>NC_138553.1:60375396-60480396 GCF_964273705.1 Natrix helvetica | reverse complement strand
ATTTAGATTCCATAAACTTTTAGAGGATGTTATTTTTTCCACTCAGTTCATTAATTAAGTTTCAACATTTTTAATTTCTTCAGACATAAATATGTATTTCCCATCTCTAAGGATTTTTACTGAGAAACACAGCTATATCATCCCAAATTCTTTGTCATTATAGAAAAATAATAATAACTGTACTGATATTTGAAATGTGGGTTTGTTGGGGCCTTATGCCATCTTTGGACTTAAAATATGCTTTCAAAAATATATTATGCAATAAAATTATTCTGAATTCTGTTTTTTTTTCCATACTAGAAATATAACTTCACCTAAAAATAGCATTACTTATTCCATTCAGGAATATGACAATAAATATTTTCAGTGGCACAACTCTGAAATATTTACAAACATTGTATTAAGTATAGTAAAAATGTCAATTGCATAATAAAATGATTTTGTAGGAAACTACATCAAAAATTGAGACAAAAGATTTAAGTTTGTCTCCAATTATTTCAATGCACATATGTATGCCTGTTAAAATTTATTTATCTCCAAGGCTAAATTCATCATTGTGATATCAGATTGTATGGATCTTATTCAAATAATGCAATTAATTCTAGAGAATTTATTGAATAAGATTTTTAAAATACAAATAATTAATTTATCATTTAATTTTACTGTATATTGCTAATGAATTGAAATATCTCATATATAAACTAGTATGTTTTTCTTTCCTCTATAGGAAAGAACACTTGAACTCAAATTATATATCCCAATGTGGTATTGTACAAGAGAATGCATAGATGAGAAGAAGTGGGGGGGGGGAGAAAATGAGAAAGTGATCAGGTTATAAATCTTCATGCCAAATACACAGAGAAAAAAAGACTACACATTTTGAAGGTATTAATTTGCATATTCTCCTTAGAATACAGATAATATCAGATGATTTTAAAATATATGACTAATTTAATAATTAACTCAGCCCTCTTCACTTCAATAAACGTCTTCCCAGAAGCCATAAATACTGAATCAGTCCTATTTCTGCCCAAAGGATCCTCCTTGTGAGAATGAGTGTTGGAAAAGCATCAAACTAGATGACTGGTGTTATCAGGAACAAATATGCCATTCATCTATCTCTTCAGAAGCCACGGAAATCCAATAACATGTTGTAGATAGTAAGAAACTTTATTGAAAATATCATAATGGCCTTTTATAGAACAATATTTGGAATACGGTATGCATGTCCCAAAGGTGCTTTTTCAAGAGGCAATTGGACTTTCTTGTTTTACTTTGAAGATGTTTTGCTTCTCATCCAAGAAGCTTCTTCAGCTCTGACTGGATGGTGTGGAACCAGAATCAGAATAGAGCCTTTGGAGGTCTTTTGTAGACCAGCCCCCTGCTCAAGCAGAAGATCCTATACCATTTCAGGCAAGTGACTGTCCAGTTTCTTCTTAAATCTTCCAGTGATGAAGCACCCACGACGTCTGAAGGCAAGCTGTTCCACTGCTAATTGTTTTCACTATTAGGAAGTTTCTTCTCAATTCCAGGTTGCTTCTCTCCTTAAATAGTTGAACAGTTTCCATCCATTGTTTCTTGTCCTGCCCTCTGGTGCTTTGGAAAATAAATTAACCCCTTCCTGTTTGTGACAGCCTCTCAAATACTGGAATACTGTTATCATGTCTCTCCTAGCCCTTCTTTTCTCTATACTAGCAAATCCAAATCCTGCAACCATTCTTTATATATTTTAGTCTCCAGGCCCTTAATCATCTTAGTTGCTCTTCTTTGCACTTTTCCCAAAGTCTCAACATCTTTTTTGTAATGAAGGACTTATATTCCTTTTCCAACAACTGGTCATTTGTATTCTTTTAGGGAGTCATTGAGGGCCACTTGGAGGTTATCTGTGGCTTCAAGGTCACCTGAATAGTGCAAATATGAGTGGAGCCTTCTTGAAACTGTGAAAGGACTGTGTTGTAGACTGGAAATAGATGATGTCTTATCCCTTCCCCTCTGTTGAAAGAGGACTGTTCCATTTTGACCTAGATGGTCTCTTTAACCCCTCTTTCAAACCAGCAGTACTCTCTGTCCAAAATGTTTTGAAAAAGAAAAGAATAATAAACAAAGCAATGTTGTCATTCCATACGTTACATGATATCTGAAACACTCAGGAGGATCTTCAGCCAACGCAACATACACACACATTTTAAACCCAAGAATATATTAAGGCAGAAACTTGTCCACCCAAAAAATAAAACACCAGACACAACTGAGTAACACGGTATATGCAGTGTAATGCAGTGAGACATGTGCAGAACTGTACATTGGGGAAACAAAACAATCGCTTCATAAATACATGGCACAACATAGGAGAACAAACCCATTGGGAGAAGATTCAGCAGTCCATCCACATTTAAAGGATAAAGGCCACTCTTTTGAATGCAACATATGGATTGACAACATTGCTTTGTTTGTTGTTCTCTGCTTTTTGAAGACAACAAAGTTCACCCACTGTTAATTAAAATAACCATGATGATTATTGCCCTTAATTTTCACATGAAAATTAAAATTGTCAGCAACTTTTGGAGAGTCCCTGTGGCTTAGGGTGGGTAGGAGATAAAGACAACATTGGAGCATCAACTTCTACATCCCTTTTTGTCTATGGAAAAAGTCTCTGTGTGGGGAAAAAAAGAGGTGGAAAATAAATATGGGAATATCATTACTTTAGCACCATCATTTTGTTCATGTGAACTTTCTCTTCCACAGCTAGATAAATGAATCAAGTCACTTCCAAATTATACAATGGGATTTTGGGCCATCAGGCATCATGTGCAGAAAAAAAGAGGGCAAAAAACACAGACTCAATCATCAGGGCTATATTTAGGGCTGGATAGAAGTAGTTTGCAGGGGGGATGCTTGTAGTACCAACCTCTTTCAAAATGCTTTCCAGTACTTGGCTTATATTTTTGCCATGTTATTTCATTCTTAATATTTAATCGAAATCAGCAGCAGCTCTCCTCCTTCAGTTTTGCAGGAGGGAAAAACCACACATCAAAATACCATTGAAGTCTTCTGAAGGATTTAAACTAAAGAAGGGAAAAGAAACAAGCAGAAAACCCTGTCACTAAATCACAGCAAAACTTTAGAGACCTGAATGGGAGATCAAATACACCCTGCAGCTGCTAACTGATTAACAGCATCCATCCAGAAGGCAGAGTATCACTACAGTCAGAAGGTGGCCCTAGTGCTTTACATTTACTCCTTTGCAGATTATGATGCAGAAGGCTGTACACCAAACTTCTCTAGACCTTCCCAGAGTTCAGGAAGAGGGTAACCCATAATATCGTATATCAGCACATGCTCCTGCACTTCATGTATAAATGGAGTGACTTCAGCCTGCCCAAATAAGGTGCCTTAGGGGCATAATTCTTATTCTGGGCATTTGTCACAATCAAGAAGTACTAAGCATCCACTTAGACAGGAGATCTATGTGGATCACTCAGACCCTTCTCATTTATATCCCTCTTCAGTTTATTTCTACCAAACCTTTTATTTCTATATCTCTTTTTCTCCACATACACAAAAACATAAACACAAGTGGTACATAAAACAGAGAGTCGTGTTAATAATTGCTGGAATGAAAAATGCAAAAAAACAAAACAAAACCCAACAGGCCACATACAAAGCTTTTCCAGTTCACAGATGATTTTACTCTCCAGCATAACACATAAATGTAGATGTAGCCATACTGGTATTCTCACAATAATGCAATGAATTTCACTGGTCAACAAATACATCTGACATGCAAACAAGCAACGAAATTCTTCTCTGAATATTAGCTAGTATGATAATCATGTACTATCTTTCTATTATCCCTATAGGCATTGAGGACTAGTTGAAACAAAACAAAACCTTTGCTCATGAGTTTTCATTCTGTCATAAAGTAAGTGGACATTTGGGCTGGTAGAGAAAAACTTTAGTAGAAGTTTCTGGCTCATACTAATGTCATTTAAAAAAAAAATCTTGTTGACAAGTATGGATCTTCTAGTAAAATATACATTATTTACCCAAAACCAAAGAATTTAAGCTAAGTCGAAGAGGGAAATTGAGTCCAATATGCTCCTTACCTATTCTGTGAAACAAATAGCCCCTCCTCCCCCCAATCCTGTCATTTTTTAAATTAGAAAAGTTGAAACAAAACAAAACCTTTGCTCATGAGTTTTCATTCTGTCATAAAGTAAGTGGACATTTGGGCTGGTAGAGAAAAACTCTACCTTCAGCAGGCAATTTTTGCTGCCAACGTTTTATGCCCAGAATGAGTAAAAGAAGCAAACAATTTCTCTGTTGCTACTTGTGGCAAAAGTTGACAATTCTTTCACCTGCATTTACTTTATATAATATAAACACAGGATTTTCTCATTAATATTAGTGGCCACACTTTACATGTAACAGTTGTATAATATTTTGCTAGATGCTATTCAAAATATAATTGCAGCAAGTGAAATGTTTATGAATTATTATTTTAAGATTATATGTTTTATATTAACCCTATATTCAGAAGTAAGAGCTGGGCATGCATTTGAAATGTTTGAAAAATTGAGGCCCATTTGGCTTAGCTTTCTTTTAATGAGAGAAAGTAATAAGAAGGAGAGAAAGAAGGAGGCATTGAATTACTAAGTGAAGCATTCTAATAATAATATACAATTAAATATCAGAATAAAAATAACTCACAGTTATAACCAATGTGTTGAAAAACTGCACTTTTTGCTGTATTACAGCATTTTTCACCTGGCCCCTAATATGGCAAGATTATTTGGATTTATGTCTCAATGGGAAATCATGCCTTCGGCTTCACAATCTAAAAATCAATGTGTGGATCTTATATTTTAAGTGCAACTGAAACAGAATGTCCTAAATATCCAATTGCTTGCCACTGCCGGTGTTTAAAAGAGAGTACTGCTCAAGAAAAACAAAATCAGTGTGGTTCCACATAATTCACGATTTCATATATTACTAAGGCAACATGGGATTTCACTACAAAGAAGTAATTTTTCAGCAGCTTCAGCAATATTATAAAGAAGAACGGCAAGGAAAAATAACATTATACATTTTGCTTTGTCCTATCCTTCAGGACATTTCTGGGGACTGGAGCCAATAGAAGATGGCAATTACTCCAATAGTGATGATAATGAGAAGGATAAAAGTAGACCTACTCAGAAAAAACATCTTATGGACACATCTGAAAAAGGCTCATGATGGCATGGGCAAACTCAATGGAATTATAAGGAATGAGAAGAGAGACCTGGTCATTGGAATTGAATAGTGACCAAAGGAATTGTCTCTGCATTTGGTGGATGAAGAGGAAATGAAAAGAAAGTTGTCAAGAACTTCAATTAATCCTCCAGGATCCTCTCTCCCTCCTACTCATTTATCAAACTCTGCTCTCCCTCCTCTTGCCTTTTTCCTCTCAATGTCTTTTGACCTTGTTAAGGCCAGCGGCCCTTATTGATTTTACATGGCTTTCAAATTAAAGAGAGGCATCTTGAGTTAGTAAGGCCATTGAAAAGGAATTTGATGTTCTGTTCAGTGCCTAACTTGCCACTGAATGAGAAGCAGATAGTGATAAATTACTCTATAATACAATATGCAAATGAATTCAAAAATCCTAAAGGAATGTAATAGTGCTTAACACCAACCTTCTGAATGGGATCCTGCTGAGTGAAATGTATGCATCTGAGACAGTTAGAAAATAACTTACTCAAAACAATCATGTGTCTTTCTGTTATAATATCATCTTCATGTATAATGAGATATATAATAAATACTGTCTAATGACACATATTTTGAAGTGTCCACTAGAGCAAAACACTGAAGTTCATTCCACACTGTTAGGATTAATTAGCTTCCTATTAGCATATAGGCTTAATTCTTAGAATGATTTCCTAAGATTTGGCCAAATCTAATTATCTGGTGCCTATCATGTTTGCAACTCTAGGTTCCATCACAAAATCTAAAGCTGAAGATGAAAACCCTCTTTCTCAGATTTTCCATCTCTGGCAACTAAGGATTGCAATGATGTACCAATAACAACATTATGGATTAGTTCACCTAGATATGTGGAGAAATGTAATCTACTTCTCAAGTGGTATAACATTCAAAGGGGTATTTTTTTAATTTCTTGGTATTTATTTCTTGTTCTCATTTAAGAAGGGATTATATTAATCTAATAAATTTTGATTCATTTTGATTTCTGCATACATTTTACTTGATATATATGACTAATGAATCAATACATTTCCTGATCCTAACTCAGCCTAAACTCTGCTGACCATTCATTGTTATTTTTCTTGTATCTTATTATATTACTGCCTTTACTGACCTTGGCTAAATGAAGCGCAGCTGGTACCGTGAACTTTACGGACCATCCAAGAAGAAAGTTATAGCAAACTACTTATTTAGTATGGCCAATCAAATTGGATGGATGAAGAAATTGAACTCTACTTCAAAACATCTTTAATTATTTATTTTTTACTTTTTCCTCAGGGTACTATACATTGGAGCAAATATATAGTGCCACCTTTAGATGCTGATATACGGCAGATCAGTCTGATTCATGGTTGAATAATATTTGGGGGGCTGAAGGCTATATCTCTGAGGGAGTTGGACACTTAAGAAATATGAAATATAAGTAAGCAAATAAAAAATTAAATAGTCCTGTAAGTATAATGTGAAGGCTGTGCAGAAAAAATAAAGCAAGGAGAAGACTATGAGACTTAGTTCTCACATGCAGAGGAAGACAACCTGTTATCAAAACTGGCCTTTACCAAAATAAGAAACAGCTGGAAACCAGGCCTGGATAAGGGAATGAACTGATCCACTGGTACTATGAGTGGGAGAGATTTTAGTAGATTTTCAAAAGTAACTATCTGCTGCTGGGCTTCTTAAGGATGCCCTGGAAATTGCCATTATGCCAGATGGAATTTTGTCAGATCTACCAATGTAAGGTTCGATGCAGGAAAGAGGAGAAAGTGGAACTACTGGTCTTTATCCATTTGTATCCCACTATACAGGGGTGTCCAAACTTGAGAACTTTAAGACTTGTGGACTTCAACTCCCAGAATTCCCCAGCCAGCATAGCTATGCTGGCTGGGGAATTCTGGGAGTTGAAGTCCACAAGTCTTAAAGTTCCCAAGTTTGGACACCCCTTCACTATACTAAAGAACCTTGTTTCTACCATTGTGGAAACGAAACTTTTAGAGGCATATTGTTAATATATTAATCATTAATAATAAATTGTAAAGACATCATTAAAGTTTCTGTGTCTCATCTAGATTACTTCTGAGTTGTACCTGTATTATGAATACACCAATTCAGAACAACTGATCTAAACTGCCATACGTATCATAAGCTAGAACCCTTTGCTAGAACCCAATAATGATGTACCATTTTCTAGTACTTTTTTAGTCTGGTTCAGCAAAAAACAAAATCAGCCTTTTTTAAGGTAATACTTTTACTGAGCAGTCCTGTAGGCTTAAAAAAAACATTAAGCCAGTAAGAACAAATTGTGAACTTTAAGAAATAAAATGTAAATATGGCACAGCCTCAAACTCATTTCCTATAATCAGACTAAGATAAAGGGAATTAAATGTTTTCTTTTACTGAAGTCTGATTTTTCAAAAAAAATATTACAGTATTCAGAACTTGGTCGCCCAACACTTTCTACAGACAATACATTTTGAAAATAGTATGATAATATGTATTGTAATTTGTGCCTAACAATAAAAGCTTCAGTTGAGAATATGGAGAGAATCTGAAGGTTTGGCTGGGATCTACTATGGTATTTTCCACTTTAAATATATCCAGCACAGATCCCTTTGGCAAATACATTTTGAATATTTATTTCTTATAATTTACAGGGATGACTTAAATATAAATCATAGTTTATTTCCTCCTTTCAAATAATCTCATCTGAAGCATAGAATTCAGTGTTACTTTAATTGCGTGACTTTATTTTTACCACCTCCATTTTCCCAGCATTGCTGTCTCTAACACTGAGCCTTTTCACCTTTTCACTAATCACAGAGCAACACACAAACAATGCTTATCAATAATATTTATAAAAGCCTTCTGCAAAAAAGCATAAGAAAAGAGAAAGGCTAAAAAAGAACTATAGAGCCCCAAACTGTCACTAATCTTTCTTTGAAATAAAGTACCAAAATTCTCACTTATCATAAAATTCATGATAAATCTGTAATAGTATTTTGTGATTTCTTAGAAGACTCTAATAGGTTAAAGTTAATGCAAAGATATTTGACTTGTCTGTTTAATTCAAAAGATTTTTTCTTAGGTATGGCTCCCATCTCTGAAATGTACTTCTTGGTCAAAATACATTGGTTGTCTTTCTTTCTCTCTCTCCTCCTTTCTCCTTTAATGATGCTCCCTGATGATGAGTTGGGGAAAGCAAACAGCCCAGGGTAAAGATGGAGGCATGACCAGGGTCCACTATGAACTTGTTGCTTAGGAGCAATGGAGGAAATTCACACCATTTTGTAGAATAGTTGAGTTTAAATGAAGCGGGGGGGGGATTTTTTTTCTCTGCTCTATAGAATGATGTGAACTAATCAGCAGGCAGTGCCCTGTCATAGAGCTAATTCCGCTGCTTGCTAAAAGAACTGTAGATTAATGGATAAAGAAGGTCTGTGGTAGGGTCACACTGATATGGATTCAATGTGTACGGCAGCTTGTCAGATGCCTGCTTGGATTAAATCTAACCTTTCTTGTTGAAGGTTGCCATTTACTCTATTCTTAGTGCCTCCATCTATTTTCCTCCCAGAATTTCCACATTAGAAAAAAAGAGGCAAACTTAGCATCTATTTAATTTTCAGAGCAAATTTAGAGAACCAATTTCATTACCAGGAAGAAAACTGGAGGTATTAAAGAAAGCAAAACATGGAAATCCCCTGAAGGGACGCTATACCTGTTTCATTGTAATGTTCAGGTGCTTTTTGTGTGTGTGTGCAAAGAAAAGGCTAGGTTACTTATGTACAATTATTTTATTTTGAGAAAACTTTGAACAAAAGGATCTTCATCCTTTTATGAATCAGTACAGATCACTTTTTTCTTTTAAGATATTTTAAAATTAATAATGTAGAACATGAAATTCTGAAAAATTGACTTATATCCAGGAAAATTACTTCCTGCTGTCATTTAAATTATGACTGCCCTCTATAAAAGTGTCTTTAGGTGTATTAATTGAATTCCACACTATTTTCCAATAATAATCTGTAAAGTTCATCTGTCCATTTCTCATAGGATACCTACTGTGTACGAGTGAAGAACGTATCTATTTCAGTAGCTTAATTTATTTTCATGATTCACTGATAATGACTGTCATGCAGGTTGTACATCAGAATTAACCTTCATTTCACTGAGGTATATTACGATGACAGTCCACGACACATTTCACCTACACAAAGGGCATTTTCTTCCCTTTTTATAATCATCTTCAGCAGCTGAAGATTGTTAGATAGCCGATTAATTTTCATAGGAAATCAAGTGCAGACTCCCAAAGCAGAGCCAGTGTGCATTCTCTTGCTAAGTGAGTGACTTCGCTAGTAATTATGTATGTTTTTAATTGCATTTTTGCAAAAACTTTCAAGGCTACATTTTTGCCTACAATGTCATTCTGAGATCTCCATCCTGGTCCCAAAGAAAAAAAGGAAGTACTAAAGCAAATCTATCAGGGTTATAAGAATTGTAGCATTTAATTTCTCAATAAGCCATTAAATGACAGATATATATTCACCTATATGCTGTGGTTTCAGAGAGGTGAGTTAATTGGGGACCTGGCATCATTTTGTGATTGACATCTTTTAGAATATTTTTTTTCCAAGCAGCTTTTGAAATCTCAGGCACGTCGTAGGCTAGATCATTAAAAAGAAGGAAAATGAATCCATGTAAATTATGGACACATTGTACTCATTTAAGGCAGATGCACCTTTAAAAAGACAATCTTATGTGTGTTTACTCAGAAATAATTCCTGTTTATGAATGAAGATTAGCCTCAGGAAGATAAATGTAGGACTGCAGCTATAAAATGTAACAATTCTTCATTAAATTATTGCAGAACCAAGTAAGAGAACTGTTGGATGACCTCTAGGTATTTTACATATAGGACAAATGGGAATTGAGTAAAATTATTTTAACTGGAAAAAACATTTCAGAGAAAGATTAAATAAGCCCTTCTTTCAGCAGTATGTCCAACATTTCTCAGATAAAAGATTTACTTTTTCTATTAATGGCTTTGTTTAATATGCTTCAGTGAGAGAAGTATTGACCTCTGGTTTAGATTGCAAACAGGAAGTAAACTAAACAGTAAGGTAAGGTATAAAGGAAGAAGTACATCACATGGTTCAAGTGAAGAAGAGCTAAGGAGGTATGAGGGAAAAAATAGAAATGGTAGGAAGAAATCAAGCCTCATATCAAACTTTTTTTTCCTTCAAAGGAGGGGTACTTATTCCTCCTATGTCAGGGGTGTCAAATGTGCGATGCGCCCATCCTGTTTTACCAAAGGGGGAAAAGTCACAATACGTCATGTGACAACAACATGACAATGCAAGTTTGACACCCCTGTCCTATGTTAAAGAGGTTTTGTTGTGTGGGGTGGAAATAAAACACCAGTTGAAGTTTTTTTTGCAGCTCAAGTTGGTTTACATACAAGTGAAACTCAAAAAATTAGAATATCGTGCAAAAGTTCATTTATTTCAGTAATGCAACTTAAAAGGTGAAACTAAAATACTGTATGAGATAGACTCATTACATAGACTCAATATTCTAGGCTCAAAGTGTCCCACTCTAATCAGCTAATTAAGCCATAACACCTGCAAAGGATTCCTGAGCCTTTAAATGGCCTCTCAGTCTGGTTCAGTAGGAATCACAATCATGGGAAAGACTGCTGACCTGACAGTTGTGCAGAAAACCATCATTGACACCCTCCATAAGGAGGGAAAGCTCCTTTTACCATAAGACTTAAACTATGTACATTTATTATTTATTTATTTATTTATTACTTGAACTTATTAGTCGCCCCCTCTCCCCACAGGGACTCGGGGCGACGTACAAAGGTATTATATAGCGTATAGAGGAGGTAAGAATAAATAAATAAGTTACAATACTTAAAAAGTTAAAACCCCAGTGAAATTAACCCTTAAAAACTAAAATTACAATTAAAAATGCCCTGGGCTGGGGAGGTTGTAGAGTTATGCCAGGTCAGCTAGTCGAAACAGGTAGGTTTTCAGCTTCATACGGAATACATAATGGCCAAATGTGTTGTTTTCATCTTCTGTTCCGTTTACTGTTTGCTTTTATGTGTTTGAATATTTTTGCTTGATCTCTAATCATAAAGAAAATAATTCATTTGGTTACAAATACTTTTCTAGGTGGGAAATATAGGAAAGTTATATTATGGAACCTAAAACAATATAGAGGAATAAAAAGCAAAAATACGTAGTACTTCCTTACAAATAAAATCAAATCTCAGTCCTGCTGATGTTACACGATTATACAACTAGATTGCCACCGGATGTTGGGAAATCATTAAATGTCCATCTAGCAATAGCAATAGCACTTAGACTAATATACAACTTCACAGTATTTACAGCTCTCTCTAAGCGGTTTACAGAGTCAGCATATTGCCCCCAACAATCTGGGTCCTCATTTTACCCGCCTCGGAAGGATGGAAGGCTGAGCCAACCTTGAGCCTGGTGAGATTCAATCTGCCAAATTGCAGGCAGCCGGTGATCAGCAGAAGTAGCCTGCAGTATTGCACTCTAACCACTGTCTACCTTGAAATTAAAAAAAAAATCCCCTGAAGGAATGGCAATATACTGCATGTTGCATTCAGAATAATGTACAGTTTGGTCATACACATGGAACAAAGATGGGCTGGATATCTCCTTTTATTAAGCAGTAAGCCTAACATGCCAGCTTCATGCATTATTATGCAGCAGTTACTGGACTGCAGTTACTTTAGCACCAAGGATTAATTAATATATGTTGATGAAGTCCTGTTAGTGTGCTGTCATGATGCTCTTACTCTTGCCGGTTGGGGTTGTGATTGTGACTTATGTCTGTGGAGATTCTCAGTCACCCAGTCATTGTTGTCCCAAAGGTGCTTTTTTAAAAGGCAGAATTGTCAGAACTGAAAAAGCTTCTTGGATGAGAAGCAAAACGTATTCAAGCAAAAAACAAAGAAAGTCCAGCTGCCTTCTGAAAAAGAACCTTTGGGATGATTGTGACTTATCCTTCTGCCACTGCCATTTTATCCTTCAAAGGGGAACTATTGCTTGAGCAATATTTGAACAGTTATTTCTGAAATGGCAAAGTATTACTCTCTTCTGCTTCATGAGATGGTGTGCGCCCTCTGTTTCCTGCATTGATCAGTCCATTTTTCATTATCTAGACTCCAGTTGTAGTAACTTGCTAGCATAGTAAAAAGTTCTACAATGGAGAATTCCTAATTGGCTAATCACAGGAAAGCAAAAAAGTTTGGTATCATAATGACTGGGAAACTTCTGAGAGTTTTCAATTCATTTGCTTACATTTTTCAACAACTAACATCTCTGCTACGCAACTTCCTAGAAAGTGCTCCTGTGAGTTTTTTTCAAAACAGTAGAAAATGTTCACAAATATGCATGCAGAAATACATTGTTCTTAGGAAAATGCAACGATAGCCATTTCTTTATTTTTCTTTATTCCTTCCTTCCTTCCTTCCTTCCTTCCTTCCTTCCTTCCTTCCTTCCTTCCTTCCTTTAGATCAGGTAAATCAAGAAGTGATTCTGTTATGACCCAGGTGGTCAAAGCAAGGCAGGTCTCTAGAGAGTTCTCTCAACAAATGTTCCAGCTAATGACCTTCCAACAACTGGTAAGGCTCCACCCCCATGCTACCCTAAAGGCAGCCATCCTCAGTCTCCCAAACACAGCCCTAGTAGTACAAAGAAAACCCACAGAGTAGGAGCACACTCACAGGGCAAGGTCCAATGTTCCAAGTCCAATCCACAAGGCAGAATCCAGACACAAGACAAGGGCTGTCCTCGGGACAAGAAACAGATCCCAGGCAAGAAGCAGTTCCAAAGGCACAGTAAAGCCAAGGCCAAACGCAATCCATGAGAGAAGGGCTAGGTTCAAAAGAAAAGGCGAAGAACAATTTTCCAAGCGCAAGGCAAGGCAAACAGCAACATGCATGAGTCAAAGCCAGGGGAGTGTAAGCCAAGCAAATCCTGACAAAGACTAACTCCCCCTAGCTTCTCCTTAAGTTACTCCCCTCTAGGTGTTCCTTGCGAGGAGGGGTGGGGTGACCTCCTCCTGAGTAGTCTTGCAGCCCTTCTCTGGGCTTGCCTATGCTCCACTCTTCTTGCCCTTGGATCAATGGAGTAGACAGCTGTTCCTCATCAGAGATCGGCTGCCTATCAGCACCACTGTTGGTTAGCAGTTAATCCTGCCCTGTGTCTGTGTAGGCAGACAGCTCTCCATCTGGTAGATCTCCCCAATGCCTGAGGGGCTGGAATAGCATCATTCTTGGGTCCTAGTGTGCCTTTCCTGTCAGAAGATTCCTGATCCAACTCCTCCTCCAAACTGGGCTCTGTAAAGGTCATGACAGATTCTTTATTTAGGCATGGATCTGGTGGGACCTATGAGCACTGTGATAAGGGAGTTAATGACCAGCATGAAATAATAAACAAGCACCAATTAGGTAAACATCTCTCTCTGCTCAATATTGGCCAGAAAGATCAAACATATATTAAGTAATTAATGATTCCCAATGAACTTTAAACGTATAAGTATGTTTGTACCGTAATGACTATCTATGAATAGTCAGAACCTCCTTGATCAATCTTCTGCTTTCAATTGGGTCATCTCCAGACTTGGGAGATAAAAAAGGATCAGTTCATGGATACATGCATGCATCCATATATTCTTCTTTTAAGAATGCTTTTGACAAAGGTTTTATTGTGATTTCAGATATATTGTTGTACAATGATAAAATTTGTATTTCCTGCCACTTTTCCTAATGCCAAACTATAGATTTAAAATACAGAGTAGTACTGTGTAATCATACTGAACATCTCTGAAAACATTTTGTTTTTGTTATTTTTGCATATTCTTTCTTGTTCTTCTATACCAGGGGTTGGCAACTTTAAACACTTAAAGAGCCATCTGTACCCATTTACCACAGAAAAGAAAACACCGGGAGCCACAAAACCCATCCTGTACCTGAGCAGCCACAGAACTAACATATGTAGTTGAATTAAACCTCCTATTTTCTTGTGAAACTTTTCTTTTCTTGGATTTATCCATGGTTGGCCTATGGGGGTCAAAAAGCTCAATAAATCACATGCCAACGGATATCACACATTGGCGGTTGCAACACATATTTTGAGCAGCAGAGAGCTGCAGCAGAGAGATGAAAGAGCCACATGTGTCTCCAGAGCCATGGGTTGCTGACCTGTTCTATACCCAAGTGAGATATCTCAGGACTTGATGCGCTCCCCTCTTCTAGTTATCTACATGAAACTACTGAGTGAAGTCATCTGCCAGTTCAGAGTTTGGTATCGTCTGGGAATTGGAATCCACACATCTTAAAGCTGCAGAGATTGAGAAACACTGATCTAGGGGATCAGAAAACAAGGCAACAAAAAGCACACAAGTTAAACGTGATTTCTGTCAGCACCTTCATAAATTATATCTTGAAATAAGATGGGGACATGCATCATTATGCCTTTAGGTAATGTGCCAGTATCACTTCATTCTCCAAATCACTTTGCATCCAATTTGCCACACTGTCCAAGTATGCATTTTATATCTTGAGCCCAAAATGTACTACTTTCCCTGCTGTTTCTGGGGATGGATCCCCTGAAAAGAATTCTAAGTAGTATATGTTGACTGTCCCTGGATTTTTAACTAGAGAGGTATGATACATTCTAATCATTGATTTCTGTAATACAAACAATGCAATAACACATGCAGCTTTGATTTCATCAGCACTAGATGAGGAGTTACAATCTGAAAATGGTATGCAATTTGTTTTTATGTTATTTATCACATTTATATGTTGACCAGTTTTCTAAACTTGTGGCAGTTTACAATATATTAAGCTTGATAATATAAATTCTAGTGTATAAACCGATCGATTTAGAAGAGAAAATTTTGAATGATTAGAGACTGAATTGAAAAGCAGCAGCCTGTACATCCATCACAGGCTTACAGGAACCTGTGTTTAGTTATAAAGTGGCTTTGGGGTGTGTTAACAGGTTTGTGGAATGTTAAGACAGCATCCTCTGTAACAGTTTAATGTTCTTAAACCTATATACTGTATGCACACTTTGAAACCATACATTAATTGTCATAACTATTGTGTTACGTTCTGGTGTCCCACATAAGAAAAGCCAGCAACACAAGTTGATGTTAGACTTGTTTATTGGAAATGCAGACCCGGCATGAAGTGGCCATCCAAAAGTTTGTGCTACTGTGGTTAGTCCACCAGGCACTTATATTGTGCTCCACCTCCCTTGTGTGTATACCTCACCACCCACCCCACTGGCTGGCTGGCTCTAATACAGCCACTACACTTCAACCACACCCCTACCTGCCCATCCTGGCCTATTTCCTGCTCCCTCCCATGCTCCAACCATCAGCTGTTTCCATGAGCTGATGATCAGCTGTTTTGCAACTAGCCGGTTGCAGCCAGGGCTCTGCTAGTCAGGCAGCAGCCCCATGGATACTGGAGCAATCATCCAAGTAAAGCATGGGTCCATCCAGCCAGGTGGCAGCCCCATGGACACAGAAGCAAGGTGATGTGGATTGTAGGTGAGTGTGTCTTGGGCGGTGGCTCCTCCCTATCAGAACACAATTGCGGCATCGTCGTTAATGCTCGTGCGTCCACTTCTCCCCCACCCGAATGACAGCCCTGGGCCACCTGACAGTCCGGGGCTGACATATTGTTTGACAATTTGTAAGAAAAAGGAAAAATAAGGCTCCTGCTATGTAAAAAAAAAAGATTGGCTGACCAACTACCCAGGGCATATTTTATATTTGCGCTCCAGGAACCTTAGCCGAAAAAGACAATCTAGATATTTAAGGCTTTAACTTCATCTATTAAGTGGATCAAACATTAACCATGTGTATATCTGAATCCTTCTGGCAAAAGCCATTGTCTTTATTTCATGATGATTTTCAATCCTTCTTTGGAAGAGTAGGAGAAAAGGATTTTGAGGACTCTTTTCAGTTCCATTAAATATGTAGCGGGGAAAATGATCAAAACATCTGCATTTAAGGTTAGTACCCTCCTTGACAGCTTTCAGAAAATAATCAGAGCTGAATTGTACTGTAACGAACAGTTAAGAGTGCAAATGTTGTGGAAAGAGATGAGAGATAAACCAAGGTAATGGAAATTAAGAAAAGATAAATGAGAAAAGTTAGGAAATGAGCATATCTAAGAATTAGAAAATTGATTTTTTAAATGCTGGAATAATATTGCTTTTTCCATATTGTATAATATTCTTAGTTCATCAAGTTAAAAAGACAAAATTGTTATAAACTCATTATAAAGGGCTGAGTGGGAGGAACATTCTTGTTTTAATCCAATATATGTGTGAGATTTAATTATGATTAATTTCCATGGACATTTCATTAATAGTTATATAGTTAGCTGACCTGGAAAAAAAACTGGTCCTAATGGAAAGTGTGATACTCCTCTTTGATTAAATACATAGACTGCCCAAATGTACCATACAATTAGATTTTATCAATTATTGGTTTCAAAGGATATATATTAATGATAATTCCAGATATTTTAATGTAAGGCTGGGTTATCACTATTAATTTAGCTTTTCCAGGTCTGTTTCTTAACACTTCAAGCATCCTTGGAATTCTCAACATTTAGAGCAATATTATTCTTTCTCATGATTATTGATTTTAAGGCCCTCTAGAAAATATTGCAAAATAATATTCTTAACATATTCTTTTAAAAGAATATTCTTTTCGTAAATGAAAAAGTCAGAAAGAAACCACCACCATTTTACCTATTTAGTTAGAAGTGCATACCATTATAACTACTTATACATTATCAGCTTGTCATTCTGTTGGAAGTTGAATTCCGAGTTTGTCCTTCCAGTCAGGAAACGAGCGACAGAAATGTTGCCTTAGCAGAAGTAAAAGAGATCGAAACCACCTGCTAGAAAGGATGCAGGGGGAGGGCTGTGCTAGTCAGGCTGCCTCAAGTTTGCTAGGCCTAGGATCTGTGATGCGCGTGCAGGAGGCTCCTCAGCGCTAGCCTCAGATCAGTGCGAGCCTCTCAGGAAGGAGGGGAATGGGACCACGGCTCGCACTGATCTGAGGCTAGCGCTGAGGAGCCTCCTGCATGCGCAGTCCCATTCCCCTCCTTCCTGAGAGGCTCGCAAGGAAGGAAAGAAGGAAGGAAGAGAAAGAAAGAAAGAAAGAAAGAAAGAAAGAAAGAAAGAAAGAAAGAAAGAAAGAAAGCCCAAAATTTTGGTTGCTAAGCAAGAGTGTTGTTAAGTGAGTTTCACCACATTTTCCACCCCACCCAGTCACATGGCCGGCAAGCCACTCCCACCCAGTCACATGGCCAGCAAGCCACTCCCACAAAGCAGGTGACACCTACAGAAGAGGCTCTAAAATTTTTTGAAACCCACCACTGTGTCAATGCCTCACCAGCCATACACCTCATCGCATGTCACTGCTAGGCAATTACCGAATATACTATAAGATTCGCTGCTTCTAACAGCAACCCTTGTCATCTGCTGTTCAGCTGCTCCTCTTTTACCTCTTTTCCAGCATTGGGCTGCTTAGTTGGGCTCCTGAGCTGTTGTTCTCTGTTGCTGGCTGCCTCTGACTCAGCGTGCAGTCAGTCATTCGCTGTGCTGCTGTTTTTCTGGCATTTTCCTCTTTGCCCCAATTTTTTCTTTTCCTTTATCCTTTCTGCCTTCCTTATCTAACTTTCTGCTCCTTTTTCCTCCCTTTTTTCAGCTCTCCTTATACTTCCTTACTTAATTTAATAACTTCTCTCCCCGCATCCCCCGTGATCTGATACTGCTTCTTCCACTGCCTCATATGAATGTAGCTAGTGTGCCCATTTTGGAGCAGGGCTGCCGAACTTAACAAAAAAAGTAGGTATCAGTTCTGCTGAGCCGGTGCAAACTGGGTGAATCCCACCACTGATCCAATATATCCAAGGACAACATGAAACTGTTAGTCTATGAGAGGCTATACCCATCCAAAAATCCTATCTACGTTATGCAAATATGCATATTTTAAATATGCAAATTCCTTAAATCATACCTGTTTCAAGCAAGTTGTCAGCATTCCAAGTAATTCACCCATATAAATCAGAACTCTGAGGCCGACAGATTCCTCAAAGAACAGTTTTACTGGATACATCATATTGGCACTGGTGAAAGATGACTCTAAAAGTTCCTGCGGCTTTCATCTAATTAAATGTAAAAAATTTCCCCTTTTGCCCCTAAGTCAATCCAGGAGCTGGCTGGTTGCTTGGTTATTTCATCCCTCCTTTGGCCAGCCACCTGTGGGAATGTCCTTGGGTTTCCACAGGAAAGTTTTATTGTTTTGGCTACAAACCCTTTTATTGTGTGGCAGCCCTGAAAACTCCAAGATGGCCTCAGCCATGATCACTTCAGGGTTGACACAAGTATTCTATTAACCTACATATTTAAACATTTCTCCTAAACTAGACAAAGTTTTGGTGTCCAAAGGAACAATCGTAATATTCTTTGGGAGAACAGCTGTAGTGGGTTGTAAAATAGCTTGAGCTGCATCATATACAGTACATGGATGAAGGTTGCACTTTTAATTTATCTGAATTTAGGGAAGAGTAGGCATTTTTTTGTTAATCCAATCTGTAATTCAGTATTTGCTAAACACCAAAGTCAGATGGCCTAATATAACCTAACAATATATACTCAGCTATTTCCAGTAAGTACATTTTCATGCACAACTTTCATTTACAACTTTAATATCCCACTGCTAAATATAACAGTTGCATGTTTTAATGCATATATTAAAAATGTTGATATCAGATTTGATTTAGACAATCTGCACACCAGTGTCAGCACAATCTTATATCTTCAAGCATGAATAATCTAGATGTGTTGGCACATGGATCTAGATTTATTAAAGTAGACTGTCATACTTCCATCTTCCAACTTCTTTTTGACTAAGGTGACCAACTTTTTTACAATGAAAAGGAGGACAAAACACGTTCTATTGTCCAAATTTGACTCCTATCCACAGGGGTTTAAACCATCCTATTCCTTCCCTTAGTTCTTCTGCATCAAAGCCAATTCTTTCAGAAGGAACTATTATTTACAGAAGTTTTCATATGACATTCTTTGCAACCTAATTTGGATGCCCAATCATATGGAGATTTGATTTAGGTATCTATTTTAAGAAGCCAAAAATAATGTAAATGAGCAATTAGATCTTTGTGACCTTCCATTTTTGAAGAGGATGGGCCTTATATTATCGTAATTCTTCTCTGATACTGCTGTGATCCCTTCAGTTGAATGTGGGAACTATAAGACAGAGTTAATTATTACTGAAAGAAAGTATTTGCATAAATAAGTTCACCCTTTCATATTTTTATTTACATTAGGCTGAAATATCAGCCCTTTACCAGTTACATGCCAACAAAATCATGCCCTATTTGTGTTCAGAATAAATTTATTTCACCATACACATATAACAGAATAACAAATAGGTAAAGCATTGATTGCTATTTTTTAAATCTATTCTTATATCCAAGCCTAGATCTTTAGGACTAAACAGATATTTCTCAGCAATGGACCCATGAAGTATGTTAATATCTGATGGGAAAAATCCTTGTATGTTGAAGTGCTTGATACTTAAATACAAATTGGTTATGACGTACAAAGTGATTGTGGTCATTAAATGGAAGGCAATATTTTCTCATTTAAGATAGTATAATCTGGTCTGGATAGACATGGCTGCAGGCAAGCCAAGAAAACATGTGTAACATTTCTGTAATTTTACCAGTTAAACAAAATTAAAAGCGACATTTTGGCTCATTTGCTGTGATCCAGAAATTTTTCTAGGTACAAGTGTTCTCCTGTGTACAAAGATGTCTCCACTCACCTAGGAAATTATAAAAGGAGCATAAAGGAATACTGAGTAAAGCTTATTGTACAATTAAGACAAAACACAGGGAATATACGTGTTTAAGCTTAGACAATTTCTTTATCTGTTCACATATGATCCCTTTTGACTGGCATTAGCAACATCAGCTTTTCCCCCCAGGGACTAGATAATCATTCCATTATCGATTTCATTAGAGCTTATATAAGCAGCTTTCATAGCAGGAGCAGGGGTTTTTTTCTCCCAACTTGGCACCTACCTTATATTACAGTTCTCAGAAATTCGACCACTGTGATTAGCAACCGGTTAATGGTCCTCTGAGTTGTAGTTCCAATGCTTCAGAATGTTGCCAACTTAAGGAACACCAATATAATACATTTTAAAAAAATATCCATCTCAATTGTTGATATATATAAGATATATTAAGAGGGGAATGTCTTGACTTGTTAAAAATATTCCAGTAGACTGAATAAACCAAATGAATGCACACACAAATATTATTTGTCTTTTCAAATATATTTTTGAAACAGTAATTTGGTGAATATTATGCACTATTTGAAGGAAAAGCCAATAAACGTTGGTTATATTTTGGATATATGGCTTCCATTCTTTTTGTCCCTCAAATGATCAAAGAACCAAAGAAGAATGAAAAAAATATATGTGCCATACGGACCACAGAATATTTAGTTTAGTACTAATGAGCTAATCCCTCCACTGCAGTGTGCTCCAGATGCACATAGTTAAAAGAGTTCAATTAAAATTAAACTTTATTTAGCACATAGATAATTGATCCATAGTATATGATACTGGCAGATTAATGGAGAGCATTTTACTGTTTAAAAATAAAAACGGTTGTATTAGAAATATACTCCTGAGATACAAATTATTCTGAAAACAGGGCTTATTAAGGAAGGGATAAAGAGAAAAAAATGTGATAAAGCTATTTTTTTTCTCCTATCCAAAAGGCTTATATATACTAGAAATAAAAAAAAGCCGGATGGAACATGACAAACGTTTCCTTGTTGTACTTTCATATTATCATGTGCAATCACATATGCTGGCTGAACTGTTTATTATTTATTATGTATAGATTTTTTAATGGCTTTACTGCATATTATCTATGAACGTGTCATTTGGCTTTTGCCTGTATACAAAAATCCTGTTTACTAGACTGGAAGAAAACTGTTTTTGTGCCATATTCTGGACAATTAAATGAAAAATCTGTAGGAGTATCTAATTGTTCACATTTTACATTAAAGTTGAGCTAACTGGATTTAGGCAATTC
Source organism: Natrix helvetica (assembly GCF_964273705.1). Taxonomy (NCBI): domain Eukaryota; kingdom Metazoa; phylum Chordata; class Lepidosauria; order Squamata; family Natricidae; genus Natrix; species Natrix helvetica. The sequence goes on along the minus strand of NC_138553.1, from coordinate 60,458,948 downwards.
TCTGGAAAGATTAAAAATAGGGGAAATTGGGGAAAGCATTCTGTTTCCAAGGTCTGACTATTTGTTCATACTTTCTAACTGCTGTTATATATTTGTTCCAACTATTTATTATTATACATTTTCCTTTGCAGTTCAACAATTCTATACATCCTTGTTTCTGAATTCATGTTCACCTTGTGGGCTTTTCACAATCATGTTGTTGCCAGCAATGCTTCCTTCTGTCTGCTATGCTAAATAGACAGCTTCTGGTGCAGCCCATCAAGAAGAATGAGCCCTTTGAGTAGTCTGGCTGACCTTCTCTGCTCTTGCCCTACATGTTCTTGGATCAAGGGCAGAAGGCAGTTCTTCTTCCTCCTCACTAACTGTTTGCAACTGCATTCTTTCCACAGCTGGAGCCTTAGCCAAATCCCTTCCAGAAGGCTGCTCAGAGCCACCAATTAACTCAGCTCCTGATATGCCAAGATATTCATCCTCCCTTGAGCTGACATCTACTGAGATATCTATGGAATTGTCTGGGGGAGTCATCACAGCCAAGATATTTAATAATAAAATTGTAAACAATCTTGAAAGATAAAGGTTCTCCTCACACATATGTGCTAGTTGTTCCCAACTCTAGAGAGCGATGCTCATCTCTGTTTCAAAGCAAAAGAGCCAGTGCTGTCCGAAGACATCTCCATAGTCATGTGGCCAGCATGAATAGATGCCAAAGGCGAACAGAATGCTGTTACCTTTCCACCAAAAGTGGTACCTATTTTTTCTACTTGCATTTTTACATTCTTTCAAACTGCTAGGTTGGCAGAAGCTGGTACAAGTAATAGGAGCTCACTCCATTATGTGGCACTAAGTATTTGAACCGCTGAACTGCCAACCTTTCTGATCAACAAGCTCAGCGTCTTACCCACTTACCCATCACGTCCCTCAAACAATCTTTACAAGCCCCAGAAATTGAAATTATCAAATTATTATGGCTAGAATAAAAATTGCACCAACAATTGCACCTTTTCTGAGCTTATGCCCATGATACAATCAGAACCTGATACAATTTTGTACAAATAAAATGTATGTTTAAATGTAGATGTCACACTCCAATTTCTGTAAAAAGATTGTAATATTTATAATTTCTGGGCTTAACCCAGATTCCCACACTTCCTGTGTCTTATCCTCCCCCCTCCCCCCTTTTCTCCAACAAGCCAAAATAAAGCACGGTTCAGTGGGTGATTGTAGTATTTAATAGATGAGATTAATCTTTTTTCCTAAAATGTAATTAGGCAAGTTTAGATTTTGTATTTAATGCTATTATTTAAGGGCAAAGTCTCTTTAATCGGTAATTAGTATTACTTCATTTACTTCAAAATATATTAAACCTTTTGTATTTGATAGCCTTCTTTCTCATTTTGCAGGTCCTGTCCTAGCAATCCTTCCTCTCTCCAAAACCCCCATTGTGCTTTAATCTAAAATATCCTCAATCACTTGGATATTTAAACAGAGAACAGATTCAGTCAGTGATTCTACTACCTAATCCAATCTAGTCCATCATTTTAACCAACTATATCATTAGGAGAAACTGGCTCATTTTATTTTTAAGTTGAAGGAATTGTGTACTTTGGTGCTGCAGAAACAAAATATACACTTCATAAAGAAAAATCAGGAAATAGCACAGTAGTACATTACTGAAATACAAAATGGAGCTTGATTTTTATAAATGAATTAATATATATATCCATTTATGGATAAGAAAATTGATTAAGCTATGCATCTTCATCACTAATTATGGCCTGAAAACATTCTAGTACATGACAGTAATTTTCACATGCCTATATTTCATACTGCACACATGATCAATTCATTGTGTTTTTCTGCATGAGGGCTTTCTAGTTTAAGTAGTTAAAATATTGATGTGTCATCACAAGTTAGACAACAAATAAGGAACAATGATTACCGTACTGTTTTAAAAAGCAATGAAGGAGAAGTTATCATGTATGGATTGGCCTGAAGACAACATGTATTTCTATTTGTATCATGAGAGAATCCATCCATCTTAATGGGCCAAAATGAGTCAAATGCTTCAAAAAGCAATGTACCTTTAGATACAGCTGTTTCTCAACTGAAAAATGCAGAAAAGCCACCAAATGTTCTAAGATTCTTCAATCTAGTTCAACAAGAATGCCTGGGAATGCCTCCAAGCTGTGTTTTTTTTTTTAACTTAGCCTGACAAACTTTTTATGAAACGATCTTTCTCCTGATCATATACACATGTATATATTATATCACTGTTCTGGACACTAGCTATTTAAAGCTATTATTTAATGCCATAATAAGTAGTAATTTAAATACAAGGTAAGATCACCACATTTTCTTGCTTACTGGTGATGTTAATGTTAAACTGACATGGAACGCTCCCCCAAAAGGCAGCCTATGATTTGTTATCATTAAACTGTCAACTCTGTCATGTATTAACTATAGATTCCTACTCTGTCTACATCTTTTGGTATATCACTTTATTTTGTATCAGTCAAAAAAAAAACCTTAAGCATTTTAATTGCATCACTGCTATTTTTCTATTAACTGTTTCATGCATTTTCCCTTGGCCTTTTAATTGCAGTTTAATAGTGGTCATTAACACATTAAGGGGTGTTAGAAGAACATTTGAAGTCCTCTTGACTTCTACCAAAGTTGACACTTCAATGCTACAGTAATTTCAGCTATTCATTTATTTAATAGTGACCTATGCAAATGTGGAACCATGTCATTTTACAAATTGACTGTAATAATTAACTAGAAAGGCAGAGTAAAATGAAACAGGTTATAATTAGAATAATACTGCTACAGTATTACGTCAGCTAGAATAAAATAATATCAAATGATTAAATTGGTTTCAATTATTAAGGATCAGTTTAATGTACCCACTGTTCTGATTTTTTTTTTTACATTTCTCTTTTTTGTGTGCATTGGTGTCACCTCATGCAATTTATACATTTTATTCATCTTGGTAAAACAGGCATTACAAAAGTTTAATTAAGTACTAAAAGACTTCATATTATTCCGTTGAATTTTAAATTAGTTGCAGAATCTTGTGATACTGAAAGAACATACCATTCATACTCATTTCAATTAACTCGCATCTATTACATTGTGGTTTTTTTTCTCTTAACCAATAAGTATAGAAGAAAGTAAGAGAATTCAACATTCATCTCTGGACCTCATTTGAATTCATATGAACATAAGAATCAATGGCATGCTGTCCAGTACTCCGATTTTTTGTTCAAGAGAAGAATGATTTTTATTCTTGATTTGGAGTATTACCTTTTATTATTTTAACTTAGATTACATGGCATGTATTTCATTATTTAGGCAGAATCAATAAGGCATTAAATATTTTGACAGTGTTGCTCACTCCTGCTTAAAAATATATATTATGTTTATGTGATAAAGATAGCAGTGGAGAGTGGAGGTAAGAAGAATTGCTTGGGATATGGCAACATGGATTATTTCTATAAAATTCTGTTGTCTTGATAGCCTCCAACAAAAAGATGAGCAGATGTGCTTTACACAAATTCATGATTCCTTCTCAGGATTCAAGCATTTTAAAATTATCATGAGAACATTTCGCATCATACTGAAGTCTTATCACAATTTATTGTAAAAACATAAAACCAGAATTTATCAAAATCACTTCTAAAAACTGAGTACTAAACATAAACAATTAAAAGACTTTTTTTAAAAAGAAATCTTAAAGAGCTTTATAAATGACAAAAGGGGAGTGCGTACCTTCATTTCAAGAGGTAGCAAATTGCAGAGGGCAGGACTGAAAAGACTGAATTCTGAGTAACCATCAGACCAACTATGGTATTTGTAGGCAAACTTCCCAAGAATGATCTCAGTGAAAATGAAAGCAAGGATCATATAGACAAAAGTGTTCTTTCAGGTAGTTTTGATCTTGTTTATGGCATGGTCTTGTCTATCCATGTATCCATGGTCTATCCATGTAGGCATTTAAAATAAGAATCATCACTCTGCATTTCTGGAGTGAATTAGAAACAGAGATCTTCTGATGATTTTGGAGAAGTATCTTGGAAAAGTAAATTTGGAAGAGGTATTAAATTCCACATGCTAGGAAAGGGCAAACAGTAGCCAATGGGGTTCCTAGAAGCAGAAACTCCGGTATGAATCTAAAATCTCTAAATTCATAATTTTTATTAATAGCATGTGTTTTCTTTCCCAAAAAGAAATAAAATGCAAAATAAAACACCATGTTTTGCTTTAAAAAGAAGCAAAAATATTCTGAAAAATATTAAGGCTATATTTTATCATTTATACAAATTGCACAAAAACATGAGAACATATCATTAACTGCATTGTGACAGAACAAAACTCACTTTTACCATAAGTGAGGTGATATAAAGTTCATCCGCATTAAGTTATCTTGGTACAATAATTGTATGACACCAGTGGTGGGATTCACCGGTTCACACTGGTTCAGCCAAACTGGTAGCTAACTTCGTGCAGTTCGGCAAACCAGCTGAAAATAAAGTACAAGAGACTTTATTCTCTCTCCCTTCAGTTAATAGTTCTGGGAAGACAGCCAAGAACCACTTAACAGGTGAATACTTAGTTGTGATAACAAAACTACATGAATGCAGCCGGCACATGCCTTGAATAAGGACCTAGTTACTTGCGGGATCGTATTCTCCCCATACATCCCTACGACCCATTCGCTCGCACAGAGAGGGACTTCTCCAGGTGCCATCCATCAGACAGTGCCGAGGGGCGGCGCCTAGGAGCAGAGCCTTCTCTGTGGCGGGCCCAGCCCTGTGAAATGACCTCCCTCCGGATATTAGGACTACCACTGACCTCCGCTCCTTCCGTGTAAAGCTCAAGACCCACCTATTCCAAATAGCTGGCCTGGCTCAACCATAACCTCATATCGCTCCTGACGGGTTTTTAATTTGGTAATTTTATTCAATGGGATTTTAAATTGTGTTTTTTAATTGTTTTCACTCATTAGTCTACCTCCTCCATGCACATGTATATGTCTTTGTTCTTATGTATGTTTGTCTTTATCTGTATTTTATTTGTTTTGATTGTACGCCGCCCCGAGTCCTTCGGGAGAGGGTTGCGGCTAACAAATAAATTATTATTATTATTATTATTATTATTATTATTATTATTATTATTATTATTATTATTATTATTATTATTATTAGAGGCTTTCAAAAAGATATGGGAGAACTATTTGTCTGAAATGATTTCTAAAGGCAAGCTATTCCATTGGTTGATTGACCTTACCCGTAGGAAATTTCTCCTTAATCCTAAATTGCTTCTCTCTTTGGTTAATTTCCATCCATTGTTTCTTGTGGTGCCTTTTGGTGCCTTAGAAAATAGATTGCCCCCTCATTTTCGTAGGAGCCCCTCAAATATTGGAACAGTGTTGTTTTATTGTGAGTTGCGAGTACTATTTTATTGTGAATTGGGGAGATGTTTGGCAAAATTGAGTAAATGGAAAAAAGGGCATGGTTAAATTTGCTTTTTAAATCCTGTCAGCACTTCTCTAGATAAAAAGTGAAGGATCATTAAAAAGATCACCAGTATTGTAGAGCTGGGGCAATTTTTCCACTGTCAGTTTGAAACAATCTCAAAATTCCCAATGGAAAGAACACATAAAAGAGGCGTGTATGATTGTCCTACCTTTCTGTAGTTGACTAGGGTGTGCCAGTTTGATGAAATGTGGATATCTCAGTTCTCTTCTCTTCTTCTGTTTTAATGTAGCTGCTTAGTGATTTCTGCTGCCATTGCCTCTCAGTGACATGGATGTGACTACCTGATGTTTTCCCTACATAAGCCTGGCAAGTGAGTCAGGTAAGAATTTCACAGGCTGTGCCATCATTGAAGAATAAACCCAAAAGTAGAGAAAAATAAAGTGGATAGAAATAAAATAAATGCAGTAGTGTAAGGCATTTGACAAGGCAATCAGCATCCTTTAAAAGGACATCATTCTCACAAATGATTTATTTATTTTGTTAAATGTCCTGTCTCTTCATTATTTTATAAGGAACTCAAGGTGGAGAACTTATCTAATATTCCTTCCTCCTTTTAGTTTCTCCACAACCACAATCTAAGAAGAGGTTTGGGCTAGGAGAGAGTGACTGGTCACTCAGCCATTTTTTCAAGCCTAAAATGGGACAAGAACTCAGAGTCTCTTGGTTTCTAGGTCAGCATCTTAACCACTACTTTGTTTAAAAAGGAGGGAGGAATGACAAAAGAACTTGTAAGAATTGCATGTGAAAACAGGGTTGGAGGAAACAAACTTGTAAAGCTGCAAACATCACAGATAACATTTCAGAATAATCTCACATAGAATGATGCAAACGACAAGAGAGGTTGTAGCTAATTACAATCTCAGATGGACCTGTTATTAGGAAAGGAGACTAGAATGTACAGTAATATTTTGCAGGGTGCATCAAACGTGAAGTCAAGGTGTTTGTTATTTAGTTGCACAAGGTGAGCATTCTTTTTATTTGAAAGCTACTTGCTCCAGCGAGGTGAGTGGCTGGGCATGTCAAGGAGTGGCTGGGAGGGGAGGGGTGAGATAGGACCAGGTGTGGTGGTGAGGCACCCCTTGATGTGAATGATGTCAAGTTGGCTATGCCCACCTAGTCACATGACCACCCAGCCATACCTACCCAGATGGTCATTAAGGCAGAGAACCAATTGTTAAATTATTTGAATCCCACCATTGGATGATACTAAATGATTCTATAAATTATTTAAAATAAATAACTTAAATCTTCAGTCAGGAAATAAACCCCAAGGAAGAGAAAGAGAGGTAATTAGTCATTGACATTCTATTAGCACTTTGTTTAGCTGCATAAAGGTTCCACCAACATGCAACCACTAATGCTATGCTGTGTCATAATGATGATAGTACATCAATGGGAATAGCATTCCCCTGAATGATGAGCAAAGAACACAAGGAATATATGTCAAAGAGTGTATTTTCAAGGTCATTCAAAGCGAAAAGAACATCCCAGGTACTCAGTTAAAACAATCAGATTCCTATATTGGGCAGTAGCAATACAAAGCGTTGGTAGGATTGGATGGTAGAGAGCCATGGTGGCACAGTGGTTAGAATTCTTTACTGCAGGCTACTTCTGCTGACTGCCGGCTGTCTGCAATTTGGCAAATCAAATCTCACCAGGCTCAAGGTTGGCTCAGCCTTCCATCCTTCCAAAGTTGGTAAAATGAGGACCCAGATTGTTGGGGGCAATATGCTAACTCTGTACACCGCTTAAAGGGCTGTAAAAGCACTGTGAAGTGGTATATAAGTCTAAGTGGTATTGCTATTGCTATTTAGTAACAATAGTTAAGGCAACATTTCATATTGTAAGGAATAAGGCAGTATCAAGTGCCTGATAATCTAGTGTCAGATGATGGCTGCTTAAGTCAGATGGCAATCTATAAACTGAGAATTCTCAACCTGAGGAGCAACAGACTAGTAATCATTTATGGTGTGTCTACATTAGAATCTTTTGAATGTCTAATTGCTGATGTTGCCATGCAGAAAAGCAAAATGCAAAGCTGCTAAATCAGAATTACAATGGGAACATGGAATGAACAAAAGCATGAACATGAGAAAGCTCAACATAGTGAAATATCAAATGATTTGACTAGGTATTCAGCTTCTTAAGTATCAGTAATTTTAATGCTAATTGGAAGTCCCTTTTGAATTTTCTGTGTAAAACAGAAAAAATAAAATAATATATGGGTTTCATGATTAAAAAAATAACTGATAGAAACATTTTTAGGGTAAGAGATTTATAAGTTTGAAATAATTTCTTTTTATTTCTTTTTCTTCTACATTTTTGGCTCTGATTTCCCTTTTCTTCTTTCCTTTCTTCATTTTTTAACTTTAATATTGGTTTAATCCTTATATATTAAAAATCTAATAAAGTTGTCTAAACTGACATCTTAAGCATTGACAAATTAAATGGGATGTAAATGAACACCGCCCCGAGTCCCTTTTTGGGAGAGGGGGCGGTTTAGAAATGTGAATAAATAATAATAATAATAATAATAATAATAATAATAATAATAATAATAATAATAATAACAACACTTTCAATAAGAAAATTATACAGTTATTTACTTAGGATATGAAACATAAGGAATGGTGATGTTTTTATTCAGGGGGGATGCAGAAAACAGTACTCAGCTATAATGTAACAAGTATCTGAACAATATTAATTATACTTTGGAGATAAGCATTTAACATGATGACGATCCAAATGTACGCCTAACTAGTGATGCTTATGGGGAGAGGATGATGGTAAAACTCAGTTTGAAATTGACAGAACATACAAGCTGCATCTTATAGTAGACTGGAATGCAAACATTGGAAATCTTAAGGATAGTAATAAGTTGGACTGTAGAGCCTAGGAAATTGAAATTAAGTAGAAGACTATCAGTTTCTGCCAATCCAATATTTTTTTTCATTGCTAACACTGTTTTAAAACAGTCAAAATGACATCAGTATACATGGATATCATAAGATGGTTAATTATAACAGCAAAAACATGGATACAGAAAATTGTTGAACTGATCACAAACTGCTCAGATGCAACTTCTAAGTTAAGTATAAGCCAAGGAAGAAAACCAACCAGTTTCACAATATTGTCTTGCAATATATTCAGTGTTTTCAAGAAGAACATCAGAAATCACTTTGAAGTTATGAGTCTCATTGATAGAGAATTCAGAAGGAATGAAATCAAAGAAGTTGGTAAAGGTGAATGTGAAAAGGGACTGCCAAATACCAAGAAACAGAAGAAAGCAAACTGGATGTCAGGACAAATGTTGAAAATGACCAAAATGAGAACAGAAGCCAAAGCCAAGAAAGATAAAGGTAGAGGAAATAACTTAATAAAGAATTTGAGAGAGCTGTTAGATGAGACAAGAAGCAATTTTACAAAGATCTGTAAAAACACTGAAGATGGAAGCACACATAGAAAAACAGGGAAAATCTTCCCAAAGATCTCTGCACTCAGAAGGAGGTTCCAACTTTGAATTGGTATGTTACAGGATTCCAATGGACAGTCAGTAAATTTGTTTGATCCCAAGAAGATCAAACAAAACAAAAGAAGTATACTGAATTTCTCTGCAACAGAGATGTCAACATCCAAAATACTTTAGAAAACATTCTCCACTTATAGAACCTAGTAATATAAGATTAGATCAGAAGTTAAATCAGCACACTTATTACAAAATCAGGCTATAGGAATGTATGGAATATCTGTTGAAATATGGCAAGAAACAGGGAAAAAAATCAGTCAAAGATCTAACTAAACAATGCCACCAAATCTGAACAATGACATAGTAGCTAGTATATAGGAAGAGGTAAGTTTATATACCAATCCCCAAAAAAGTACTTTAGTAGAATATGCAAACTATTACACAATAACTTAATTTCTCATACTAGCAAAATAATGTGTAGGATCATGCAACAGATTATAGCCCTATATGGAAAGGACGTGTGAGATGTTTAAGCTGGTTTTAGAAAAGGACATAGAACTTGAGATACTACTGCTGATACACACTGGATAATTTAAAAACTTAAAAAATACAAAAAGAATGTGAATATGTACTTCACTTATATATCAGTTGTGTCAGTCATGTCAAGCCATGCAATGTGCCTAGAAAAATGGGAATCCAGGAACTCAGGAGCACCCATACAAATGTCAGATACCACAATTTGGATGGAACATAGCAAAACAGATTGGCACCAGCTTGGCAAAGGAGGAAGGCAAGGCCATATGCTCTTCCCTTATTTATTCAATTTGTATGTTGAATATATATTGAAAGAATCTGGATTGGAAGATGCATATGGTATTACAACTGGAGGAAGAGACGTCAATAGTCTGCACTATGACATTGACAAAACTCTGATAACTGGAAATGCAAATGGATTGCAAGCTTCAGTGATGAAATTTAAGGAGCATCGTGAAAAAGTGTGACCAGGATTAAAGAAGATCAAACTAATAACAATGTCTGACACTAGTGATCTATATTAAGAATATTTTGCCACTCTGTAGGTAGCATCTGCATTTGAATCAGACAGAAAAAAATGAGATAAAATCTGTCAGATTAATCTCAACAATTACTCAAAAGAAATAATAATAGTGGCTGATGAGAAAATTTACAAAAGGAATAATGTACTAAAAATATGCCATTAAGTTAGTAGATCCAAAAAAGTGGGAAGATAACCAATACGGAACACATACAAATCTTGGTTGCATATAGTAATTGCAAAGATGAAACATTTGGTCAAGATAACAAAAAATCATGGAAATCATTGAAAAGGAAGAAGCCAGGCAAAGATTTTAATGTAGACTTTGGCTAAAATTTTGTTTACTGACATTCTAGAGAACTGAGTTTGCCATCAGGTCATTGAAGCGTATCTCCACTCTCTAATATAACATTTCATAAATTATTTTTTTCTTTCAACTGTAAATCACAGAGTGAATGTCATAAAGTCATGCAAGCTTTCAAGGAAAGCATATCAGTTTTAGCAAGTCGATATCCTACATGTTCTTTCCTCTTTAAAGAATACATAAATTAGAATCATGAACTGTGTCCATCATCTTAAAACAGGGGTGTCCAAACTTGGGAACTTTAAGACTTGTGGACTTCAACTCCCAGAATTCCCCAGCCAGCATGTCTTAAAACTTGGGTACAAAACAAGAAATTATAACAATGCTGGCTGGGATGATAACATACATGCAATTGTTTACCCATCTTAAAAAAACACGCTAGAAAAATGGTCCAGAAAACTCTTTTTACTAAATTTCAGTTAAGTATACTACATACACATTGTGCATAATATTCTTAGATTTCAGAGCCTCATAGGCTGTTTTAATAACAGGTGAGAAATATTTTAGAATACAATAGAGCTAGAAGGGACCTTGGAGGTCTTCTAATCCAGCACCCTGCTCAAGCAGGAGAACCTATACCATTTCAAACAAGTGATTGTCTAGTCTCTTCTTAAACACCTCCAGTGATAAAGTGCCCACGATTTCTGAAGGCAAGCTGTTCCACTGGTTAATTGTCCTCACTGTCAGGAAGTTTCCTTTTAATTCCAGGTTGCTTCTCTCTTTGATTAGTTTTCAACCATTGTTTCTTGTCATGCCCTACAGTACTTTGTAGAATAATTTGACACCTTTTTCTTTGTGGCAGCCTCTCAAATACTGGAATACTGCTATCCTGTCACTCCTAATTCTTCTTTTCTTTAGACTAGCCAAACCCCAAAACTGCAGCTGTTCTTCATATGGTTTAGTCTCTACACCTTTGATCATCTTAGTTGCTCTTCTCTGAACTTTTTCCAAAGTCTTAACATCTTTTTTGTAGTATGGTGACCAAAATTGATTGCATTGTTCCAGGTGTGGTCTTACTAAGGTTTTATAAAGCAACATTAATATTTCATGTGATCTTGATTCTATGCCTCTGTTTATACAACCCAGGATCGTATTAACTATTTTGGCGGCTGCTGCGCACTACTGGCTCATGTTCAAGTGATCATCCACTAGGATTCCATGGTCCCTCTCAGAGTTACTGTTTTTGAGCGAGGTCTTGCCTAATCTGTACATATACCTTTGATTTTTCCTGCCTAAATGTAAAACTTTGCTTTTCTCCACATTAAAATTCATTTTGTTGGATAGGGCTCATTGTTCAAGTTTGTCAAGATCTTTTTGGATCCTGAACTTGTCTTCTGGGGTGTTGGCTATTCCTGCCAGTTTAGTATCATCTGCAGATTTGATGAGTTCCCCTTCTATTCCCCTATATGTCCTTAATGAAGATATTGAAGAGTACTGGGCCTGACGGAGCCTTGTGGTACCCCAGTGCTTACTTCTCTCCATGTGGATGTAGTACCATTAAGGACTACTCATTGAGTACTGTTTATCAGCCAGCTACAAATCCATCTGGTGGTGATGTTATCTATTCCATATTTTTCTAGCTTACCAAGAAGTAGATTGTGGTCTACTTTGTCAAATGCTTTACTGAAATCCAAATATACTACAGTATGTCCACAGCATTTTGCTGGTCTACTAATTTAGTGACTTTATCAAAGAATGAAATAAGATTGGTTTGGCATGATTTAACAAACCTGTGCTGGCTACTAGTTATAATTTTATTTGTTTCTAGTTGTTACAGATGTGGGTTTTTATTATATTTTCCAGGATCTTCCCAGGTATTTATGTTAGACTGATTGGTATGTGGTTTCCTGGGTCTGTTTTTTCCACTTTCTTGAAGATGGAAACCACATCAGCCATTTTCCAATCCTCAGGTACTTCGGTGCTCCAGGATTTTTGAAAGATATGGTACAGTACAGTGGTGAAATTCATTTTTTTACTACCGGTTCGGTGGCCGTGGCTTGGTGAGTATGGAAGGGGAAGATACTGCAAAATCTCCATTCCCACTCCACTCCAGGGAAGGATACTACAAAATCCCTATTTCTTCCCCACTCCTGCGGGAATTATATTGCAAAATCTCCATTCCCACCCCCTTTTGCATTTGAGCATCCAAGAAGGGACAGGAAAGAGGAAAAGGGAGGACAAAGACAAAAGAAAGAAAGAGGGTAAGAAAGTAAGGAAGGAAAAAGTGAATGAAAAAGAAAAGGGAGGGAGGGAGGAAGATTATAATGAGGGAGGGTCTTAGGCTGCCTTAGCAGCTGGCCACCAGAAGCCCTGCTGCCCTTTCACTATACCCTTGTCCCCTCCTCCTAAGGAGGGACAGTGAGGTCCTCTGGTGGACAAAAGTTTGTTGTTCACCCTGGTCTTGCCTTACTCCGCTGGAGACAATAGATCCCCTCCAGCTCTGCTTCCGACATGAGCGACATCAAGCTGGCCATGCCCAACCCAGCCATGCCCCCCTGGCCTGAGGTCAACCACAACCCTGATGCGACCCTGAATTAAATTAAGTTTGACACCCCTGGCTTAGATTTATGGCATTATCTCTTTCAAGTAAGAATATAGTTTATGTCTCAGCGTTCCAAATATCATGCAAAATTAAATCAGAGTTCAAGGCAGAATTATCCTTAAAGTTCCAATTTAATAAGACAGACATGTTGGCACAAACTGTGGAATTCCAAATCTAAAAGCTTCCTGGGATTCCATCCAGTTGAAAGTTCATGATCTTATCCCCACACCCATAAATCCATCACATGGTCCAATCTTCTTCGCCCACGCTGGCATTTCCACCCATCTAGTTCTAGTCAGATGCAGAGGTGTGGAGACAAAAGATGACCTTGGGCTTCTAGAAAGGAATGACAATAACACATTCCACAATTCTACTCCTTTCTATTCCCCCTCCCAATTACTACACTAATGAAACAGCATAATGAAATAATAGAGAGTGTGTCAGGCCAAAGATCCTAAAAGGAATATAACTGCAGGCCTGACAGGCGGCCTCTCCTCAGAAGAAAAATGTTTCCTGAAAAGAGAATAACATAAAAGTTAACATAACAAAATTAACAACCTCTCCCCCCCCCCAAGGGGGACCCTTTGGTTTATTGGGAAACTTCTCATGGAATTGTTTTACTAATCTATCCACTTTTAGGTCCCAACTTTTCACCCAAGTGGCTTCGGACAAAGGGTACCCCTTCCAATGGACTAAATACTGTAAGCGACCCCTATATAGCCTGGAGTCTAAGATTTTTTTCACCTCAAAATGTGTTTGCCCTTCTACCACTACAGGAGGAGGGGGAGCTTGGGTGGATGGTCTTATGCTGGACCCAATTACTGGTTTCAACAAGCTACAATGAAATAATGGCTAAATTTTCCATAGAATTCTGGGTAGACTGAGTTGAACTGTAACTGGGTTAATTATCTTCTCTATTGGGAATGGACCTAGAAATTTTGAGCCCAATTTCTTGCTAGGCATTCTTAATCTTATGTATTTGGTAGATACAAAAACTTTGTCCCCCACACAAAAGGGGGGTTGGAGTGAGTGGTGTTTATCAGCTTGCTTTTTGTAGGCATCTGCCGCATCTGCTAGAGCTTTCTTGACATTATGTATATTTGGGTGTGCGTATATGGAATGTGCATACTATAAAGCAAGAAAAACTTATATATTTATTTTGTTATGTCCCAGATGTGATAGACATTATACAAGCTAGTGACTGGACTCAATTTCATGACTTCTTTTTCTGGTAGTTGTTAAACAAATGCTGCTGTTATTAAAGCAAATGCAGTGGCTATTAAGTTAGTAGTTAAATGAATTAATGTATTCAAATAGGCATTTTTTCCAGAATCCAATCAAAAGGGCTAGAAACCAACCCAAAACAATAAATCATGGTCACGATTGAGGAACACTGAAATATAATATGAGAGCTGGTTGTCAAGCACCTGAAATGTGGCCATGTGACTATGTGTGTGTGCAGTCATTTGAACTCATAACTGGGTCATATGTACCTTTTGAGGGGTCCATCATAATTCTGAATGTTTGCTAAGGTAAAGGTTTCCCTGTCACTCATGTCCGGCAGTAGGGTGTTGTATGACGACAATATCCGTGGTCATGTGGCCAGCATGGCTATACGCCAAGGCACACGGAACACTGTCACCTGCCCACTGTAGTGGGACCTATTGATCTACTTGCATTTGTATGCTTTCGATGTGGGTTAGGTGGACAGCAGCTGGGGCAAGTAACGGGAGCTCACCCTGTTGCATGGAGCTTGAATCTTGAACCTGGGCTGTCAGCATCTTTAATTGCTGAGCCATGGCGCCCCAGATGAGGATTATCTGTATTGAAATGTTCCTTCTTCTCATACCATATCTACTTTTCCAATCTGGTATCCTCCAGTAGGTTTGATTATATCTTCCTCAATTCTTACACTTTATGTGAAATGCAGTCCAAAACACTCAGAAGATATAGATTGAAGAAGTGCACTAACATTTGCCTGTTTTGAAAATTATTTTCTCTATTTAGAAAATCTCAGTGTAGAAAAAAATATCACACACAAGGCATGCCTATCTACATTACCCTTATTAGCATATTCATCACTTTGAAGTTAGGTATCTCCCCCCCCCCCCCAAAAGGAAAGAAATATGCAGACATTTTTCTAGATGGTTAGGACTGAAAGACCTTTACTCTAAAGGAGAAGCTGACATGCTGTGGTGTCCTAAGATATTTCTAGCTCAAAGATATTAGAAGCAACACAAGTGTCTAATAACCATATACTACCTGCTTTTCCACAGAGGATCAGAGTGTCACCGTTTGGAATAAAAGAGAGGGTGGTTGCTCCCCACTCAAGACATACCCCCTTCTGTGCATGCTTTTTATGTGAATATTTTTACTTGCATTCTTTTACTTGATGACTCTGCTTAAATATTCCTTTGGAGTGATTCTGACATTCAGCATAGACTGGGCACAAATCACAGATGAAGCTGGCTGTCCACCTTCATTTCAGGTTGCTTTTAACATCATTACTTCAAATGATTCAAACTTACACATGCCTGCCTGTAAATACGATGATAAGTTTGAACAGTCAAGTTCTATTGTTCCTGCATTTCAACATTGTCATCAAGTAGACACAAGAAAATCCCATGATGTGACCTTGAATACAATTTGCAGAGCTGGTCCTTATGCTCGGGGAACTTGATGGTGCAAGGGGATTTCTCTGACAGCGGAAGCTTGTTGAAAACAAAGGAATATTACAGTTACCATAGGATGCAAAGGAGGAAGGAAAGGAGAGTAAACAAGACGGTACCTCCAACAAGGAAAACATATATGGGATATGACAAGCAACTTATTTTTCCCAATTTGCTGTGTTTACTTCTATATTATATCACCTTTCACCATTCTGTTTTAATGTGCTTTGCACAAGAGGATTCTTGTTTAAACTGTCAGTCTGTTTTTTCTTCCCTGTAACTTCTGGAAGAGTTGGAAGTAGGAGTAGATTAGAAAAGGATAGAAGCAGAAGCTGAGCCACAGCTCTCAACTGACTGACAACATCTTCTCTATTATTAGTGCCTGCAGAATAGAGCTTGCAAAAAAAAATGAATGCACTTCTGATACCAAATGGAATTAATTCAGGACCAGAAATCTGAATCACAAATCTACGATATATGTAGATTCAACAGGGGGAAAATATGGCCTGGAACAGCGGGGACACCCACCCAACCCGCTTTTGCACAACAGTCTGTAATTTTTGTAAAACGGGACTAAATTAAACATTCCTTGATAATAATATGCAATGCCAATACTAACATTTAATCACTTTTCATACGTAGTATTACCCTGATTCGTCTTTAAAATTTAATGTTGTATATTGCTGTACATTTTTCTTACTGATTGATTCCCTTTATTATTCCTGATTTTATTTATGTAGCTAATTTTTCCTTCTTTCTTTCTCTCTTAAAAAAAGCCAAAGCATATATTTTAATGAGTAGTTTTGTTCCACTAACATCTACAGAATAAGAGAATTCAGCACACCTGCCTAAATAAGATGCTCGAGATCACTGAGGAAAGAAATTGACATTTTACTTTACCCTCAGCATGGAGCCAGGGGCAAAGTTTGATCTGAAAACTTGCAAATTAACCAAAACTGTCACTCAGGAGTTATGGGCCTGAATGCTGCAAAATATGTTCTTTGAAGTCCTCATTTCAGCAAAATTATTAAAAACTTTATATCTAATTAAAATTGTAGCCGCATTCCCATTTTTCAAAATCTCTATATCCTGGGGGCCAATTGGGATGAGTGAATCTGCACCCTCCTTTCTGCAGCCCACTGAACTGTTCCTCCAGCAATATCAGATCATTACCATCTCCCCAGCTGAGAGGGAACAGCCATTATCATGCAGCATTATTAATCTTCTTGTCTTATCAACTTGCAAATCACAAGCCATTGAACCTTATGGCATGGTTCTGGGTCCATAGTTATTCATTTTGTAGGTCTACCTAGCCTTTGAGTCTCCTTAATCACCTGAAGATTGTCATCTCTTACCTCGGCCTACCCCTGTGGCCCTTCTCAGCTACTGTGAAAAGTCCATCATGTTCTCTCTCTCTTTTAAAAAGCACTTTTTTATTTAAAGAGAGAGGAGAGAGAAAGAGAAGGAACAGTAAGGAGGATAAATTTCATTAATGGATGTGAATTAACAACCTACTGCCAAAAGCTGACCCCTTCTCCTGACATGTATGCCCAAGTCATTCTTGTCACTCTTTTCCCCATTAATATTCTGAAAAAGACAGTGCATTGAAGAGATAATATGATAGTTCCCTTAAAGAGGCACTGTTGACCTTAGATTGGGAATTATTCTTTAATTTGCTTTCCTTAAGAAATAAATTATTAAACATATTGGAAAAGGCAAATTTTCAGTAAGGCAGGGGTACTACAAATGTCCAAGTTAGGGACTTTATAAATCTCTACTTTTAATTTATATAAATGCTGCTTTCAGTATTTGGCATGTAACATGTGTATGCACTATTTTATAGGCATTACTAAGTATATCTCAAACAAATAAGATAAATTTGCATTTGATTAAAACTATTACAGGAATATATAGCAATGTTGATTTCTTTAAAAATGCTTTAGCTAATTAAAAGTCAACATTAACACCTATAATTGCAACACAGTATTTTTAAATAATGAAAGAAAATAACTTGAGAGGGAGATTTGCCCTTTCTTTATTCTAATGTTATATATTCTGCTTTTATTCTACACACACACAGACACACAGACACAGACACACACACACACACACACACACACACAGCTCCAAGACTTATTCTTCTAAATTAAAGTGTGATTAAACTGAAGATGTAACAAATTTAACCTACTCAATTTGTATTTGATATAAACTATAAAGAAAACTAACTGCCAAATCTTCATTAAATTCCAAAGAAAAGATATGTAGTGACTTTCTGTCAGTAAAAAAAAAGGTAGGATAATGTGTGACAATTAAAAGCCAGCACTTGTATTCCCAGAACATACATTGTTCTAAGGTCTTCCTTGGATGTGCAATGCATATGTGAGAGGTTTTTTCTAGACTTTACTATTCAATATTGCAGTGATGGATCTTATGTTTCTATGCTATTTATAGAGTTTGAGTGCATTATTTGCAGCTTATTGTTTTATTAATGTGCTTAGAAATTTTGAATGCTTTATGTATTATTAGAATCTGCTAATAGAAATTCATTTATGAGATGAAGGAGAAGAATGGGCATTAGTACACCTGTCCATATAAAAACAAAAGAACTTTCCCCCAAAATATAGTGTCTACATTCATCATTTTAAATTATAGCATTTCAAATATAAACATTTTTCCATATATACCTAAAGGTGCTATGGATGGATTAATGAATTCATTCAAATAAACAATTGTCCTTCAGCAAGAGTTCTGTGGGTAAGATTTTACATAAAATCCTAATAAAAAAAAACAAACAAAAATTTAAAATGACCTTTCAAAACAGAAATCAAAAGATCAAAGCAATGATTAATTAGAAATGTAAAATGTTGAAGTAATAAAACTGCACACAACTTAACAATTGTGTTTAAATGAATTACAACAATATGTATTTCATAATGTATTTTTTAAAGATATTTCTGACATAAAAATATATTAAAATATGTTCCTCAGCAATTGAATCATGATTCTTCCTACAGGACTGGTGTCATGTACTACTACAGAAATTCAACTGGAAAATAAATTCAGGAATTTTCCTTTCAACAAATCTAATGTGCAATTTATATTCCTACATGTTCGGCTCCCAATGTGATCATTCAGTCATTCAAAAAGAAATTGTAACAATAGAACCCATGATAGGTGGCATACTTTAATCAGCCTTAGAAACTAAGCAGTATTGGCATTGTTTAGTAATTGGATGTAGGATAACCTGGGAATTCTGGGCAGTGGGTTAGTGAAACCCACATGGAAAGCTGAAAAACCCCATCCAAAATAAAGTCATGGCAAAGCTCTTCCATGAAGACTGCCAAGAGCTCCATAGAGGTATTTGGTAGGAGTCAAACTTGACCCAAGGCCATGCTCTCCTATTTTTATAGCAGAAAGCACCTTTCTCATATGTTTGATTTCAGGTTAATTGAATTAGAAATGGCAATTGAAGACAGCTTGGCTAAAAGCAAAGCCAATGACCATGGCAGAATGAAGATCCTGAAAGAAAACCTTCTCTTCGTGATTCCTCTCTGGACAAGGAGAGGACTCCAAATCACCCATAAGTGCTACATATAGTTGCTCTTCATGAGGAAACCAACCAAAGTCTCTGGTGGGTTTAGAGCTCTAGGAAATAAGGGAATACCCATCTTTTTCTTCAAACCACATTGGCATATTCAAAAGGAGGTTCAGTTTGCATATGTCCCAGGGGTGGGTTTCTACCGGCGTTACTGCTGGCTCAGCGCGCCCATGTGCAGTTGCCTGTAAATATGTCTGCGCATGCGCAGAATATTAAAAATGTCAAAAAAGCATGTCGCAGTGACCGGGGAACTGGTTCAGGGGCATGGCGAGCCTGCCGTCCCTACCGGTTCAGTGAACCAGTCGCAATTTTCACTACCAGTTTGCTCAAACTGGTGTGAACTGGTAGCAACCCACCTCTGATATGTCCCTTTTTAATCAATTTCAGAAATTGCTTAACTGTTTTTCATGTATTCGGAAACTTTAGACAGGCAGGTTTTACAGCATCAGGTGAGTTTCCTTAAATCCTTAGTGAAATAACTTTTAACACAACTTCAGCTTTAAAAATATTTTGGCATAAACAGCTAAAAGGTGATTAGATCTTTGATTTTGGAAAATTATAAACTGACAGAGGATTTAGGTAAATTTGAAAAAAAGATTTTGGAACTAATTATAATAATCCTTCATGTGGGAAAATGCTGTTTGAATTCTCTTTTAGAAAAACATGATAGGATGAGACTTTGACGGTTGGATACTAGAGGGAACCAGAAGGAACTAAAGGTTACAATTAGTAATAGTAATTAGTAATTTATTTATTTGTCAAGCATGAATTAGATAACAGATATAAGTATAAACAAGATTATGTATATATGAAATGAATACGAATACAAGGCAATATTAGAACTGGCTTATGCACTCCCCTTAAAGACCTCTTAGGAATGGAGTGAGGTTGACAGTAGACAGTCTAGTGTTAAAGTTTTGGGGGTTTGGGGAAGAAACCACAGTGTCAGGTAGTGCATTCCAGGCATTGACTCTGTTACTGAAGTCATATATTCTGCAATCAAGTTTGGAGTTTACCGTACGTTTGTATCTATTGTGTGCTCCTGTGTTGTTACAGTTGAAGCTGAAGTATTCATTGACAGGTAGGACATTGTAACAGATAATTTTATGTGCTACGCTTAGGTCGGATTGAAGGTGGCGAAGTTCTAAATTGTCTAAACCCAAAATTTCAAATCTGGTGGCATAAGGTATTCTGTTGCAAGCAGTGGAGTGGAGGACTCTTCTTGTGAAATATCTCTGGACTCGTTCGATTGTATTAATGTCTGATATGCAGTGCGGGTTTCAGGCAGATAAGCTGTATTCAAGAATTGGTCTAGCAAAAGGTTTGTATGCCCTAGTTTGCAGTTCAGGATTACCAGAGAAGAAGCTTTGCAAGATTAGGTTAACAACTCTTAATGCCTTTTTAGCAATGCTGTTACAGTGAGCTCTGGCACTTGGATCATTTGATATGAGTACTCCAAGGTCCTTCACAGAGTGGAATTGTCTACAAGGTCATATCTGCCCAGCTTGTATTTTGTGTTCCAATTTTTTTTGCCAATGTGTAAGACAGAGCATTTGTTAGTTGAGATTTGGAGTTGCCAATTGTTTGACCATTCTGACACAGTCAAGGTCTTTTTGTAGGGTAGCAGCATTGTCGGTGATGTTGAATAATTTTACATCATCAGCGAAGAGAACGCAGTTGCTTATATGACCGCAAAGGTCATTTATGTAAAGTATAAAGAGTGTGGCGCCTAAAACACTACTTTGGGGACACTGCTGTTAACAGGTGGAGGGTTTGATAGGGTGTTTCCTATTTTGACTACTTGTTGCCTGTTTGGTAGGAACGCAGCTATCTACTTATGCAGGGAACCGGAGGTGCCATAAGATTTTAATTTTAGAAGTAGTTTGTCATGTACCACTGAATCAAAGGCTTTACAGAACACTATGTAAATTGCGTCTATTACTTTACCTTGGTTGAGTTGTGAAGTCCATATGTTTTTGCAGGGTAAGAGTTGCAGATTGCAGGACAATTTTTTTTCTGAAGCCAAGTTGCTTATTAGAGAGTAGGTTGTTTGTCTTTAAGTAGAGGGTAATGGATTGCTTTATGATTAATTCCATGACTTTGCAGGTGATACAACATGAGATTGGTTTGTAATTTTCAACTAGGTTGGGGTCACCCATTTTGAAGATAGGGATGACCGTGGCTAATGACCATAGGGTTGGGCAAGGAGCTGGCTCTTAAGGATATTTCATAGATTATGCTAAGAGGTTCTGCTATGGTGGTTGTGAGCTTTTTAAAGAAATAGGCACATAATCCATCAGGGGCCAATAGATAGAGATGGTTTTAGGTTGCGGAGTGCCTTTTCAACAGCATTTTAGAGAAAACCATTTAAATTTGATTTACTAACAAATAACGAAGCAAAACATTTTAGCATTGGACAGATTGAACAACCAATGCAAAAGATAATTTTAAGAGTGTTTTCCTCTATAGACAGATTGCTTTTCAAAGATGTTATAAAAGAGAACCAAATTTTATCTGACAAGTTTGAGACTGTTCTGAAAGTGGATTTAAAAATGACAGGATACAAGAACCTTATGGAAAAAGATGCTATACTAGACATATAAAAGAAAGCAACTGATGTCTTAAGAATTTTAAAAAATATAACAAATCAAGAGCATGATCTGAATAATTTCCATATACTGAATTTAGAAAAGAGACTTTTAAAGCTTTGAATAACTTTGTAAGAGGGAGCAAAGAAAAAAATGAAAAATATTCAAATTCTAGGACATTATTTGAAGGGAGTAAAGATCAAGATTATTAGAAGTAAAAGGAAAAAATGTTGTTTTATAAGATCCAGGTTAAAGTACATATGTTGCTATGGACTTTTGCTGATAGTAAGAGTGAAATAAAAAGGCTTTAAGAATAGATAAAAGATGGAATATTTAAATAAGAGATCATTTACTGTATTTTGAAAGAAGGTGATAGATTACTAAAATTGTTTATACTTGTGATGAAGAGAGAAGTAATTTCTTTTTATATTTCTTGTTTTTACTACTATATTTTTTTCTACTTTTCTATATTTTCATTTCTTTTTTATTTTTATTATTTTTAGTTTGTATTAATTTGAATCTATTTAATTGTAACTTTTAATAAATCATATTTCCAAGTTAATCATACTTTTGAAAAGTTGCAAAAAAAAGTTAAAATGAGATATTTTCCCTATAGAGGACATGATAAATTATAAAAACTGAGAGCATAGAGAGCATTCTATGGATGCAGCATGAAGTTCCATTGAAATGCAATCGCAGATGGTTCCATTCATTTCTGATACATTTGATATTCTGACTAGATTCAGTAAATCCCATGCTGCTGTGAGCAATCATATTTTTGAAAATGTCATTTATAAAATAATCTTCAATTAGAGACTGGTTTACAATCTGAGATACAAGGACTTATCATTTATATTACCTTAATCCCACCCTATGAATATGGTTGCTTTCATTAACATAAATGGGTTGATATAAATGAACAAATGAAGCCAAATGAATATTAGCAAAGTAAATATAAACACTAGCACCAGCATAATTCCGCAGTGTATTGAACTGGATTTAGAATGGAGTGAAGTATCTATCTTGTCTTTCACTATGATTTTTATCTACTCTAAAATAATACTAGATTCTTTGACACAATTGCTCTATCCCCAAAAGTTGATTCAAATGTTCAGCAAAAGCATGTATTGGACAATATCTACATATTGAGAATACTTAAACTTTTAAATGGGTCTCAGTTAGTTTAGTAGATATTGTATTTCTTTAGGTTTCAAACAATTGCATGCTGATTTGGCAATAAATCTTGTAAAAAACAACAGCATCCAGAGGACATTGTTACTACTGCCAGCTCCTCCCCATTGGCCATGCTTGTGACATTGCAACACACATGGAAATAGGGTGGAATTTGATTTATGATGTTGTGATCCTGTTTTTGTCAATCTAACTCAGGAATATCAAAGGCCCGCAAGCCGGACCCAGTCCATGCGGTGCTTAATAGGGGCTGCGGGGTCACCCTGAAAACAGCAAAGGACTAGCACATTGTGCCTCTGCCAGGGAAAACAGAGCATGGGAGGGCCACGTGCCGTCCTCTCATGCTCCATTTTCGCTGGCAGAGGGTTGCAGGAGGCCACCTGAGCTGAAAACAGAGCTTGGGAGCCTGTTTTTACTGGCAGAGCACTTGGGCTACAGGTGCCCCCGAC
Source organism: Natrix helvetica (assembly GCF_964273705.1). Taxonomy (NCBI): domain Eukaryota; kingdom Metazoa; phylum Chordata; class Lepidosauria; order Squamata; family Natricidae; genus Natrix; species Natrix helvetica. Next base: position 60,435,490 of record NC_138553.1, on the reverse strand, counting down.
ACAAATGACATCAAGATGGCCATGCGCATTCTGGCCTTCCAAGGTGAAACACAACCCTGGTGCAGCCCTCAATGAAATGGAGTTTGATATCCCTGATCAAAGTCCTCTCTCTTATCTGCATACAATTTTGTTGCATAGAAGTATGACTTACTTCTAAAGGAATAATATAGGCTTGATTTTACTGAATTTGTGCTGGATAACGATCAGGGGATAAGCCTCATGCAAAGCTCTCTTTTGGGAGGAGTGGAAAAAAGGAAAATTCAGTTGAAGCCAGCTGGTCATAGTTCAGGCTTGGGCAATGATCTTTCCTTCTACTTCCCAGAATTTCTAAATTGGTAGAAGATAATCAGAGCTTGCTTTAAAATTGCTTTGGAAAATTTGGGGAGTGTAAATGGTGCTGGTGTAGAAGGATCCCAAAATGTGTTTTGTTTTTCAAGTAAAGGGGGGGGGGGGGAGAGTCACACTAGATTGAAATATAATGAAAGCCTATAACACTGAATTTTTTTTCAAATGTGAGTATGCTTACATTCCATTGATGTTAACAAAGAGAAGAATGTTCAGGTTGTAATGAAACTGCTTAAATATGTTTAATTTTGTTCAGAGGAAGTGTTTGCAAAAAAGATTATCAACAATCATAACTTGACTGTATGAATAATCTGTGACTTGAGCTATATTAGATATCTTGCTTCTATTGATCTGTATAAAACTATGCACAGAATGCCTTAGTGCTTAGTCTATTATCTTTACTCAAAGAAGCAGCTTATTCATGTCTATGGTATCCATCAAATAATGTGTACAATAGGGATGTTGGAAAATTTCATTTTTAAGTGAACCAATTTAATTGGATATGCAGATCTGAACATAGTTATCCTTTGGATTATGGATCTCTTTGAATAATGTGGTGCCATTTTGATTTGAAGAACATATACTTCATGGAAAATACATTGAAAAGTTCATATACTTTAGAAGAAAATGCACTGGAAAATGTGTATCTTAAAAAGACCTACAAGAAATCCTGAGTTTTGTGTATACATCATCTCTGGTTTAAATTATTATTTGATTCCAGTAGGTAAAGACAAGCAGAGAATACAAGTTCTTCTGGCTGCCAGGAAAGGCAGAAACACGTAGCAAGATTGTAGAATAATGATTTTGCAGAACATCTATCTTTGCATTAGATTTGTAGTGAGATAGCTAAGTGTAAGAGAAAATTATTGTTTATGGTAAGGTAGCTAAATATAAGAGAGACTACCAAGATTCTTCATTTAATAGTAAAATGTGCTTGTATGTATATGGGTATGGGTATAACCGTACAGAATAACTGTATAACAGACTTGGTTCTTGGATGTCTTGTAGTCCAAATCCTAATCGAGCAGGATACCTTATACTATTTCAGACACATGGTTGTCCAATATTTTCTTTAAAATCTCCATGTTGGAGCACCCACAACTTCTGGAGGCAAGTCATTCCATTGATTAATTGTTTTAATTGTCAGGAAATTTCTCCTTAGTTCTAGGTTGGAGAATAGGTTGCCTCCTTTCTTCTTTGTGGCAGCCCCTGCAATATTGGAAGACTGCTATCATGTCTCCCCTAGTCCTTCTTTTCATTAAACTAGACATACCCAGTTCCCTCAACCGTTTTTCACATGTTTTAGCCTCCAGCAGCCCCCTAATAATCTTAGTTGCTCTTTTCTGCATTCTTATCATCTTTTTTATATTTTGGCAACCAAAACTGGATGCGATATTCCAAGTGTGGTCTCACCAAAGAAGATAGAAGGATTGATTTTTGTAAAGCTTTTTCTGCAAAGACTGGATATTGGGTTTCTGGATATTGCCAGTAGCAAGTTTTCTTTCTTGATTAGATAACAGAAAAATTAGTTTAGTACCTTTGATTTGCCCAGCTTCCCCCATCCCCCCTCCAACTTAACAGGCTTTGGATCAAAATGTTTCTCAATCTCATCTATCATCACCTAAATCTCGATCTTATTATAATGCTACTTCATGATATACTTTTCATGTGAGTCAAAACTCACGTTTCATGTATTCCAGTCATACAATATAACGGTAATTCAGAACCCACTTTGTGAGTTGAGACCACAATGTTAGGAAGAATGGCAGTCCATACTGACTGCTACAGGTCACCTAACTAATTGTATAAATTGTTAAAGGGATTGTTTTTAAATGTTTTTGAAAATGTTTAAAGTTATGAAAGGTGTAGGAAACATGGGACATACAGCTGTGTTTTCATCCAATAAAAATTATTTCAAATCCATTATTAGAAAAAGACTCCTGATTCTAACCTTAGCAAAGTCTCCGCAATTCTTTACATAAACTTTTGAGCATTCAATAAGCTTTTATTAAAAGCCAAAATTAGCATTCCTTCCAATCTTTGCCATCCTTACCTAAAGATAATCATTGCCATCCTCACCTAGTTGGACAAACACTTTCTTTTCAAAATCTTCTATAACGATTACCACTCCAACATAGCAATTTCAACCAATAGGTGGCCTACTTACCTACCTGGCACAAGTCTAGCAAAACCAACTGTAATGTTACTTGATAATACTGTTGCATACACATAAGCATACAAAAGCAAGCATTATTACATATACTCAACCAAGATCAACAAACCAACTAAAACAACTTTGATTTCCATTTTATACAATCTCTGTTGTATTAAAACATTTGCATTAAACATATTTTGCGCTATCTGCTGTCAATGTAAAGCACAGCAGATGTGGAATCCATTAACACCCACAAATTCTAATTTCTTAAAAAATATCAGCTTATCAAGCAGGCAGGTAGGCTGAAAAATAGACATGGAGTTCTGTTTTTTCTTCTCTTTGATTGTGTGCTTAATAGTTGCTTTCTTCTCAGTGTTCCACTCTCACATCATAGACACCCCCCCTTTGATTTCAAACTCTTTCTACTGAAGTGTACTATGAATCTTTAGATTTTATGTTAATGTTTGTGAAGAAATATAGGTCTTACCCTGGAAACAAGGAAGCAATGAGCAGCTGTTACAGGGAGAACTTTCACAAAAGATTACTCTATTTTGAGGAAGGGAAAAGCCTGAGAAAGAAACTCAGAATAACTTTGTTTGATATAAGATGGACTAGAGAGAAACTCTGACACTTTCAAGATTCTGTTATTCTACCCTACAATAATAAAAAGCATTCCTGGAATCACTGCCATGCCTGTGTTTTGATCTTGCCTACCTTGAATGGCAGAGAATAGTCTTGAAAACCTCATTACTGTTTCATTAGAGTTGTGAGACCTTGCCTTCTATATTGAAAATATGGTGACAGGTCGTTGAGGCACTCTGCTATCTCCAGAACAAGTTGCCAAAGTATTACAACAACATCAACATAAATAAAGAACCATGATAACAGCTAGCACAGTAACTGGGAATAAGAGTTACCTTGGTACCAGAAACTTTTGCAGAGTCAATATTGCTTCATTCTCCTAGAAATCTATGTCCTACTGTATATGAGGTGTGAAGGTGGAGACTAGTCTGATTCTTAATTTCACCTACAGTTGAAACATGGCTTCTTATCTGAGGCATTGCCTTATAGTATGGCAGATAACTAATGTTCCCTCTAATTTTTTTCCAATGTGAGCAGAAAAATATAGTGTTTGAGCAGCACATTTTCATGCCTGAGCACCTGAATTTTTTCACAGATGTCATCTATGACAACAATGAAATTGGTATTATTTGAAACTCAAAGTTATGTTTCTTCAAGGTACCAGCTTAATTAAAAGTGTTATATAATATCAGTATCACTTAACAACGCTCCTGCTTAGCAACCAAAATGTTGGCTCAGGAATTCTGGCATTTGAAGCACGCAAGTCTTAAAGCTGTCAAGTTACAAAACCCTTGCACCCTTAACCCTTTAGAAAAAAAAACCACAGAGGTCTTCAAACTTGACAGCTTTAAGACTTGTGGACTTCAATTCCCAGAATTCCTCCTCCAGTCATGTTGGCTCAGGAACTCTGGCATTGAAGCATGCAAGTCTTAAAGCTGTCAAGTTAAAAGATCCTGCTGCCACCTCCTCCTCCTCCAAAAGCACCACCACATTTGCTGTGTCAGTGCTGCCAACCCTCCGCTCGGAGCACCTGAGCTCAGCCCCGTGTTACCCCTGCCCCCTCCTCCTCCGCCGTGCTTTTGAGAAGCCATGAGGCCTTTTTTTCCCCTGCTCCCACCCCCTCTGTCGCCTTCCTACTGGCTCCTGCAGCCTCATGGCTCCTCAAAAGCATGGCGGAGGAGGAATGTCAGGGGAAAAACACCCTGTTGGAGATCAATGGACTGTGGCTGATTCCCTTCCGCATATCTCTTGAGATATTGAGAAAAATAAGTCTTTAAAAGTATTCTAATTAATAAACAAACTTTAATAATAAAATAATAAAAGTAAATGAAACAGAAAATAACTAATTGGTTACATTTTGATAATGAAAGCTACGTTTGCCAAAGTTGGCTGCCGAACAAAAAAGAGAAGAATTTTGGAATGTGTAACGCGTGCGCAATAAATCACTTTCAGATAACATTTTGTTTTATGACCTGCGCAATAAAGCTTTCTTAGTTTAACTCTTGAATGTCAGTTTAGGCAGTTCAGGCCTAGCAAACTTTTTAACATCGTGACACCCCTTCTTTTGCTAGTCTGGGCTGACGTCATCAAATCATCAATTAAGGCACATCTTCTTTCGCAGATACTCGTGTTGATTTGCGGCAAGTGGTTTGTTAAGCATGTCTGCAATCTGATCATGTGTAGAAACATATTGCAATTTAACAAAACCTTGCTTAACTAATTGCTTTGTGTTTTGATAACGAATGTCAATGTGTCTGGACCTAGAACCTGTAAAATGTGACTCAGAAATATAAACAACAGATACATTATCTTCCATCACGGTGATTGGTCAAATCGGACGTGTCCAGATATCTGTGATCAAAGCATCAAACCACGTTAGAGAATTACAAGCATCTGAAACACAAGCATATTCAGCTTCAGTAGATGAACATGAAACAAAACTCTGTTTTCTCACTTGCCAGTAAACAGGACAACCATTTAGGAACATCATGTAACCAGAAGTGCTTTTGCGTGACTTCTTGTCGCTCGCCCAGTCGGAATCAACAAAACAAATCAGCTTTGGTTGATCAGTGTGTGTTGGTTCTAGCAATAACTTCATGTGCTTAGTGTGTTTCAGGTATTTCAACAACTTCTTAATGCATGACCAATGAAATTGTGTTGCCTTACCTACGTGTCGTGATAAAAGATTAACACTAAGTGCGATGTCAGGTCTGGTCCAACTACTAATGTATAATAGTGAACCAATGACTGAACGATAGAGTGTTTGATCCTCGAACTCAGGACTTGGTTCATGTGTTAAGTTGTGAAAATCTGTTTGCATGGGTGTCTTTGTTGTGCTAGCATCTTTCATGTTGCAATGATGTAGAATGTGGTCAATTTTCTCCTCTTGTGAAAGACTAAACCCCTTCTGTGTCTTTTCAATTTGAACACCTAAATAAGTGCTAATGTGTCCTAAAGATTTTAGTGTGAAGTATCTCTGCAAACTTTTGGCAAAAATCTCACTCATTTTCTTATTTGGACCAATATAAACAATATCATCAACATAAACAAGAATTATCTCATATGCATTGTTAGATCTTTTTGTGAACACGCATTCATCAGTTTCGGACTTAATAAAACCCATTGAATTTAGTTTGTCAGTAAGACATAAATACCACATTAAACCTGACTGTTTCAGACCATAAAGACTTTTGTTCAGGAACCAGGTATCCCCTTCTTGCTTTCGGAATCCTGGAGGGCTTCTCACGTAGATCTCTTCATCTAGGTCTGCATGTAGATAAGCTGTGTCCACATCAAATTGAAAAACTTCTAAACCAAGAATAGTTGCAGTGGTTAAAGCAATTTTTACACTTTCAGTTCTGACTGTTGGTGAGTAAGTGTTTGTGTAGTCCTCAGGATAACGTTGAGCGAAACCCTGAGCTACAAGTCTGGCTTTGTATAAAGACTCACCATTTGGTTTCTTCTTGATTCTGTAGACCCATCGGGTGCCAATGACTTTCTTATTTGCTGGAGGTTTTGCAGGTGTGAATACATTAAGTTTCTTTAAACTGTCCATTTCATCCTGCATTGCATCATACCATTTGTCTTGTTCTGAATCAGGAAGCTGTTTGATTTGTGTGAATGTCTCTGGAGGAAGAGTAACGTTGCAAATCAAAGGTACTGGTGTTTTTGTCAGTTGCCATGAATAACGTTGTGGAGGGATTCCTTTTGTGGCCCTCTTGGAGCGTCTAGGAACATCAGTCCAGTCTTCTTCTTCTTCTTCATCATCATCCTCGTCCTCACGTTCGTCGCTAGCATCAGCATCCGCGGGTTGCGAAGACGGAACATCAGGTTGTGAAGAACTGGTAGAAGGAATATCTGCCTGCGAATTGTCATCAGGCTGCGTGGCATCTGGAACACCATCTCTAGGAAAATAAACTTCAGGATCATTGGAATGAATCCTGGACCAGCCAATGTCTTCCTCAAAATTAGCAGATTGTGAAATGACAATCACATGTTTAGTATCAATGAATTTGTACCATTTTGAATTATCATCAATACCCATAAATCTCAGTCTCTTTGCTACTGTACCTCCCTTTCTTCTTTGACTTAAGGGAGTGTTCACCATAGCATATGAACCAAAAATGTGGAGGTTCTTGAGATCAGGCTTGTAGCCATACAGCATGTAGAAAGGAGTTTGATTGATTACACTGCTCCAAGTACGGTTGACAATGTAATTTGCATATTTGATTGCTTCACCCCAGTAAGCGTTACTGAGATTGGCATCTTCTAGAAGACAACGCATCATGGTTTGTAGAACCCCTTGTCTTCTTTCTACGACTCCGTTATGAGCCGGTGTATATGGAGCAGATGTCTGATGAAGAATTCCATTCTTACGCATCCAGTCCTGGAAACGCTGAGACATGAATTCTGCACCACGGTCACTCTGGATTCTGGCGATGCGAACTTGGTATTGTGTAGAAACAAACGCTGCAAAGTCTTTAAAGATCTGAAAGGTCTCAGATTTCTCTCTCATAGGATATACAAATCCATATCTAGAATGATTATCTACAATTGTTAAAAAATACTTTCTGCCACCAAGTGTTGGTGGGAAAGGACCCACTATGTCAGTGTGTACCAAATCAAAAATGCGTGTTGACCGGCGTGTAGCGTGTTTTGGAATTGCAGCCGCCTTGGATTTAGCCTTTTTGCAAACCGCACAATCCAAAAACACCTTACACCCCTTTAGATCCAAACCTTTTGCGAACTCCGGCATCTTTCTAAGAACACGGAAACTGGCATGCCCCAAACTTCTGTGCCACTTGTGAATACACCTGGAATGCAAAGGTTTACCAGTTAGTGAATTCTCAACATTAACAGTTTCGTGAGGACCCTCAGGCTTGCTCTGAGCAATCTGTTTCTGTTTTCTTTGTTTGTTGGCTTTAGGAGCCTTTGGCACAGTAACGCTTTCTCTCTCTGGGACAACTCTCTCTGGGTCTGCGTTGTGCCTTTTTGGAGTTTGCATACTTGCCTGTGCTTGCCCTTTAGGCTTTGGCTTTAAGTAATAAACACCACCAATCAGCATGGTTTCAGCAACAATATCACCATCTTTAACTAAGTAACTTGCTTTTTCAAGGTGGTGAACCTGGAACTTTAACTCTCTAGACAAGTGACTTTGACTAAGCAAATTACTGGTTGCTGAAGATATGTAATAAACATCAGGGATGTGTGTATCGAGCTCTTCAATGTAAACAGTTCCTTTTCCCATAACCTTGCAAGTGTGGTTGGTGAAGGAATACAGTTCTCGATACTCGGGCTCTGGTTCGCCCATCTCTGTGAAAAGTTCCCTTCTGTGGGTAACGTGCACAGCTGCTCCACTATCTAAAGTCCACAAAAGACGTCTGTCGAACTTTGGATCAGGTTGTGGAACGTTGGTTATGGCCAGTGTCACAAGTGGAGCTTGTGAATCACGCCTTGGACCACGACGACCTTGTCTTCCGCCTCTACCTCTGCCTCTGGAATCTGTTCCTCTGGGCTGGTACGTGACGGGAGCTGGAACTCGTTGGGGACAATCCCGGGTGTCATGTCCCACACGGTTGCAGGTGTAGCATTTTGGCATCCTTGGAGTGTAGCCTCTTCCTCGGAAGGGACGTCTGGCTGGAGCCTTTGGTGCTGGAGGCCGTTGCAGATGTGGGGTAGCTAACCTGATAGCTTCGTCTTCCACTAAAAGACTGCAAACGTGGTTAACTGTGCGTTGAGCAATAGGCACGTAGTTAATCTTTGCAACAGCATCTTTCCATTCATAATTCAATGAGTTAATGATGATGCTAATCATTTGGATATCATCGATTACATGGCCATTTTGTCTCAATTCACTTCTCATTCTTTTCAGTTTGGTCAAATGTCCACCAATTCGTTCACCAGGTTTCAACTTTGAACCATGGAACTCGGACATGAGCAAACATGAAGATTCAATTGAAACGGGCCTGTAGCAATCTTCCAAAATAGCCCATATTTCTTGGGCAGTTGCATCAGGTGGAAAGATACCTTGGATCTCAATTTCCATTGACATGAGTAAAGTCGTGATTGCTCTGTTTTCGACGTCTCTCATTGCAGGTGTCCAGGGTTGACGGGGAGGATCAAAAACCATGGAATGTGTGCCTTCTCTTCGAAGCAAGAGCGCAATTTCACTGACCCAGGCTTTATAATTCTCTCCTGACTCCTTTAATTTGGACTCACCAGTCAAGGGGGTGACTGTGAATACCTGCTGAGGAACAATTTGTTGCTCTGGTTGCAAAGCTGGTTGTTGAACCAGGGGATGCTGGGGTTGCATCATTGGCCTTTGCGTGGCAACATCAAATTGGCTTCCTCGAATTCGCCTTTGGCTTTGCCTTTTTTCATCTAGGGAGAATTCCGCACCGCCAGGGGGTGTTGAAGACTTAACCTTTGATGGCAAAGTTTGGGCTTCTGTAAAACTCATAGATAGAGCTCTAAAAATCTGGTCCAATTGCTTTATCTTTTGTTGTAATAATTTTTCTCCGCCAGCAGATGGCAGTGCAGCTTCACTTTTTGGCTGCCTCTCCTTTCTATACGTATGCGGAAGTTCAATGGGCTCAAAGGGACCACGTGACCTCGGTGACGTGTACATGTCTCTTTGTTCTAATTGACCAATGAACTCTGTGGGGTGTGTCTTAGGCTGTTGTTTTGAAGACAAGATGGCGTCCTCAGACATTTTGGGAGTGGGGGAGCTTCTCCTACTTCGCCTTATCTCTTCAAAACACGCTCTCGCCTCCCTAGCATATTTTTCAAACAGCTTTATTTGATCAAGATAGCTTTGCATTTCTTGCTCATCATCTGGGGGAATTTCATAAAATCTGCTTTCTGCGTGGGAGGATTTTTCCTGTGCCGGCAGTTGCCATTCATCAATCGTTTGATAATCTGCGAGGGTCTGGGAATGGAGTGGCTCTGGCAGAGTGGGAAGTTTTGGCTTGGCCCCCAAAAATTCATAATCTCCTGGAGATATTTTAGAAGGAGGAACCACTGACCTCGTTTCGTGGATGTCGCGTCCTGTAGCTCCTTCTCCCATATTTGGCTCGGCACCTGAAGGAATTTGTTGTTCCTGAAGCACGTTTTGATCTTGCTTCTCTGTGTCCGAGGGAGTCTCCTTGTCAGAAAAAACTCTTTCCATTTTTCTTCTTTTTTCTTTTTCTCCGACATTGCTAATTAGGCTTAGTCGGTTATCTTTAGATAGCATGAAGGGAAAATACAGCCATAAATTGTAACCATCTCAGCTGGTATCATCAAAACCAAAACTCTGCTACCAAGTTGTCAGGGGAAAAACACCCTGTTGGAGATCAATGGACCGTGGCTGATTCCCTTCCGCATATCTCTTGAGATATTGAGAAAAATAAGTCTTTAAAAGTATTCTAATTAATAAACAAACTTTAATAATAAAATAATAAAAGTAAATGAAACAGAAAATAACTAATTGGTTACATTTTGATAATGAAAGCTACGTTTGCCAAAGTTGGCTGCCGAACAAAAAAGAGAAGAATTTTGGAATGTGTAACGCGTGCGCAATAAATCACTTTCAGATAACATTTTGTTTTATGACCTGCGCAATAAAGCTTTCTTAGTTTAACTCTTGAATGTCAGTTTAGGCAGTTCAGGCCTAGCAAACTTTTTAACATCGTGACAAGGAAGGGGCAGGGGTGACGCGGGGCTCAACTCAGGTGCTCTGAGCGGAGGGGGAGGCGCCGCTGCCACGCGCGGGGTTGCCGGCTGGAGCTTTCCGGCAGTGCTGTTAGAGGAGGAGGTGGCAGCAGTTATTCCGGTGGGGCTTCACAACTACCGTCAGTTGCCCCATGCTCATCAAAACAAGTCCGGGGAGATCCTTTGCGGGCGGCCAGTTCTAGCCGCCCGCAAAGGACCTCCCCAGCTTCTGGAGCCTGTGGCAGTAGAAATCACTGTGCGGCAGTTGAAAACTGCTGCACTGTGTTTTCTTGCCACGTGCGCGGCCGCACAGCCGCGCACCTTAGAGGGAACATTGCAGATAATTGTATATCTTATTGAATGAGTTTTACCTTGTATTCATATTACAGACATATGTCCTTCTCTACAAGAAGTATTAAAAGGGGACTATGGTTAGGCAATGTCACTTATTATACAATATATTATGGATGTGAAATTCCAAATTGATCAAGGCATAGCTCCTAAACTACTGGGGACTGTAAACCTGCCTTATACCATACAGAATAGATTTATTCAGAGTGTAGAAGGGGCTGGGAAAGTATACATCCCTTCCTTTAGAGTGTACAGGAGGAAAATAATGCAATCGTTTAAAATACTTCAAAAAGTACCTTAAAACATTTTCTGTACAATAATCTGAAGAAAGGATGTATTTGCCTTACTACATCTCCAGCATTTGTACCTACATCTTTGTAAAATGGAAAGATAATTTCTGGAGAGTTGTGCCTGATTATAGACTTCTGAATTCTGTAATCATTAGAGACCACTATCAACTGCCTTTCATTTAAGGCTTCCTGGATTGCCTTCTGAAGGTATGCATTTTCACTAGATTGGATTTGCATGGGACTCACAATTTGATCTGAATGGAAGACAGCTGTGAATATTTAATAACTGTTGACACCTGGTATGACAGATTTGAATACACAGTAATGCTCTATGGATTGGATAATTGCCCTGTGGTCTTCGGATTCATAAATGAAATATTTCAGACAAATATGTAATGATGTACCTGGATATCATACTGATTTTTCAGAAGTCCATCCTTACAGGAGAGTCACATTAGAAATGTTCTATAATTTTTTGACAGACAGAAGCTGTTTGCCAAGTATGTGAAATGTGGATCTGATCTTCCCCAGTTGGACTATGTATTATCAGATTTCTACAGAAGGAATAGAAATGGATTCTGCACGGTACATTTCATTCACAGCAAACACCTAAAAATGTGAATGATGTCCAACATTTTCTGGGCTTTGCCAAGTTTTAGAGTTTCATTCATTCCTAATTTTGTAGAATTTATAAAATCACTCACTTAACTTCTGAAAAGAGAACACAAATTGAATTATTCTATTAAAAACCACGCAATATTTCAGAATGTGAAAGACATAAATATATTTTTCCATCCCAGATGCTACTTAGGCATCTGAATTCCACTCACTTCTTTCTTGCTCCAATGAATGTCTCAGACTCTGCTTTGAGAGCTATTTTCTTGCAGGCTTCAGCAAGGGGCAGAAGGTTCTTGCTTAGCAAGACTCCTCCTTTCAGATGAAAGGAGTTTATTTCTCTTTATTCCAGACTCCTCCTCTCAGATGAAAGGAGGATTTTTTTTCGACAAAGCGTGGTAGACCATAAAATAGCACTCCAATAATGGAAGTATTTTTGGGAGTGAGCAACCTACTCTGCGCAGGTATGCACAAAAGGCAGACCCTCACTCCACGTCAGGTAAGGTGGACACCAATTTTATATCTTCTATGTTCCTAGTTCACAGTACAAACTGCCACATGCATGCTCTTGTGAGCTTGAATATACTTTTCGCTTACCTCCCACTACCACTAATCTTGAAGTACAACAAATTTCAATCACATTTCCAGAAAAGATACTCCATAAAAAGTAAGAATAAGAAGCACAACCATACTTCCGGTTCCAGCGGCTGACGGCGACAGGCAGAGACTGCTCGCCCTGCGCATCCCCGGTGGGCTCCCCACCCCTTGGGGGGCACAGGACGCCCCGAAGAGGCATTCTGCTGGAGGAGCGGCGCAGCGGGAGGACCCCTGCATCGGCAGCGGCCGTCGGGGGGCTCTCGCTTCGCTCCAGGCACCGAGGAGCGCGAAGGGGAGGCGCGCTGAAGCGTCTTCGCTGTGAGGCTGTCTGGAAGAAAAAAAGCTATTTGAAGGATGCAGCGGCGGTGCGGTGAGGCGTAGACTCCCTTCATACCTATTACCAATCTTAAAACTTGTCAGTGGTGTTAATTGTAACTTTTGTTTAACTTGGAGAAGTGCGGCTGGAGGGGAGGGGGATTCCCCCCCTTGGACAAGCGGCTAGAAACAAAAGTGCTCGTAGCCCCAGGGAAGGAGGAGGGGGAGAGCCAAACCAATGAGGTCACACTCCAACTAAATGGATCTTCAGACTTAACCCTTTCAAGAAAATGTGATCTTTGGGAACTTTGAATCCTGAAAACTTTATTTGTTGCCTCAGTTCTCGAAGTTGGCAGGGCAAGATGGCACACTTCCGTTGTCTTCATGAAAGCTGAATTTGACTCCACCTTTTAACTTCAGGCTTCCGGTCTTTGTCTCCATGTTATTTGGATACTCCTCTTGTGGATTGTTTGCTTTTGAACTTTCTGGAGTGAAAAACGTCTGTTCCCTGCCAGGGTGATTAGAGAGTTCCCTTGTGCCTGGTCTCTCTACCCCCCGAACTCCCTTGGCTGCTCTACCACTCTGACTGATTCTTCTCTATACTGACTGGACTCTTTATTACTAACAATGACATCTAAAATACCACCTCCTGGAAAGTCTGGCTTTGCTGCCTCTGCCCCGACATCTGCAACCTCAAGTCCGAGCACGCAATCAACATTGACAGCTTTTAAACAAGTTAAAACTACGGACTTGGAGTTTCATCAAATGTTTCAACAAATTCTACAGGGACAAGAGGAAATTAAGAAACAGCTGAAGGAGATGAAAGAAGAAATTAGAGGGAACCAGGAAAAAATTGATAAGAACTCACAGAGATTGGATCACTTGGAGCAGGGGGCGGCTGAGATGAGGGGGGGGGGGGTGGAGGGCATGCAAAAGGGAAACAAAGAGCTTGACACCCAACAAATGAAAATAGAGTTTGAGAGAATGTCCTTTTATCTTAGATTTCAGAATGTGATGGAGACAGATGATGAAAACATTAGGGACATCATGACAACTATCTTGGCTGAGTATACCCAGAAAGAAAAACAACAGATGGGGTGGGAAATAGACCTGGTCTATAGAGTGAACTCCACATATGCTAGAACACACAATGTCCCCAGGGAGGTGCACATTAAATTTCTTAGGAAAAGCACAAGAGATGAAATTCTGAATACACAAAGGGGACAAGCTCTTGATATACAAAGATAAGGAGATAACCATATTGAAACAGATCCCCAAGAAAGTGAGGGAGAAAAGAAAATTTGCCCATATCAACATACTGCATTTTTCCATTGGCTACCAGCCGACATATTGTTTTCCAAAACTCTTGCCTTTACTGTTCCTCAAGCCTTTTTTACTTTTTATAGAAGACACACTCAGCTTCTCTTAAAGAAACAGTTAGATTGTACCAAGACTGCAGTAAGTATAGAAATATACAATTATAATAGAAGATTGGATGCATCTTTACTTTCTTCTCCTGCCCATCTAAGTTGGTCAAAATTAATTGTTATAAATCAAATTAGTCCAAATGATTTTCTATCTGCAATTGTCAATGAAAATTCATCTTGTATTTCACCAGTTTCTCCTTAAATGAGCCAACCATATACTGTATTTTATATTCTGCACCTGTTCCTTTATGCACACAGCAATTCTGATCAATAAGGAGAAGAAAGATGCTATGGAATATATTATGAATTCTTGACATAGGATAAGACATTTAGAATACCTTATTCAGGTAAAGGGCTTACCTTAAATCAGAAAGTTCATAGAATGAAGTGGTGAAGGTCCATGTACCACGTCTTCCATTTCTATTTAAAACCTGACATACAAACACCATCCCATGGACTGTCAGTGATGTTAGTAGACAATAACAATGACCATGACGGAACCTCTGCTTTTGGCAAAGTTGGTAGCAGGATCAGTTGTCATGCAGAGAAGCCAGGCCTATTCACAAGTGAGGGAAGATGGAGTGACTCTGTGCTCATGGCCCTTGACAAATTGCCTGTCCCATCTTTGTGTGCAGGAGGGAAGAGTAATTTTGATGCTACAAGTGTTGTGAAGGACTCCAGAACTGATCTTGGGAATGAGAATGACCCAAATGTGTGTCTGTGGGTGGCTTTTCAGAAAAGTTGAGAAAGAAGAGAGCATGGAAATGAAATTCAAAATAACCTACCTTGATCTCCTTTGCTGAGATGGGCAGAGAGAAATTTTGACAAGCTTTCAAGATTTTGTTATTCTATACAATAAAAACCATTCATAGAATTACTGCTGTTCTTGGTTTTTTGACCTTGTTTTCTTCAAAGACATTGTTTGAAAAGAAGCATAATTTTTGGCATTGAAATCTAAAGAAAAAAATGTTAAATATCTACTAATGTCTTCAGTTAGCACAGTGCATACCTTATTTCTAACAAATGAGTGAAATGCTGAATGGGTTCAGTATTTGTAAAGTAAATAAAGACATTATTTACAGTCCTTGAGAAGCAGTTGATTTCTCAGAATCACCCACGACTACAGGCTAGTGCTTCCAATTCATTTTTTTTAAACTGCATTTTTGACATATATAAATACAAATATACTATAAGAAAAGACTGTTCAAAGCAATAATAAATTTATACCTAGGCAAGAGTTACACTGTTTTCTTTTTATGCTGCTATTTGAAATATTGATCTAGTAAATACTAACTTCCCAGTCAGGTTTTGCTGGTGTGAAGTCCAGTGGACCTCAGCAAGATAATTTATTTATGTGGGAAATATTCACATAAGTAAAGACCACATGATCTGATTGGTTTCAAATCAGTGATATGATTTTAATACTTCTTCCAGGTAGAAGAAGAACATCATGGTTTCAAAATCTAAGGAACTGGTTTTGACAAAACTCAGCAGCACTTTTTCATGTGGCTGTTGATAAAAATAGGATCGCCAACATGATTGCCAATGTCCAGTGACGGATATGGCACAAGAAGAATTAAAAAAATCAAAAATTTCCAGAAAAAAGAAGAGTTCGGTGCAAGACAAATAAATCACTAAAATCTGGTTCATCGTTTTGGAGCTCATTCTGAAAAAGCAACAATAGCAAACAAAGCCTGTCTCTCTGTGTGTCTGTGTGTTGTTGTTGTTTTAAGAGAAAACAACCATTGATGTAGGAACCACAGTGGTGCAGAGTTCCAGCCCTGGCTAGGCCCTTATTTGACTATTAGTATTGAAGAATAATGATAGAAGTAAGTTGATGAACCATTGTGAATGTAATTGATATCTGTGTAATTGGTGAAATGTTGCATTAAATCATATGGAATTAGTTTCTTCTATTCTTAAAATGGTGTTACCAGAAAATTTTGATTTGAAGATATTTGAAACTTTGAACTGAAAACAAAAGGACTGGATATAACTCTTGATAGATTGATTTCAGGATACATTCATTATTTTGGGTTATATCCCTAGTATTGTGAATTTATTGAGGTATTATGAATTTGGAGTTTTTCAAGATTAGGGACTGCCTAAAAACATTGAAAGCAAGATCTACAACTGATTTATAAAGACCTGATTGTTCAAATGTATTAATTATCATTTTATAAACATGTATGTGTGCTTTGACAAAAGGGGCAACGAAAAAAATCTTTGGAACATTATGTTTAATGCTTTTCTAAGTTTTGTTTATAGTATATACCACAATTTCATTTTATACCACAATTTCAAAGGTGTTTGTTTTTTCTTATCGCTTTTAAATTTTTTATTAATATTACTTTTGAGGTTGTACTATATATTTATTATTGGGGAACACAATGTCTTATGTGTCTCATTTGTTTAACTTAAAAATTAAATACAACAAGATTGAGTCCTTATTACTACAACCTTCGTTTCATATTTCTTAAACCTGCCTTCTGAATCTGTATATGAAAACAGATTTGGGACAGTTTAAAATTCAGAATCTTAAAAATGAAGGCTATTGTTGAATGAAAATAGAAACAGAATAGAGTGGGAAGGGACTTTGAAGGTCATCTAGTCAAATCCCCCACCCAAGCAGGGGACCCTACACCATTTCTGACAGATTGCAGTCCAGTCTCTTCTTGAAAGCTTCCAGTGATGAAGCTCCCACAACTTCAGGTGCTTTGGAAAATAGTTTGATGCCTCTTCTCTGTGATAGCCCCTGAAGTATTGGAATATTGCTATCATGTCTCCCCTGGTCCTTCTCTTCATTACATTAGCCATGTTCCTGTAACTGTTCTTCATATGTTTTAGTCTCCAGTTCCCTAAACTTTGTTGCTCTTCTCTGCACTCTTTCTAGAGTCTCAACAGTTTTTTTATTGTATGGTGATCAAAACTGGATGCAGTATTCTAGGTATGGTCTTACTAAGGCTTTATAGAGTAGTATAAGTGCCTCACGTGATCTTGATTGAATCCCTTTATTTTATTTTATTTTTTTGAAATTGTTTTTATTCTAATTAAACAAAAACACACAAAAAAAGAATCATCCTTCATTACATCTTGTAGAAAGCGTGTCGATTGGTTACAGATAACTTTTATGCATTTCTTCCACAGTCATTACTTATAGTTCATATTAGATTATACATTTTAAATTAAAAATCTTTGTATATCTTACTATCAATGTACCACAATTCTCATTTGACTACAATTATTTGAACGTCCTTTTACCTCAAATCATTCATACTTAAAGACACAACCACATAATGGCATTCATTAGCTATTTCAAAAATCCTCCAATAACATTACACCTTTATGACATATTCTAAGTAAAAGTTAATTAATAAAATTTCTAAACCTTTCCCCCCCTTTCCCCCCAATTCGCTGTATCCAAGTTTGTATCCAAGTTGCTTTTGCCAATACCAGAGCATGTATATATTATTAAACAATATCCATTGATATTTCCTTGTTGTTATTATAATTGGCTAAAAATCATTTACTATTTATATCCCACCTCCTCTCATCAAACCCCCAAAACATTACACCTTTATGACAAGATCTAAATAAAAGTTTGTTAATAAAATGTATAGGTCTTTTTCCCAAATTGCAATTTGCAATTTATATCCAAATTTCTTTTACTAGTTTGCCAGTACATGTATATATCATTAAGCTGTATCCATTATCATTTCATTATTGTTATTATAGTTAATTATTTGTTGATGAATAAACATTTAATAACAATCTAAAACAATCTAAGAATTACTAAATTCCTACTTATTGATCACCAAAATTAACTAATTTTTTATTATCAACTTTCATTGTCAACCTGTATCTTTTCAGTAACAAAACAGTCTTATCTCTCTTGCCAATTGTGGTGTCAGTCTTTTTTTATCTCCTTTATAAGGTTTTTATAGACTTCTCTCCACATTTTGTTGCTTGAAGGATCTCTCTGGTAATCTCGTTGCCCTCAAGCTGTTATTAAAATTAGCTTATCTTTGGTTGTCAGTCGTGCTTCTGAAAAAAATTCTCTTCTTAAATCCATCATCATTACCCATTTTTCTTTTTCTGTATCTTGGAATCTGGGGTAGAGTTCCAGTTCGTCAAATTCCCTTTTCCATATTCCCTTAGTTCCACTTTCACCCACATTTTCTCCATTAATACATTCATCTATTGTCTTGTCTTTATCTTCTATGTCTTCATTCTCCCCTTTAATTTTTGGGGCTCCAACCCCTTCATCTTTTGCTGTAAGGAACACTAGTTTTTCCAACTTCTTCTCAATTCTCCCATATCCTTCCAATAGATTTTGAATTCCAGCCAAGATATTTTGGAATTTTTAGGTTTCCTCATCTGAATAGTGATCCATGTTTACCAAAAAGAAGAAGGAAAAGAAAAAAAAACCTAGTAGCCACTGCCACTCTAGCCTTCCAGGCCTCTTTTCTTTTTTATTTTAGGTTGACTTAAACACAAGTTCTTTTATGTTCTTCAAAGGAGAAGGGTTCTGTTTCCCCCCCTTTCTCTCCCCTGCCAAAATAGTTCTCAAAAGCACCTACGAAAACAATTTGTGCCCTTGGCTCTTGATCAGTTTCTGTAAACAAATTGCAAACCCTTCAGCTACAAAGTCAGTAAGATCAAAGAGGAAAAAAGAAGAGATACGTTGTTCCAGCCTCTGACCTCCGAGTGGCAGTGTTGCTACTTTTCACTTTCTAATATTTATCTCTGGCTTATAGGAAACAAAGTTCTTTAATTAAATTTAATAACAAGTAATAGGAAGAATTGTTAAAATAAAAAGGAAGGTTTTAATCCAGAAGTCAAAAAATAAAATAACAAAAAGCAGAAGAAAAAAATTAATCCGTTTAATCCCTTTAAGAAGAGAAATGAGAAACATTGTGAGCACTTCAATCCACAAAGTATACTTACAAAGAAAAAAAAACCTTTCCAAAGCAATCCAATATAAATTAATTTCGCCACTTAATTCTTTTGTTTAAGGATCTAATTTGGCTTTTTAAAAAAGTTTCTTTGGGCAGTCTTTTCCAAAATAGAAAAAATACCTCAGCAGATGGACTCACTTTCTCTTTTCACTTCCTTCCTTCCAGAGCCGTCCCGACTTCATCAGCCTGGGACTGCCCGTTTACCGCCAGCTTGAAGAGCTTCCTTTGGGCCAATCAGGGACTTTGCGATGTCCCTGAGACCAGCAAGGCTTCGTCTTCCTGATCACTATCTCTGCAGGATGGTTTAAGTCCAAATGGACCATCCAGTGGCAAAAGTGTCAACTGTGGTCTCGGAGTGTCGAGACCGCACATTGTATCATCGCGACGATGGCTCCTCCTTCAATTGAATCCCTTTATTAATGCAATTTAGGATTGCCTTGGCTTTTTTGGCTGCTGCCACACACTGTTGGCTCATATTTAATTAGTTGTCCACTAAGACTCCAAATCCCTCTCAGTTATTTCTATTAAGCCTGGTTTCACCTAGTCTATATGTGTACCTTTGGTTTTTCTTGCCTAAGTGTAAGACTTTTCTTTACATTGAATTTCATTTTGTTAGTTAGGGCCCAGTATTCAAGTCTGTCAAGATCCATCTGGATCTTGGACCTATCATCTAGGGTGTTAGCTGTTCCTGCCAGGTATCATCTGCAAATTTGATAAGTTCCTCTTCTATTACCTAATCTAAGTCATTTACGAAGATGTTGAAGAGTACTGGGCCTAAGATAGAATTTTGGGGTACCCACTGCTTACTTCCCTCCGTGTGAACATAGTACTGTTAAGGACTACTCATTGGGTATGATTTGTCACCCAATTACAAATCCATCTGATGGCAATGCTATCTCTTCCACTTTTTTCTAGCTTACCAAGAATTAGGTTGTGATCTACCTTGTAGAAGTCTAAGTATTTCCACCGAATTTCACTGGTTTACTAATTGTATAACCCTATGTCTAAGAATGAAATGAAATTGGTTTGGCATGATGTGTTCTTAAAAAACCCATGCTACTTCTAGTTATTACTTTACTCATTTCTAGATGTTGGCAGATCTGGGTTTTTTTATTATCTTTTCTACTATCTTCCCAGGTATTGATGTTAGGCTGATTGGTCAGTAGTTTCCTGGGTCTGGTTTCCCCCCCCCCCCTTTTTTTTTTTTTTTTTGATTATGGGAACCAACTTAGCACTTTTCCAAGGCTCTGATAGTTCCCTGATGCTTCAGGATTCTTGAAAGATATGGAATAGTGGTTTTGAGGTGACATTTGTCAACTCCTTTATAACTTGGGATGTAATCTCTCAGGTCCCGTTGATTTATATTCATAAAGATCAGACAGGTGTTCTCTTACCTTTTTTTTTCTTTTCTTATTTTAACTTTTATTTCTCGTCTGTCTTTTACAGTTATGTTTTTGGTAGGTTGGGTTATAGTTTCCCTTTGTGCGAAGACTGATGCAAGGAATCAGTTAAGCAAGGAATCTGCTTTATCTCTGCTGCCTGTTACTTCTTTGCTGCCTTCTCTCTGTAGTGGACTAACTGTTTCCTTGATTGTTTTCTTGTTATTTATATGTTGAAAGAAACTTTTTAAAATTATCTTTGACTTTTGCTGCAAGTCTTTGTTCATTCTGAGCCTTTGCTTCCCTTACTTTGTCTTTCTAGATTCTGGCTATCTACTGATATTCTGTCTTATTTAGGTGTCCCTCTTTCCATTTTTGTACTTGTTGTTTTTGTGCTTTAGTTTATCAGAGAGATCTTTATGAAGCCATGCTGGTTTCTTCTTGGATTTCTTGTTTTTCTTTTTCAGTGGTATTGTGCTGGATTTCACTACATTTCACCCCTGGCCTGACTTCCTTTCTTCCCTTTTCAGCTCCAAACTGGCCCATATGCTGAGATGACAAAAGTCATTTTGGCAACACGTGCAAGTCTTCGACATAAGCTGCAATGAAAAAAAATAAAGAAACAAGAAATCATTCTAGAATTCACTGATACCTCCCACCCATCCAAATGCTGTTTGCAAGGGGAAACTTCCCAATGGTTCTACTTTAGAAGTTCTTTGCAGGGCTAAGATTGGGTGGGACAACCACCAAACTATCCTTCACCAATGAATTAAGCAAAGGGCTCTTAGAGTTCACCCAGACCTGCCTTTTTATCCCTTCCTAGATTAAATAAAAGTCCATAATGTGGAATTGTTTGGGATTTCAGTCCAGACAAATGGAATAGTCTTGCTTCCACTTATCTCTCTTAATCCAGGAAGTGTGCAAGATATGTTATATATTAGCACATAAAGTAACTAGTGACTGAGTGGGGGGAAATCTCACATTAAGGGGAAAAATGCAGAGATGCAAAGTATAGGGCAATTTTCATACATCACTGGGAATGTACATATTTCTGTGAGGGATCTTTCCTTAAAAGAATTACCAGAAAGGAAATAAAAGGCTGAGTCTCAAGAATAATATAGAAAGCTCTTGTAGATGGGATTAATACAATTAGGCAACCTTGCACTTCTTAATTCTTTCAAGATAGAAAGGTACCACAACTCGGCAGCAAAGATTATATCTAAAGTTCCATTTCAGTACCTAGCATTTATAATTAATAGGAGCAGGAAAAGGTATGCCAGGAAGAGTTGATCAAACTTGTCAATACTACGTTATAGGAAATCAGTTACAGGAAAGGTCATCTGCACTTCAAGTATTTGATCTGCTCTTCTACAATGGCATGAGGGTGATTTTTAAAGGGGCACAAGCTAAGTGAGCATTCAGACATTTAGGTTTACATCTCTTTTTCATTATGTTTGTGTACAGGCTATCTAAGAGTTTCATCTTGAAGGCAAATAGATGCTTCAGAGCTCCCAGTGGTCTTTCTGCAATTCTTAAAGAATCTGATCTTTTTCTGGAAATTCATGGATACCTTCAGGGACATGTTGGGTTTAAGAGATGCACACAGATACCATGGGAGTGTTCCTGCACATTCCAAATAATTTTGCTTTCACATCTGAGTGGTTGTACAGAATACACATATCCATCTCATTTAGCACACAAATAATAGAAGACACATAATTAAATAAACGTGTCTGCTCCCAATCCCAGTATATCTAGCTGGGATACACCAGTTCAGTATAACCCTATCACCGTTACCCTTTCTCATCTTGGGTTAAAGTTTGCTGTAGAACAAAAGAGTTTAGAGAATCAGGTAGTTTTTCTGAACAGGGAAAAAAATCTATTTGCACCACTGCATAAAACATGAAGTTACTCAATGTCATCTTCTTTTCTTTTTTAAATGTGGCTCTTAACTCCTAATTATCAGGCATGATAGATGGCCATTTTTGGTGCTCGAACATTTTGTTTTATTATTTTTTCCAAGTGGTCATTTTATAATCACAATAAATGCTCTGGCCAAGGGATAATACTGATTAATCCACACCTCAGCAGTGCAAGAAGCAGGAACTGAAATGCACCCAAGGTGTGCATTAATGAGCCCTCCTGTACAGACCCATCATGTCTTACTGTTTAATTAAATCCCAGACCAAATAGCTTTGAAGAGAAGGTTATGAATATTTTTTAATCCATCTTTCTTTCAATTTTCTTCACCAAGTGGGGCTCACTGAGAGAAAACATAGCATATTTAGAACAATATTTTAATTTATGGTAACATTGCTCTGTTAGATGAAAAGAATGTAATATTTTAAAAAGGGGAGATTTGATTGAGATACTTAAGTGTATGATATATTGCATGAAATGTCTGATCATAAGGAAAGGTAATATCTACTCAAAATTATAATTTCTGTACTTTGAAATCATCTTAGCAAATTATCTACCCATTTCAAATTGTAGCACTTGTCAAAATCAACTGCCAAGCAGCTCAAGTGCTCTTCTGAATCAACAAAACAGATGTATAGCGATGTGAGGTTGGAGAGATGGAAATAAAAGTGAACTACATGCCAGTCATTGCCCTTAATCTCTTGAACCCAATACTTAACAAAGTGGTTATCACAGATCTTTGAGGCACTATTTATAATGGAGGGAGAAAAAAAATCAAGACTTGAATCTTAATAATAGATGCAAAAACACTCTAAAATTATTTGCATCTTGGTAGCCTGCAAAGCTTAATATGACTCCTTCAAAACATGGAGGTGATGGAAGGGAAATTAGAATACATTTCACTAGGCTACTGCAAGGTCACAGAGATGAAATCTCTAAATTAACTCTTGCTTTGGTTAAAGTATGGCAAACAATTGGCTAAATCCAACTCCCCTTCTGTTTCCAGTAGTATAAAAGTGAGACCCCTGCAAAAATGAATAGATGCATTCATAGAATTTAGGAAAAATCTGGCAAAATATAAAGCCTGTTGGGGACTCAATACAGCACTCTAAATTCAATTTAAACCTCCCAATTGGTCCATTTTACTAAGTTAGACATTATGGAATTAATTTCTATCGAATATCACATTTCTCATGCACACCTACACATGATTAGACTCCTATTACTTTCTACTTGTATAACTGTGTTATTTAATCTGCCCAACTGGCCTATTTTTCACACTGAACTAAATTGTAACAAGCATTTTAGCTTTCTAGAGAATTATCAAGGAAGCAGATTATCACTGGTACTTAGAAAGTTACTCCACATTTCCCGAATTACTTTGCTGTGCACACAAACACACGTGTACATTCCCAATTTTGGTTAGTTCAAGCTCAGCAAAACTGAATTCCCAGGATCCCACTTCTTCTTACTCTGTTGTTGCCAAAGGTTTACATGTAACACTTACAGCACCATTTATTTTTCTCCTTTCCCCCCCTACTGTCATTTTTGTACAGATTTAATACAACCGAAACATGGTTTCTACTGAGAGCTACAGGTAGCAGTGTTCCAAAGCTGCCGATAATTGGTGTCTGCCATGCCAGCTTACAGCAAGTTATGTAAATCACAGCAAGGTCCCTACAACCCCTAAAGGCATGATTTTTTTTTTTGTAAAAAGAAACCTCAACATAGATGCTAGCTGTGGAAAGTGAGTAGTAGTCTTCTCCACTAAAGGGATCCAAAGAGACCACTACAGCAAAGTAAACTCGACCCTTTCAGAATATATACATTCACTTCTGAAGTTTAAACTCCTTCTGAGGGAAAAAAGAACAAGCTACAATAATAGCTTTATTTTTCAAAGACGCCTTCCCTTTGCTGGCAGAATATTCTATTATTCAAAAGAGCACCAGGCTTTGGATGCAGATTTTCCTGCTTCTTCTTGCAAAAAGGATGCATATTTACATGTATTAGTTCAACCATCTTCCTTGCCTGCGTAACAATATCTTTATGGGTTTCTATAATTATATAGAATTATCTGATCCAGATAAGGCTCAATGCTCAAACTATGGAACACTGTGCTTTGGAAAGCTTACTGCTACACCATCTTTGATCATTTCACAGTCATAAACCTTCACCATGCTAAATACTATCTTTTCCCATCTCAATATTTGTATTCCTTTCTGTCTCACACAGATAGGTCTAGTTTCTCTACTGGCTGGAAGACAAATGTTACATTAGATAGACAGACACAACCTTTTAAAATGCTATTTGAATCTTCTGTCAAGCAGTGACAGACACATGTTTATTACTAGTTAACTGCACATGCAGGAAATGTTAGATGGAGAACAATCTTCTTCATGATAGCTGCCTATTAACACCACATATTGTTTTGCTTATAAAATTGACTAAAGGGGGCATCAATAAGAAATATGATTGGAACACTCACAGCTTGATTCTGGATCCAGAAATTACCTTTTCAGGACAGTACATTCATACAGAAATCCTGGACATCCTCATAGGCCTTTCTGGATGTGATCTATAGGAATGACTCAGTTCTTGTAGAATAGGATGTGAACTCCATATCTATATATGTCAGCCAAACACTTTCTTTTGCTGTGACCTGTTGGTTTGCTGCAGAATTCAAAGCACTCTTTGACTGAAGATCGGTTTGGTGACTTGAAGAGAGGCAGGTAATTCTCATTCATAAGTAATTTGCAATAAACAATGAAAGCAATTAATGAAAAGTGACTTCAAAAGAAAACAATATAGAAAGCAGTGGTGAAACTAATAATATTTTAATCTTGTCCTACCTCTGACATTTTGGCTCTTTACTGCTTCTTTATGGTAAGTTTCATTCATGGGATTTAACAAAGAAATGGCAAACGGGAGCAAAGTTAGGTATCACAATGATTTTTGTGAGTAAAAAGAACCCTTGCCATTACTGTTAATAGAATAATGCTAATGTATCATGTCCTCATTTCCAACATCACTAAAATATATTTAAGGACTCTTCATCTCTTCTGTAGCTATTTTGCCACTGATATCTGTGCCCTCTACACCTGTCCTTAGTACTCCGTTTTTCTCATAGCTAATGGGGATAGCAAAAGTAGTAGAAAAGCAAAGAAAGCTACTCAGCACTGGAGAAGGAATTCCATTGCCTGTACTAATATAAACCCATGGCTTGATGTAGAATGAGGCACATTCCCCCTGGACTACTCATCTTCACTTCTAGCCACTTTCACTTCAACCAATGAACTTCCAGCTTCTTAGTACCTTGGAGTTACTACGTATGGAATCCAGAACATAAGAGAACAATGGCCATGAGAACAGAAATAGCTACTTCAATCAATGTTTCATTTTTGCTGTTTTAATTTTTTTCTAAAACAATATTTTAAACACCAGCATGCTGAAATCAGTCCAGAGTGGCTTCTAGGTATTTCCCAAACCATGCCATGCTACCACTCTAGGAAGCTCATTTGGAAGACAGGTTCAGCAAGGACAGGTATTGTCACCCTGCTTCTGTAAATATCTCTAGGGACTTGCACTTGTGAAGGCATCTTGGAACTTAGTCAGCTTTTAGGTAATTGTAGCATTGCAGTGATATTGCCTATATAATTTGTCTGGAAAAATTTCCTTTTTTCAGTCACCACTGGATTTCAATGCAGAATTCCAATACACAGTCACTTGCAAGCCAATACATTTGTCTTTTTCTTAATGTGATAAACAAGGTATGAATTAAGTAAATAAAAAATAAACTGAGATTTTGCTGAAATTCAAACAAGACAGAAACAAATATTTTATAATTCAGTTGGAAGTAAATGATTACTCCAATAATTTAGTGGTTTGTAATCTAGATTTTCAATAACACAGACTAATTTATCTCAAGTTTTGCAAGGCCCTATTTGAAGAAACATTTGATTAGAGAAAAACTCCAAAATTACAGCCTGGAGTTTGATTATGGGGAAGACTGAAACATGCTCAAAAGACCTTTGTGGAGAGGGAGCGGCTAACAAGTCATAATAATAATAATAATAATAATAATAATAATAATAATAATAATAATAATAATAATAATAATAATAATAATAATAATAATAATGGATCCACAATTCATTTTTCAGATTTTAAAGTGGCAGAACAGTTTATTCATTCACAAGCAATAAGATTTGTTTAAGGCAGTTAGAGATCCACAGCAACATCTTTTAAAATCCATGATAGCTATCTTTATTTCTGTCTCACTTTTCAAAACACAGGGTGCAACAGCATAGTTGAGAATGGTTTCTTAACATACTAAATTAAACTAAAATGTTTTGGGTCTGGAATATTCACAACCTTTTGTCATCTTGAGTGCATAGGGTGGTATAGTTAATAATACATATTTTGCCTTGTTGTCCAAAGTTCTCCACTAAAGATTAAATGTAAATTTTGAGGAACATATATTGTATTTTTCGGAGTATAAGACACACCTTTCCCCCTCCCCAAAAAAAGAGGGTGAAAATTTGGGTGTGTCTTATACACTGAATGTAGCCCCACTCACCCCCACCACAGGCTAAAAACGTGATCCATGGAGGCAACGATGGTCTGTGGCAATCACTGCAGCCTGGAACAGCTAGTTGGGGGTATTCCGGCAATCCAATCCACCTGCCAATCAGCTGTGTTGAATCAGGCTGCAATAAGTGCTGAAGCTGACCTGGCTGCAGCAATCACATTCAGAAAGCACTGTAACTGATTCAGCAGATTCAAAATAATAACAACAACAACATACAACAAACAACAACAAACAACAACAACAACAACAACAACAACAACAATAATAATAATAATAATAATAATAATAATAATAATAGCAAGAACAAGCTATCCGAACAAATGCCATTAAGGCCAAAATCGAAAAATCCTCTGATGATGCCAAATGCAGACTCTGCAAAGAAGTTGATGAAACTGTTGACCACATACTCAGCTGTTGTAAAAAAATCGCGCAGACTGATTATAAATTGCGGCATAATTCAGTAGCACAAATGATCCACTGGAATTTGTGCAAAAATTATAATATTAAAACAACAACAAACTGGTGGGAACATAAGCCTGAAAAAGTCACCGAAAATCAGATGGTCAAGATCCTATGGGATTTTCGTATACAAACGGACAAAATACTTCTATGGAATTTTTCTCTGACATCAGCTGGGAAAGATCAGCTTCACATGTTGACATATGGAGGCGCTTTTTGAAACATGAAGGCTTCCAATCAACAAATCAATTGGAGTCAATTAGCTCTGTTTGAATGTGTGAGATTTTCAATATTACTAATTTAAGATTTTCTAGGAAAAGAAGTGCTTGCCTGAGTAACTTGCTACATAGCCTTTAAGAGGGTTTTTCCCCCATAACAATAGACTTTAAACCTTCTCCTTGTCTCATTAAGCTTCTTTGGCATGGAAGAACAATTCTTGTGAAGTATGAGAGAAATAGCATCCAAGGACATAATGTGATAAAATATGAATGCTTGGTCCAATTTTTTTTTTAATTTTCAGTAAAAGGGCCAGTCTACTATCCCACTAAAAAGATCTGTTGCAGAGAGATTTCCCTCTTTCCCATGTTGTTAGACTTTCCTTTCAGTTCTCTTTTTCTGGAGGTTGCTCTAAGAAAGTGCATTAGTAAAGCTCCTATTTTATGTTCATGCTGGAGCCGCAATTAAGGTGTAAGGCTGGGAATTCTTTACAAATGATTCAGAATTGCTCTGGACCTCATACAAGTACAACAAGTCTGCTCAATTAATTATAGTTTACCTAGCTTTACCACTACACTGCACTTTACACCTGTTGCACTTAGACTATTTGCACTGGGGGGGTGTCGCACATTGCATTATGGGTGCGGCATGCCTGGGCACGACCCCCCTGCGCTCCCCCTGCTTATGGCACGCAAGCCAAAAAAGGTTCGCCATCGCTGATCTATAGGGTCACCTGTGTGAACCAAATTTGAGGTGAGAGGATTCTAACAATAGAAGATGTTGCTTTTCTTTGGTGGCACTGTCAGTTTGGAATAGTTTCCCCTTGGAGATCAGACTGATCCCCTATTTCTGTTGTTTGTATAGCTCTTGAAAACTGAATTATTTCAATGGGCATTCTATTTATTTAAAGTACTCTATCACTCCTATTTATCTCTATCCTTATTTTATGTAAATGTTTCTTGTTTTTGTTTATACCTGAGTATACTTGTGCATACTATAGATGTTTCAATTGCTGACCTTTGCATGATTGTGGCAGTGCACAAGACTGATAATAAAATAAAAATAAAGCAGCTCAATTTTCTTTGGGCTTTGGTAGAAATCTGAAGGAAATGTGCCATTTTGTGTTAAGGAATAAATTGTAGCCCAGCTGGAATTTCTAGGTCAAAACCAAAATCCAAATCAAGAGGCATGGCGTGACTTAAGTCACTTCCATATTAGTATTGCTTTCTGTCTGTTTCTGTCTATTTTTTTCTGCCTACATGCTTTAAAAAATTATATACCATCAAATAGGTGTCAACTGCTAGGAGCCACATAAGTATTTCCTTTATGATGGTCTATCCTTCACCTAGTCTTTCAAGTCTTCTAACAGTGCACCCATTGCCACTGCAACTAGGTCATCTTGTTTTATACCCAAAGTATTTTTTGATATGGCAGGCTTTCTCAAAGTAGCTAAGCGTTGGAGATCCTGTAGTTTACAATATTTAGAAGATAAGGAAAATACGATACATTGGCTTAATGAGATATCCCAGGAGATAAAACAGCACTATACTAACAAAAGCTGTAGTAAATGTAGGAACTAAAAACAAGAAGAGTGAATGGCTCTAGGCTAGTCTCTCCCTCCCTCTCCCTCCTTCCCTGCCTCCTGAACTCATCTCACAGGGTTGTTGTTGTGGGAAGAATAGGGGATAGGAGCATTATGTATGATGCCTTAAATGAAGATGGAATAGAGATAAACAAACAAACAGGCAAGGAAGATAAGTGGGAAATGGAAAGACCATGAAGAGTGCAGACACTATTTTTAAAGTATTAAAATATTTAATCCTTTTATCTTTTCCCTCTCTGCTTTGTTGCTCCCATATGACTGAATTATACACGGCTAAGTTTTTCAAACCATAGAACAGCTCTCTGAGTACTGCCATGTACACTGATAACACTAAATATATATAAAAATATAAAGCACTCTAAAAGTCAGAGTAAAAGCTGTTGTTTGAATTGTGACTCCCATTGTGACATCATCCATAAATCAAGGAACTACCAAGTTTGAAAAATTATGAAGACACCATTCTCAAATGAGCCACATAATAACCTATTGCCAGTCCTTATCGAGGTCTTGCCCTTACAGATGCAAATCATAGCATCTGTTTATATGCATTGGGTAGGCAATAAATAAAGCTTAGAATTGCAACCAACGGGAATTAGCTAGCAGGGGATCATGCTTTCCTGATATGTCAAGATATCCAAACGGTATTTGGTTATACAAATACAGTTCTTAAGCATAAGTTTAAGCTGTTGTATAAGGTTTATATAACCCAGTTTTTTTCAGAATACCAAAATACATGGTTGAGTTTTAGCATCCAGATTGCAATTCTATGCTTTCTTCTCTAGTTGTACTAAATTGGGATTGACTTCTGAGTAGTACAGTTATAAAATAGCATTTTTGGACATTAATTTGTCATGCACACATGGAGAGAGTAATAGTTTCTCATAATCTTTATTAGCTAGTGTAACATTTTAAAATGATTTCATTTAATTTTTTTTCCAAGAAAGCGCTTGCATATAGAAGAAAAATGAAGCATTATTTAAAGTTCTTATTTGCAGAATGTTAAAACATAAAGCAATCTATAAAATAAGAAGGAACACATTTTTCCTTGGCTCTACTATTAAAATACAATTCACAGAGTAAAAGTTCAATAATTTTAAGAGAATATGCAAAAGCTTCATTTGTTTATATAACTTCTGTTCCTATTTTTTGTTAAAACAAAGGCTTGGAACATGAATCATAAAATGTCATGATTAACAAGTATGACTGCTTTTTTTTAAAAAAAAAACATTTTTTAATTTTTTTTTGTTTTCCCAGAGGTACTAGCCATAAAAAATGGGTCAGCTATCAAGTCATTTGCAAAGAGGAATTAAATTAGAACAGAATGAATCAAATACATTTGTTCAGTCAGCTACATAATCAAAGGATAAAGATTCCAACTGTACAATTTACTATTCTACTTTCCAAAGTAATCCTTTTGTTATAAATATTTTGCTGCAAGTTTAGCTAAAGTTAGTTTTAGATTTGGGGATAAGGACAGTCACATAGCATTTCACAGAAACTGGGAGCAAGTCTACTTTTAAGGTAGAGCTATGGTGGCATCACAAGAGAAGTCCAAGAGAGAAGATACAGAAGTCCATCAAGTTATTGGCACATTGAGATGTGAATTCTGATTATAATTTTCCTCAACTGGTTATTATTATGAAAGAACCTAAATACAAAGAGATCCCCAATTCACCCAGTATTTGATGTTTTGTAAGATTCAGTATCTTAGAGTTTCTCTCTTGTAGAATGAAAGAAGTTTAGATTTTTAGACATACAGTTTAACTTCAAGGTGGCATGACTGTTTTTGAATAGTGGGCTTTTGACAATGAAATTAACTCCTGTGATCATGTAAGCAACGAAGGAGGAAAAATTCAAACTGGGCACCTAAGGTTAAGCACTTCAATTGGTAAATGCAGGCTATGACCAATGGGACGTGAACGGTGACCAATTTCAAAGACTCTAAGCAGCTGCAATTCCCATGAATTTACTGTAGAATTTAAATCAATGGAAACTGTGGGTGACCATCCTATTTATTTCCACCACAGGAAACATCCCTTTCATATTCTATAATGGGCAGAAATGTGTGGTTTTGTGCATTACTCTGCACTTTTAAAGCCTGAAGCAGCCATCTTAAAGTTAAATTCAGAAGATACAAAATATTAAAAGCCAAAAATGAAAAACTCCATACATAACTTGAGTTAGATAGCTGGAAGGAAGATTCTCACCAATGACAACAAAGCTATTCTGTGGCTTCCAAAGAATTTCTTTTAGATCCATTTGGATTGCACTAAGCGAAGGAGTACTGCAACGTTTTTAAAAATGGGATTTTTTTCCTCTTTATTCTTGCAAGTCTGATCAGCTATTCAAACATTACTACTATCCTTTTTCACTCACATTTCTTACCACCATAATATGTAAGGATTTTTATTTACAGTGAGATATTTCCTTAAACCTATCTGCTACTGAAAGGGATTTCAAAATTGAGAATCTGTAGATATTTAATATGCATTTTACATTTTTTTATTACAAACTTCTATTGGAAAGGGAAAATTGGGACATCTTGCATAAGTACCAGTATGATCACAAGTTCTTTCAAGTGACTTCAAGCCCATGGAAGCCTAAGCTTTCTGCTTCAGTCATTGTGGAAGGCAAGCATAAGCATTTTGTTGATTTTTGGCCAGGCCTCAACTGAGGAGACAGATGATCTAAACTTGAAAAGTAACCTTATTGTATAAATATCCCAGTTTCTGATAACAGGCATAAGTAGGCTAGGCCAATAGAGGAAGTTCCTGATTTTTATTTATTTTGTGCCTTTTAATCATTGGTGGGATTCAATTTTTTTTACTACCAGCTCTGTCGGCGTGGCAGGGGAAGGATACTGTAAAATCTCCATTCCCACTCCACTCCAGGGGAAGGATACTATAAAATCCACATTTTCTCCTGATCAGCTAAGACTCGGGAGGCAGAGAATAGATGGGGACAAGGCTAGTCAGAAGTGGTATTTATTGGTTCGTGAAACTACTCAAAATTTCCGCTACTGGTTCTTCAGAACTGGTCAAAACCTGCTCAATACCATCTCCGCTTTTAATTAGTATTGACTTCTGCCAACTTCCTGGACTAGTGCAATTCTCTTGGCAAAGTTTTTCAGATGTGATTTGCCTTTCCTAGGGCTGAGGGAGAAGGACTGGCCCAAGACGATCCAGATGGTTTTCTACTTCAGGTGGGACTAGAACTCACAAAATCCCAGTTTCTATTGCAGTGCCTTAAACACTACTGGCTCTGATTTTACAGTAGAAGAATAGTAGTTGTTAAGATTTTTTCCTTATTGCTAAGGGATAACCTATCTGAAGAAGGTCCATAGGAACTATCTCCCCTCCCCCACCACACACACACCCGGGATACTTAATTCCACATGTAGTATGAGAAGATGGGAAAAACATTGAAAGTCTGCTTTCAATCTCATCACAAAGAGTTATTATAAAGAAACATTACATTGTGTTCAGTAGCCTTCTGTAAAGATTCTTTCATTCACATAACTGTGCAAGAGTATCTAGCTTTGTATACATTTTACCAGAAATGTAAACAGAACAGTGCATATCTTCACGTTTCCATATCCCACAAACAATTTGTGCTATAAATATTCTTATGTAAATTTTGTTTGTTTAATTTTTCATTCATATTCTGTTGTCTGGATATCCATGAGAAATTTGGTGCAAGATATTTGAAAACTTTCTCCAAAATTGTAAGTAAATACAAATACATCTTTCTCGCATTTCAGATACAGTAGATATTAAAAGGGAATTTAAAGCCCACAACAGAGTAAAAGATATCATTGTAAGAAAGCAGCCTATATTCTCCCAGTATTCCCCCAGTTTTTTATTATTTAACTTTTCAGAAAAAAAGTTCTGTTTCTGGTTATTGTAAAAAATATTGTTAGGTTAAATCCACGTGTTTCTATTTCTTCAAGGACATTCTTTTTTCCCATTACTTCATTCATTTTGAACTAAAAGATAATCTTGGAATAGAATTTCATACTTATTTTTTGATAAATACAAGTTTATGTAATATTCAAACATTTATCATCAGAGAAATGCATGCAAAATTGGGAGTTATGAAAATGGAAAGAAAACTGTGTTCTAAGTTAAATATCAGCATGAGAAATATTAAAATGTGAACGCATACTGTGTTTCTCCAAAAATAAGGTCTAACCAGAAAAAATAAGCCCAAACCCTGCTTTTTAAGCATGCACCTAATATAAGCATGCACCTAATAAAAGCCCTACGCCCAAAATAAGCCATAGGTCGGGTGGGTGTGGCCAAAACAGGAGGCAGTGAGTGTGCAGGGACCAATAGTGGCGGCAGCCATGGGCATGCAGAGAAATGGTGGGACAGAGTGGGTGGGCATGACAAATGTGTAAATCACCCAAACACAGTTAGACCCAAGGGTAGAAAATAAAACACAGCAAAACAAAACAAAAAGTAATTAAAGGAAGGATGTTCTACCTCGCTTCTGGGTATACAGATTCAGAAGCCCAAATAAATTGAAGGCCTGAGTCGAAGCTGTAATCCTCCCCCAGGCGAGGAGGCGGCAATGAAGCTAGAGGAAAACAATTCTTCACCCTAGCCTCTAGACAATGACCACCCACCCAACTACGTGTCCCCTCACAAACATGGGCAGTGATCCCTGAGGCAGAGTGTTAGATCGGGAAATGAGAAGGCAGATACCGGCTTAACGCAACAACAGCTCTTTATTCAGACAGTCAAGTATGTACAATCCAGCAACTTTTGGTCTGACAGCACCCCTTTTATAGGGAGTTGTCAGACCTCTTAGCCAATCAGATTAAACCTCTGTTCCCGCCGGAACAGAGGACCAGAGTGGAAACTCTGGTAGCTAGTGTTGATATCTAACACAGAGCTTAGCACAGCGGCTTCTTGCCTTCCCTGGTCACCTCATGGAGGCTCGGCCCCACATGATTCCAGTGGCCAGGCCTTGGTGCCAAGCACCATCTATGCATGGGAGGAGATGCACTCAGCAGAGAAATGGGATTGGCAATGTGGGTAAAGCGTCATCCAGAGCTTGGTCTGGACCCGACTTGGCCCCTTAATCATGGCCCTAGAGATTGGCTGAGCCAGTGAGGGCTAGGAGCTACCTCTTCTTCCATCTCTCCATGTGCCTGGAGGTGTTTCTGGTGCACTCTCACCAATCCTGACCCTACCCGCAGCACCAGGCAAATCACCATCGAGGGCTCCTCTCTTCTGCAGCTCACCTTGTGGCTCTGGAGCAATTGGCAACCATAGTTTGTGCCTGGAACTTGGGTCTTGCTCAGGCTGCTGTTACGGTGTCTGCTGTTGCTCATTGGTGCCCTGGTTCTTCTTCAGTTGCAGCGGTGCTACCCCCGGGTCTGCCTGTCCTATCTATGGCCCAGCAACATGCCACCTGCTTCCCCCTTCCTTCCTTTTGTGTTCTGGGGAAAGCAGGCCCTTGTCTTTGTACAAGAGCTGCAGCATCCATCAGGGCCAGGTGCCTGAAGAGTGCCGGGGTCATCCCATAGCCCAGCACTACAGCACTGATAGGCATGCAGGCCAGCACTCAGCAGCCCAAAGGCGGTGGCAGGTGAGGTGGCGTGGGAGATGGCGCTCCACCAGCGATGGGAGGGTGCTGCAGAATGAAGATCTTGGCCGACTTACTCTATGCCAGGCAGGAGCAGCATAGCAGTGTGGCCAGCAGCAGCGTGGCCAGGAGGGTGAAGAGCTCCCACAAGGCCAGCAGCAGCACGGGTAGCTGCTCAGTGGCCAGTGGCCGAGAAGTATACCAGCAGCAGCAGGGCCAGCAGGCAGGGCAGGCAAAGGCCAGGGCATGCTGAGACCTTGGCCTGTGGGTGCCACAAGAACAGCAGAAACAGCCTAGCAGGGCAGTCAGGAGCAGTGCAGCCAGAAGGATGAAGATGCCTCACAAGGCCAGCAATAACATGGGTAGCCACTCGGTGGCCAGCAGCCAAGAAGTATCTCAGCAGTAGCAGGGCAAGCAGGTAGAGCAGGCGGAAGCCGGGACACTGAGAGCTTGGTCTTTTGCAGCTGCAGGCATGCAAATGGTGGAATGGAGAGGGGGGGCAGTGGTAGCAGCACTTCACTCCCATCGGCCTCCACCTTTACCACCGCTTGTACGTGAAAAAATAAATCATCCTCCAAAAATAAACTCAAATGCCTCTTTTGAAGGAAAAATATATATAAGACCAGGTCTTATTTTCAGGGAAACAAGTATTTTCCCCTTCATCTCCAAAATGGTACCAATGAGTGATACAACATATTGCACAGGGAATTGCAGAAGCTATTACATAAGCAATTAAGCAACATTACAATTTCATTAATTTACTGGATAATTAAGTAGAGAACAACCATCTCCATTAACTCAGCATCCCAAGATTGGCAGGTTTTAACACATATAGAGTAGAAGGGATTTTTTTCTATCCTTGATAGTGATGCCACAATATGTGAAAGCAAACAGAAGGAAATGTTGTCAGGTACTCTCCTTCCACTAGTGTTTTTCTCCATACATCCCCCCCCACACACACCTGATAACTTTTTGTGACCCCATGGAAAGATCAAGAAACTAAGTTGCAGCCCCTACAGTGTCCATTTATGCCTTAAAACAATACTAGCATTCTCTACAATAAAACATGTAAATATACCAATAGATCCAATGAAAAATTTACATTAAAAACTCATAGAATTTATTATTTATGAAAACATGGCAAGAGATCCTTGAAATGATACCGGTAGTAAATTCTGAATGCTATACAATTTGTAAACCTTAAGTATAGTTGTATATTTATGAGTGATTCAGCTCAACATTCAACTTGTGAACTTCTTCTTTAGGTAAATATTTCTTTTAACAATCTTTCATTTTCTAGTTCATTATTGAATTGACTACATTTAAAAGAGGGTCACGGTGGCTCAGTGGCTAAGATGCTGAGCTTGTCAATCAAAAGGTCAGCAGTTTGGCAGTTTGAATCCCTAGCGCCCTGTAACAGAGCTCCCGTTACTTGTCCCAGCTTCTGCCAACCTAGCAGTTCGAAATCAAGTAAAAATGCAAGTAGAAAAATAGGAGCCACCTTTGGTGGGAAGGTAACAGCATTCCGTGCGCCTTCGGCATTTAGTCATGCCAGCTACATGACCATGGAGATGTCTTCGGACAGCGCCGGCTCTTTGGCTTTGAAACGGAGATGAGCACCGCCCCCTAGGATCGGGAACAACTAGCACATATGTGCAAGGGGAACTTTACCTTTACCTTACATTTAAAAAGATCATAGTTTATTATTTTGTAAGTATATTCTTATCACCTTCCTCACAGATAGGTCACATTCTGCTAAACTAACTTTGGCTACACTCCTTGTATTTTGCAAAATAAATGTCTAAATGCAATGGTGGGATTCAGCCAGTTCACACCACTTCGGGAGAACTGGTTGTTAACTTTCTGAGCAGTTTGGTGAACTGGTTGTTGGAAGAAATCATTAAGGCAGAGAACCGGTTGTTAAATTATTTGAATCCCACCACTGTTAAGTACATATTACTTATCATTTCTATTGCAAACAGTTTTGAAGTTGTAGCCTCCTTTCAAATTGGAAATCCTTTCTTCTGTTTTCTAGGGTGTTTTACTGGAAGGTAGTGCAATGGTTGACATTCTAAGCGGCTTTCAACCACAATTGATGCAGGGAACTACAAAAATAATTTAATAAGATGTATGTCTGCGGTGGCATTAGGGTACATGAGTCAGTAAGATGAACAAAGAAAGAATATGTTGAAACATGGCTTGGTATTTATTAGTTTTACTATTGAGGGCTTTAGTGGAAAAGTTAAGTTCTTCAATTCCAAACCAAGTCAAGCAAAGTTTTCTAAAAAATGTAAGAATATTTTCTTCATAACAGATTCACATTCCAATTATAAATATTAGAAGTGTTAATTTCTATGTGAATACATAAAGTAGCCCATAGAAACATCAATTATTCCTATTTTTAAAACAATTGGAAAATGCTTTTCTATGACTGGATATCAGCATAAAGTCATACTTTCTATATTGCATTGCTGCATATGTTATTAAAAGAGTTGGCAACAATGTTTAAAGTGGAAACTAAAAGAAAGAAACACATAGGCATTTATATAAACTAAGTATCTTAAAATTGGCAGGAATAATAATTTTTTGCTTGGTTAGTTTCCTATTTGGGAGGTTCTGCACAGGTTTTTAACAGTATTATTTAAAGGGTACTAGCAACTGTGCAGCCATTTCAAACTTAAACTTCCCCTCTCATCAATGAGAGCAAAGCCGGTTTAACTTCTTTGATTAAATATTTTATTAAAAAGTAAGCCTTTGGGTTGGCACGCATATTATTGCTGCAAGTTGTTAATATGTCAGTTACATGGAGATGATGTATTTTTAACTGACTCACACACTCTATGAAGCAGATAGGTGATCTGATACATACTGTGTTCTTTCCCATTAGTTCATTCAAGTAATTAAAATTTACTATTTTTTCCAATCATGGACAGAAGTGGATATGTAATCTTACTGCTGGGTTGTTATTCCAAAAATAATAAGAATGAGCAGGGAACCATGGTTTTTGGGATCTTGGAATTGATCTATGATCCTGAAGAAGTTGGTCACTTAACATGACTGAAAGCTCAGCTCATTTTGCTCATTCAAGTAAAATAACTGTGAGCAGTTTTTGCAGTATTATTGTAGTAATTAGAGCATCAGGGACCTGAATTTGCAATATGGCATTTCCACCATAAGCACTTCTAAGATTTAATATCTCAGCTACTTTGGATGTCTTCCATATACAGCTAGCACAGTTGATCATATAATTTTTTAAAAACAGTTTAAATAAGGTATGGTATGCTCATGAGAATGGGTTCAATGTCAGTTTTAGATATTGGGTATTTTTTTAAAAAAAATCCCTTTTTTAATGCTCTGTATTATTTCATTTTCCTCTTGGTTTTTTTATTTTGAAATAAAAGAAAAATGAATACAGTTTTCCCATGCCTCTTGGGAGACAGCAGGCAAAGAACATATGTTGCAGTGATATTGAGATACAATACATCCATACTTCAATATAATTTAATGCCCAACTTCAATGGACGATCTTTCCTCTAGGAGGTAAAGATAGTGTTAATACTGCTTCACTTTGCATTTGTCCTCAGCCTATGATATGCAGTAAATTAATGTGCACTCATAACCATATTGTCAGCCCTTAAAGACAGTCAGAACAAGAAATGAAAATTATAAACATTAATACTACTTTCTTGTAAAGCTATAGCAAAAGAATCTTGCAAGACCAAAAGCATATCTCTTCTCCATGCCTTTACATTTCAGAGACTGGAGAGGTCAAGCCCCAATCGAGGTGCTTTCTCAAATTACAAGGCTGGTATGGGCTCAGATTTTGGTTATTAGACCATTGTCTAGACTGTTTCTATTCCTCCAGCCTGTCAAAGTTACTTTCACAGCCTATTGCACGTATCTGCAACACAGATAACAATTCTTATATGGTTGTATTGCTGTGGGAAAAGATATGTCTATTCTTGCTATTGAAATATATCTTCTGTTTTATTTAGGGCAACTGAGTTAAAAATTGATGAAAAACCAACTGAAACAGAAATGCATCTTTTTAAGGATTTAGGTATTGGCAATTTTTAAAATAAAAAATCCTTTGAAATAATCCTTATTCCTCAGGAATACCAGAAAAATTATTTCCAATAATTTTGTATCTGGAGCTAAACCTAAGTTCCTTTTGAACAACTAGATAATTTCTTGATGGAAAGCATTTTAATGTAGATGTAAAAGAAAGCTGATTTTATAGGGAGAAGAAACTCTTCAGTTTGAAGGCAATTGATAAATGCTGATCAGCCAAACTGTATGTCTTTGTGAATTCAATATTCACATAAATGGATATGTGATTATTTTAAGTAAGTTAGTCCCCCCTTTTTTTTCAGTGAAAAATTTCCTTTGAAGAATTGAAGAATGATTACTCTACTTTGGAAATATTTCAAATTGATAAACTAGAAATTGGACAAAGTTTGTTAGAGATGACAAATAAGTTGAAAAGGAGATTTTGATGAAGCTTGACTCAATATACAGTACTGCTTTTACTATTCTCAGTTTACAAGGTAAGAAAAGGGATGGAAATGAAACCTTATTTGCTGTTTGTTTTTTTATAGAACTTTTGATAGATACAAAGCTGGAATCCAGCAAAACGTGCATTCTGGGTCTCTACTGAAAAGGAGTAACAATTAGATTTCCATGTCTTTTTCATATGAATAGATAAAAATTGTTCTAGCTTGCCTAAAGCAATAGAAAGTGCTTCATCCTCTGCTAAATTAATATAGCTACCGTAAAAATCAAATACTAAACTGAACAAGGCTTGCATTCTGAAACAATCCTATATGCCATTTGCTCCTGAAGTCAGTTTCTAGTAATTGCATATGAATAAAAGAAATAAAGCGCATAAATTCATACTGAAATTCTTCTGCTAGACCACAGAGGGTCAGTCTTGCTGTTCAGCTCCACCTTATATACTGCATACTTTTAGACAAAAAAGAACATGCCCCTTTTGACAACTATTCCTTTTAGAACAGAATAGAAGTTTGCTTGTTTTCAAAAATTGTCTTAGTATAAAAGTGACTGCAAAAAAGCGAAATTGGGTTCTTTTGATAGCATGCTAGTTAATGAATTTTACAGGAGTGTACAAACATTAGAAAGCAGAGAACCAGCACTTCTACTGGGCTGTCAATGAAACATATATAGTCATTTCCAAATCTTCAAAACCGATGCACTGAACTACTGAAGTACAGAGATATTTTAATGTTGCAAGGAAAATACAACATTTTTGTTAAAACATCCCTGAATACTTTGCAAATGCTATTCATTTTAATTGTTTTAAACTAGTTTGCAATTTGACTGTTAAAATACTATTTATATGCTTTTGCTATCAGATATCTGCTACTAGATAATGTCAAATTTAATTTGAGATATGCTTGATACTATTCAACTTGAGCTGAAATTAATTTCTAATCATTTTGTATTTCTAGACTTCAAACTCATCATTTCACTAACTCTAGTATTCAACATTCATTCAAATGAAACCTCTGATACTGTTTGTAATGTTATTTGTATCATCATTTTTTTTATCACAAATAACAGGTGACCTGCAAGTACTTACAAAATAGAACATATGGATTAACCTGAAGCAGCATCCTGGATTCACAGATTTAATAATTATCCCTTTTTATGTAATGATTCTACATATGTTTGGACAAACCACCAGCTAGTTTGAGCTATTTGTTTGTCATGAGTAAATTCTCCCCAAAAAAATTCCCTGACAAATTCACCTTACTAGTGGTTGATGAATCTCTACATGCAATTCCAGCATGCATTCAAAAGTGATGGCAGTACTGTGATACTCAAAATTATTCAGAATATAGAGCCTGAGTGTGCATGCACTCAGACATTATGTAAATAAAGCAATGAAGAAGGGGCACTTGACTTTGGCAGCATTTTTATATTGCAAGAATTCATCTAGTTAGGAACAATTGCATGCTAAATTTATTTCATACATACAGATGTTATCCCAAATAAAAAGGTGTAGCTGTGTACAAGGACTTGTTCCATTTTTACAGCTAACTGCTTAACTGTTAACACTTGTGCATTAGCTAAATAATATTTCAAGAATAGCTGGAGATACAACCTTGATGTCTACTGATTGTACATATGTGAGTTTGTGCTCTCAAAGGATGGCCCTTAAAACACTCCCTACTGGAAGCTTTTGTGCATTCTAAAAGGACCGACGCTAAGTACCAATTCAGCCACTGCTGTATACTTGCCATTTTAAAAAAGATTTCATACCACTTGATTATGTGAAAGAGGAATATTTGAAATTTAGACTGAATTACATCAAAATGTCATTGTAGCAGTTATTCTTTCCAATAGGTATTCCCATCGGTCCC
Source organism: Natrix helvetica (assembly GCF_964273705.1). Lineage (NCBI taxonomy): Eukaryota > Metazoa > Chordata > Lepidosauria > Squamata > Natricidae > Natrix > Natrix helvetica. Next base: position 60,394,524 of record NC_138553.1, on the reverse strand, counting down.
TCCTGGTTTTAAGTATGGCAGTGACAAGATATATTACTGTAAATGTTTAAAGAGCCTAGTGTTTAAAAAAGCCATAAAGACATTAAGCAATAAAAAAACAAGTGTATTATTATGTTAACAGAAAAATATAAGCCCAGAAGTATTTCCCATGAAATTCAAGAGCTGAGCAAAGAAATAGATAGTTGTATCTTGAAAACTACTATCAGATCATATTGCCTTCAATTGTTTAACAATTCATTTTATTTTTTTCTTGCAATTATCTTTTTTATTAGGATAGACTGTACAAGGGCAGAACCTGGGAATCTAGAGTGAGGAAATATATTGTGCTCTGACACAAATTTAAGCTTTGAGTCCTAAGAAAGTAGACAAAATTCTCTATATTGTTAACGCAGCCACCTGTGCATTACTGTAGATCTTGTGCCTGATGCTTGGTTAAAGTCATGCAGGAAGTGACTGACAGCTAGGTGCTTGCAATGGGGGTAGGCTATCTGAGAGAAGAGATGGTTCCACAGGCCTTGAAGCGGCAGTGATATACCTCTTCCTTAAGGCTCCTTCTCAACTGTCTTAGATAGCTTTTGTATAGCATTTGATTGATGAATCGTGGTAACATTCTGGAATGACTACAGGCTGTGAGAGTGATATGTAGCATTACAATGTTTTCTGTCCTTGTTTCTCCATGGACAAGAGCAATTCAATAGCAATTCAGTATTATTGAAATCACGTGTCCTAATGTAGGGGTGTCAAACGGATGAGCCACGTGCTGGCAATGCCCACCCACGGTTTAGCAAAGGGGGAAAAAGTTGTGATATGTCACGTGATGACAATGTGTCATGGCAAGTTTGACACCCCTGTCCTAGTGGCTTGAGGTTGTGACCAGCTCAGGTTCACTCATAGCAAACCATGTACTATGGGTGGTTTTACTCTGGTGCTGGGGATCTTCCATTTTTACCTTTGAATGAGATTGAACTGCAGCACTTGCATCTAGTAATTAATCTTATTCTGGGAGTCCTTATGGACTCACAGTTCCTGCTTAAAGAAAAATCAGAAGAATCTTTGCAGAGATTCACCTTGTGTACTAGTTGACCAGGAAGCCTTTCTTATGCACACTCACACTTTGGTCAAACACATTTTTCCTTAATTCATTGAACTATAAGAAGGAAGAGATGGAGGGACTTAACCCTAGTAAAAGAATTTTAAAAATAATCTCTAAGCGTTAAGAAAGTGGTGATTAGATACATGGAGAAGACCAAAGGCTAAAGACTAAGAGGCAAAAGAAATGCCCAATAGAAGATTCAAAATATAGAAAACCTGGAAAAGAACTAAAAGAATTTGAAAGGTGATTATTAGGAGAAACTGCCTTTCTTATTTTTATTTTAAAAACCCCTGGATTTATTTGACAATCAGCTGGTTTTTGGCACACTGTTTAATGTTGGAATTGGGAGAAAGAGAGCCATCTACTGGAAAAAATTGGGTTTGCTTTTTGGATTGTTTCTAATTTCCTTTTAACTTTTGTGATATGTGTTTTTAATGCTGTATGCCGCCCTGAGTCCTTTGGGAGAAGGGCGGCATATAAATCCAATAAAACAAACAAACAAAAGAAAAAGAGCACTACAACATGGGGAACTGTAGTGAAAGTGAGAATTGTTGAATACATATAAAGGAAGAGAAATTAAACACTTGGAAGGCAGGTTCACCTTGATTTTATTCTAGAAGGCGATTTGGATGCTTGGAAATACTTAGTGAGTTTCTTTGAAGATTGCTAAGACAAATTAAATTGAAAATAATCAAAATTCCATTGAAACTGTTTATCGGATGGTGGATTTGAAAGACTTGAAGAAATTTGGTGGACTAATTTGGATTTGGATTATTAATGTTATTTGACAGAATATTATATGAGGCAAAAAAAGGTGATAGAAAAAAAAAGAAAAGCTACATAAGAGTTTAAAATTTGGGGGGAATTTTTGGAGGAAGCAAAAAGTGAGAAGTGGAAGAAGTATCAGCAGACGGTGTTAAATAATCTGAAACTCTGAGACACTTCTCCAAGTTGGTGGAATTTACTATAGAGCAATTAAGCAATCCTCCAAAGAGGAAAAATTGGTGCCTGAGTGGGGGAGCAAAAGACAAAGAAGACAAATTAAAGAATCTATAGAGAGTGAAAGTGATTGTGGTTGCAGAGTGAGAATTTCTACTGATTTCTGAGACTGGATCTCTGGTGATATAAATAGAGAGTTTTGTGTGAGTGGTGAACGGATTGAGAAAGAAGGAAGAACAGATTCCCTTTGCAACAGGAGAGACAGAGGAGGAAGAAAACGAAGAGAGAAGACAGTGACTGTGCAATTTGAGGGCAGCAGTCATTTTGAGCACAGAGAACAGGGAACAGAGAAGTTGCAAGGAAGTAGAGAGATCGAGGAATAAGAACTGTGGTATTCCCAACAGAGGACTTTGGATTGGACTCATTTACAACCAACTTTGTACACTTCAGATATCTTACACTATTTATGGTACTTAAATATTGTTATATCTACCATGGTAATCTTTAGAACATGAATGTAATATTTTATAAGCTATCCATTTTATATATCTATACTGTACATATATTTAATATAGATTCAAGTATATTTAAAACAGGATAGAATTTATAGCCACTTCCTTTATTACTGCATATTAGAAAATCTATCTAGCCTTAAAGCAGGAACTGTTGATTAATAGTAACCTTTAATTAATTAATTGATTGCACTTACCAATTTATGTATTTGTGAATTTTAGTAGATGTATTATATAGTAAAAAAGTGTAATAGACTACTTAACTACTTTTATATATTATAAATATGTATTTATCTCTCTCTATCACTCCCTCTCTCCCTTTAATACAGTTAAGTTAGGACAATCTATAATAATTAACTACAAATATAATAATTTATAATTGTGATTTACATATATAACTGTCTATATAATTGTCTATAGAAAATTGATATTAAGGATTGGATTTAATCAGTGACTTATCATTGTCAATGATATTACTTATCATTGTTAACTATCAGATTAAAAAAGAGAGAGAAGGGACAGTGACTAGGGAAAAACCTAGGGTGAAAGATTGAAAACGTATGGTATTGTGGAATAATTTTTTCCAAAAGCTAAAGATGACAAACACATGCACAGCTACAAAAACTGTAAAGAAAACACTGCCAATGATAGCTTATCTAGCAAGACAGAAGTTAACAACAGACATGTCGAGCAGTGAAAAACTAGGATCTGCATCAACCCTACAAAGTCTACAAGCTTCATTAAACATGATTCAGGAATTTATGATAAAAACACAAGAATCAATAACCAAAAATCACGAGGAAATGAAAGGTGATCTAGGGGAAGTGAAAGATGATATAAAGAAGTTGGATGATAGAATGGGGAAGATACAGGAAACAATAGCCAAAAATGAGCAGAAAATAAAACTGGTAGAAGCAAGGACAGAACAAACTGAAAAGAAATTGGAAGAAAGACTGACAGCAGCCAACAGAGAACTCAGGGAGGCAATAGTCCATTTAGAATTGGAAAGATCCTCTTTCTATTTAAGATTTCAAAACATAGTAGAGACAAAAGATGAGGACCTACCAAAACTCATGAGGGATCTTCTAGCTGACCAATTGCAAAAAGTGAACTGAGGAATAATGAAATCTACAGAGTGCATACTAACTATGCACAAAAACATAGGTTGCCCCATGAAATACATATAAGATTTGGGGAAAAAAAGCTGTCAGAGATGAAATCTATAAAAGAACGAGAGGTGAACAGCTATAAAGGAAAAGAAGTCATAACCCTCAAACAGATACCAAAGAGAATCAGAGAGCAAAGAAGGAACTACTAATTTCTCTCCGCACAACTGATAAAATATAAAATAATGTTCCACTGGTTGATACTGGAAGGCATGTTAATATCCTGGTAAGATAAGAAAAAAAGGATTGACACCACAGATAAAGCCCAAGAATTCTATGAACATTACATAGAGGGAGAGTCAGATAGCAGAGAGGAGTTGGAAACTAAAAGCTAAGAGGAGCAGCAGACGGAGGAAAAAGGATTAGACCAGTGCGTGGCATTACGATAGCATATACAATAAGAAGAAACAAAGATAAAAAGAAACAATATACAGAGCTCCAGGAAAAACTGGGGAAATTAGAATATAAAATCCAGAAAGAACCTCAAAACCAGGAAGTTAAAGAAGAAAAATAAATAATTAAACATAGATTAAATTTAATTACACAAGAAAATTAGATCAAGTAGACAAAATTATTTCGAAAATGCCAACAAACCATTGAGATAGCTAGTCTATAAACTAGAAAAAGAAAAAGAAATTAATACAACAAGTAGAGGATGAAGGAGTGATACACTACCAAAAGGAAGAGAGAGAAAAAGCATAGCAGTAAGATACTTTCAAACACTATATAGCCGAGAGAAAATAAAAGAGGATGATATTAAAAGATACCCACAGAAGAGAATCTTCCAACCTTACCGGAAACAACAAAGGAAACACTAAATGAGAGAATAACAAGGCTAGAATTAAAAAGGGCAATCCAAAAACAAAAAAATAACAAAACCCGGATGGAATTCCAGCAGAATTTTATAATGAATTACAAAAATCATTAGAGAACGTATTATTAGAAATGTATAATGAATTATTAGTATTTCTAGACATTTGTGATATTGGAACTATGGTGGAATAATGAGTAACTTTTAAAATATTAAATATTAATGATTCAACACGGGACAACAAATATATGGTATAAAGAAATGTTAATGATGTTTAAATGAATTTATGAAAAAAGTGATAAAGAATCATAAAGAGAGAATGGTATTATTGAAGTTGGAAGATTAGGACTGTATATTTAATTGTGATATTACTGTTAGCACTGTGTAAAAAGGATATCGACCCAGTCAATGCACTGTCCACAAAATATGTACGGTGTTAAAGGAAACAAATAAAACATATTTTTTAAAAAAGAAAAAGGAAGAGATGATGCCGCCCAGTCAGGCTTGTAAGATGATGTTAAAATCAGCCATCCCAATAAAAGTAGCTTTAGCTTTCCTATGGAATTGATTTCCTGGTCTGATCTGCCTAGTGGGACTCACAGTATCCGTAGGAGCAATAGTGGACAGGCATTCTAATGTACACATAAACACACACAGAACTTTTCATTTCACTCTGCATACCATTAACACAAACAAAAGAAATATAACACTGCTATAAATAAAGATCCTAAAATCCCAAATAGCCAAGGATGTACACACCAAGCAATATATCCTATAGGGCTCATTATTGTTTCCAGGCAGTGTTCTTAGCTGCTGCATGCATAAAGCCTAATAACAATTTTTTAATGTCATTATATGATCTCATACCTATCTCACTATCAGAGTAGTTTAAAGTAATTTTCCCATTTTAAAGTAATGATTTTTAATTTATCTTTTTTTCATGGAAACAATCTAGCATTCGTTATTACTGATAGTCCTCAACTTACAAAAGTTCACTGTGACAGTTCAAAGTTACAATGGCATTGAAAAATGTGACTTATGACTGTTTTTCACAGTTACGACCTTTGTGGCATCCCCATGATCATGTGATCAAAATTCAGATTCTTGGCAACTGGTTCATATTTATGACTATTGCTGTGTCCCAAGGTCATGTGATCACCTTTTGTGACCTTCAATCAAAGTCAATGGAGAAGCAAGATTCACTTAACCACATTACTAACTTATCAACTGCAGTGATCCACTTAACAACTGAGGCAAGAAAGGTCATAAAATGGAACAAAACTCACTTAACAAATGTTTCATTTAGCAACAGAAATGTTGGGTTCAATTATGGTCATAAGTTGAGGACTACCTGTATACTGACAGGTCAGAGATGGGGATCTCCCAGTTCCTATAGGGCACTTTGGTCTGCTGCAGGAATATTTTATTTTATAGTTTTGTTAGGTACTGCCCTCCAGTCAATCATGGTTTAGGAGGCAAAAATCCTCTAAAAAGCAACTGCCAATATAATGCTTAACTGAAACTTTCTAACTTTCTGCCAGAATTACACCACATCCCTGCTGGACACCTATAACTTCTTAGCTAGGTTATTAAGATACAATTTTACTGATATTGACTAGATAATCGCAATACCCATGTTCAAAAATAATCTGACTGATGGATCACAAATACAGAAAACTTATGTACCTGCAACTAGTTAATTGGGCAACTTGGCAGAACTTAAACATGGCATTTCCAAGGACCTACCTAGACTCACTCAACCTTTTTCAATCCATGTTAAATGGTTTTTTTTCCAGCAAGCAATGCTTGTAGGTGTGGAAATTAATTGAAGAACTCCAGTAATTACTTTCCTACATTAAAATAAATTTTACATCAGTTTCCAGCCTCACTACAATTATAGAATAGAATAAGACAACTGGAGCTGTACATTTTTGACTATACATTTTTCTTCCAGTTCAAAGATTGGGGAATAGCATGTTAATGTCTCCGTCCTCTGTGTGTATGGGCACTTGTCGTAGCAGTTCTTGAAATGCCCCTAGCCCACCTGTTTCTTGCCAACTTTCTTTAGTGATCTTTGACCAAATGCTTACTAGACCCAGCTCATCTGTCAATTAAGACATATAAAATAAAGGCCAAAGCTGTAAATTATATGGAATCCAAGCCAGTTGATGGGTGCAAGACAGGCAAGTGAGGGAGAATGTCTCAACCAGATTATGTATGCAAGAATTAGAAGCCAAGAATTGAGAGGAAGAGAAAATATTTGACTTATTGGAACTAATGTTGAAGAAGTTGTGCCATGCAGTGATTTATTTAAAGGTGAAACAGGCTAGAGTTGGGAGAAAGATTGGGAGATTTGGGAGGGGGTGAGAAAAATGATTCTCCCATAGATGTGTGCATTCTTTAAAGTTGACTTGTATCTTTTCTGAAGCAGAACTTATATATCACTATAATCAGCAAACACGAAGGGTATGGAACAGTCCAGACCAAAGGCATCATCTGCTCTTCACGGTTCAACTGCAACAAATGGAAGATATGCAACACTTCCACTTCATGGACTGTGTTCTGTATGATTGTAATAAAGATACATGGAACTAAAAGCATCGGCAGTAATAAGTCATAATAACAGAATTATGAAAGCTCAAAAATATATAGGGTATTATTGCACTTTAATACAGCACTCATACCTGAAATATTTAAAAATTGTAGATTTACATAAAGAAAACCCTTTTTAGATTTCAATGTTTATGCTGAATTTTATTAAAGCAAGTATTCTAAAATTAGTCATTTTAGTATCTATTTTTATCAAATTAAAATACTTTATCACCTAATAAGGCAGCAGAATTTTTTTAAGCATGTAACTGTGACATTTTGATGTAGTAATTTTATCAAATCATATCTTTTTCTTTTCTTCTCTCCACCAAAAAACCCCAACCATTTATTGAAATTATTTATAATGAACTACAAAACAGTAAAAAAATGTCATTCTATAAATACTGGTCTTTCCCATGCCTGAAACCATCAATAAATATTGGCAATTAGAAATCAGATGATATGCAGGTAGTCATCGACCACAATTTGGACAGGAATCTCAGGCATTGAGTGAAACAGTTGTTAAGTGAGATGGCCATAGAACTACTTCTCTCAATAACTACAATCTCAGTATTCCTGGTTATGGTTAAGTGATTTTGTGGGTAGTTTAGTGGATGGAGCCCCATGTAAGGAGCACCGGATACCTCAGGAGAATGGATGAGACCCTAGGAGGCTCTGCTCAGGAAGTGAAAATCCTCCCTGCTGAAATCCAAGCAGAATTCTCAGCCAATAAAGGAGAATATTTGTAGCTCAAGGTTGAAATGAGGGCTGATCTCATTTGGTGCTCTCTGATCTTGGTTGTTTTATTGCAGACATTTATCCACCTGGATATTACCTAATGTTGGAAGAAAAATCTGGTCCAGTTCCATGGTGGGAGAAAGACGCTAGAAATAAAATGGAGGCAGGCTATAGGGAAAGGAAGTCTGCATGCTCAGAACACGACACTCCTTCCCACCACGTTCGCGCAAGTGTAGCCTTGCAAATAGGCCAGTTGGCGCCTGACCTGGCTTGATCGACACAGTTCTGGTGTGGCTGCCAGCAAGAATGGATAGCTCTCGAGGACCTGGGTCGCAAGATGCCAATGGCGGATCTGGATGAAGAGGGGGGTCAGTCCGGCTCCAACGATAGGTCACCATCCGTCCTCTTGGGGTAGGCCTCAAACTCTGCTGCCGCAGATTCAACTCAGGCCGCTTTCCTGTCAGCAGAGTCTTGCTGGGCTTGCCCGGGTGGGCTTGCCGTTGGCGGCTGCCCCCGCCTTCCATGCAGCTGGTCGCAATGGCATCGCCATAGGTGGCCGTCGTACAGCTTCACCCTGTGGGAACAGGGCCCGGTCTGGTCAGTGACAATGCCCGGCAGCCACAGGGGATGGCCTACGTAATTCCTCGCATAAACTGCCTCCCCAGGATTGAAAACCCTGCCAATGCCAGAGGAATCTAATGGTTTGTCTATGGAGTAGCTAGGGTGAAACCTATCTAGGCACGTCCTGAGCCACCTGCCCATGAGTAATTCTGCAGGGCTCTTGTTCGTTAGGGGGCATGGCGTGGTATGATGGCCCAGCAGGAAAGCATCTATGCCAGTTAGCTGGCCCCATCTTCACAAGTGCCTCTTTGGAAGAGCGCACCATATGTTTGGCCAGGCCATTACTGGTCGGGTGAAAAGGGGAGATGAGAGCGTGACGAACCCCTAAGGTTGTCAGGAATCCCTCGAAGGTGGCCAACATTATTTGGAGCTGGTTATCAGATACCAGCATGTCAGGGGTTGAAAACAGCCACCAGAGGGCAGCAATAACAGCCTCAGAGGTGGTGGGTGGCATTCTCATGAGCTCCAGCCACTTTGAGAACGCATCCACCAGCACTAAGAAGACCTGCCCTTTAACTGGCCCGGCAAAATCTATGTGGATGCATGCCCACTCATGCGGCGGCGCCTTTGGAGGCATCGGTCATGATTCCTAACACTGGGGACAGGCGGAGACCCAATCAGAAATGTCCTGATCTAATTTGGACCACCAGAGGTTGCTTCGCCCTAGCGCTTTCATGCGGACGATACCAGGGTGGCCGCAATGGAGTTTCCTCAACACTGCTGTTCGGAGGGGGGGGAACTATGACTCGGTGTCCCCATAATAGGCAGCCGCTCTGAGCATTGAGCTCCAGTTGGCAGTTCTTAAAAGGCTGGAAATCCGCCCCTAGGGGACCCTGTGGCCAACCACTCTGTACCCAATCTAAAACCCGGGAGATTACCTTATCCTTAGCAGACTGCCGGGCAATGTCCACAGAGGTGACCGGAAAATTGAGGTTTTCAATCAGGAGAACCAAGGATGCCAGAGCAGGATCCTCGACCAAGTCAGGAAGGGGGCAGCGGCTTAAGGTGTCAGAGTGGGAGATTTGCTTTCCTGGGCGGTGTAGCAAGGTGTAATTGTAGACCGCCAAGAATACTGTCCATCAGGTCATTCACGGGGACATTACTTGCGGGGTTTGCTTGTCACCAGCTAACAGGCCCAGCAACGGCTTGTGGTTAGTGATGATTTGGAACCAGCGGCCATAGAGGTAGTGGTGAAAACATTTCACCCCCACAATTGCCAACACCTCTTTGTCCACCTGTCCATAGTTTCTGTTGGCGGCAGACAGTGTTCTAGAGAAAAAAGCCACTGGAACTTTGGTGCCATTGGGCAGTTGGTGGCACAGCACGGTGCCTACCCCGTAGGGGGAAGTGTCATATGCAGCCGCTCGTTGTATTGCGAAAGGACTGCATTGGAAGATAACAAGTGTTTGACCGCTTTGAAAGTCGCGGCCTCTTCACTGAGCCTTTCAGTAAACAAAGCTTATGGCTTTATCAGATATTGCCAAGCCTGTAGCCACTAGATGGCAGTGTTACCTCTTTTCCATCTGTTTCTGCCTCTCTGTCCCAGAGAGGAAAAGAAAAAAAAAGTGTAAAAATTACGCTGCGTCCCAGCCTTACGAGAGAAGAAGCTTTTAATCCACAAATACAAAAAATGGAGAAAGCATAGAGGAAGAAGGGGGAAAAAAGGCCAGTCCAGTTTAATCCACGCAAATTCTTATGCTGCCATAAGGCTTTCTGGGCACCACGATAGGGGTCTCCCACCTCACATGGTCGAGTGACTGCATGCACTGGAGTCTCTTTGCTTATGAATAGATTGGCATAGTCTGTCAACCTTGAAGCTGGCTGAACTGTGGCCATTTTCTTTTTGTAGTTTCTCCGGAGGTTTCTTTTCTCACTGCTTCAGGGCCTGGAGCAGCCTGGAGTGAAGGGGCAAGGGAGGGAATGTAGATATTAGCTTGAGTGTTGTAGCCTAAATAAAATTCTTTCCCCTGGGAATCAAGGACGTTCGTGCAGGTGTCTGTAGGGTGGAGACTGAGGTCATCTTGCAACTGAATTGTATGCTGATTGGACCATGTGACTGAGACTCTGGGGAGGGGAAGTGATGAAGTTTTACTTTTAATGGGGAGGGGGGAAACTGGCGCCAATTTAAAGCCAGTTTTCCAACAGGAAGATGCCAATTTCATATGCCCTAATAAAATGTTCTTTAAGGAATTTGCCTGCCTCTGAGTTCTTATTGAATGGGATGTATTACTTGGAACCCTGACACAGTCTTTCTGAATGGGTACAAAATCTCCATTCCTAAAGGCTAGCCTCTTCAAGCTTCTGCTTGAGGCTGTTTTCTTATGGCAAGAAGACTTAAGCTGCTTTCTGCCTTTGTTAAGATTTTTATCCATTTCTCCTTTAGGGAAAATATTCTATTCTGCCTCTTTTTAATATTAAGACTAAAGAATACTTTAATTTGATGAGGGAGGCCTTTCCTAAACTAGTTTAGGTAATGAAACATCTGTAAGAAAACAATAAACTCAGAGAGTACCAAGGAGCCTTCAGGATTCTCAGTCCCTGAGTGGAGACACCTCATCTGCCTGGCCTACAGGCCCCTTCCCCTCCACAATACTCAATACTCGCAGTTTTTGTTGGGTGTCCCCAAACTGACTGAGACACCCCATACTCCTTATCCTACCATGTTGCATTGCCTCTACACTCTGCTTAGATTTTAGCTCCCTCTTGTTTCTGGAAACTGGCTGAAAGAAGTGCCTGCTGAAGGATTTTAGCTCCCCTGTGCATAAAAGAAATTCCTTCGGTGGGGTGCAGGAAGGGAATTAAAATCTTCAGGATTTCAGTTCTGTTTCTGCACCCCACCAAAGGAGTTCAGCTTCCTTCCATGCACAGAAGGAAATTTCTTTGGCAGCATTCAGCTCCGCAGGCAGCCCCTTCAGCCAGCCCCCAGATACAAGAGGGAATTCTCTTGATAGGTAGCAGCAGCTTGCAACCTTCCCTGCTAGCTTTCTGGAGAAGCTGGCACAGAAGGTTGCAAATGGTGATCATCTGGTTACAGAGTGCTTGGCAACTGGTTACAAATGTAAGCAAGTGCCAAGCGCCTACATCATCACCATGTGAACTCGGGGGGGGGGGGGGGGTGCAACATTTTGCAATGGCTGGAAGTGCATTCCTGACTACAAAGTACTAATTCTGAAGCCATTGTAATTCTGGACCATCATTAAACAGTCATAGGTTTGTATCTATAAACATATTTGATTGATTTTAAAATAGAGGTCTAGGACATAATTGACAACTGCCATGCATTTCCATCTATATCCCCTTTAATTTTTCATTAATTATCAAAACATCAATCCAGAGTAGTCTACAATTATATTCCCATTTCACCATCCCAGATAGTTAAGAGCAAAGTTTAAAAAAATAAAAATAAAATTTTTAGCTTGGTTTGTCTGCATATATGCTACATTTTTCTCCTATGTACATGTGAGTTTAGTGAGTTACTTCAATAAATAAAATGCATTTGTGAGGAATGAGATTGAGTATTGGAATTCAAATGGTTCATTGTCTGTATATATTTGGAACAGCCCTCAAACACTTTGGAAGTAGTGGTGGATTCATGAATGAATAAAAAGCATAATTACATTCTTGCATTCAGACTCAAAATACTTTCTCAAATCTTGATTCAAACCTTTCAATGAAATTTAGAATCAGTAATAAGGACCATATTGCTATGAATGGCTTCTGCAAGCTGGAATTCTCAAGTACTATTGCCTCACAGGCAAAACATTTATCAAGGCCAACTAGCCAAATACATCTTTGCATGCAACAATGAACACCCACACTTTAGATGTATTGAATAAAATACAAATGCCGTTTCCAGAAATCTGGGGCACCTTCTATCTCTTCCCATAGTTATAAAAAAAATAGCATGGAAAAATCTGAAAAGGTGCTTCTAATTTCAGAATGTTGACTATATATTTGAATATTTTGGATAACTGCTTGTACTTTTTTTTTAGCCTTTCAGTTTAAAATCCAGTTATAATTTTAAGTCTCATTTCTACATGGTTTTTCTCTCTAGAAGTTCAGAGCCATTAAATAATGTAGTTCAAATATGTTTTGTATTATATATTAATGTTAATTTGCTCTATTTGTTAAATTATTGTTTTATTCTATCCCTCATGCATCTATCTTGATTATCTATAAAAGAATTTAATATTGCTGTCTCCATGTTTGCATTTTCTAAAAAAAATACAACATTCCTTCTATCATGTTTATAAATTATGTTAATCCTTTTTTTTCTATTTTTATGTTATTCAAAAAAGTTAAAATACAAATACAAAACTTTAAAAACTTTTTACTTAAAAAATGATAAAAAATACAAATTTATTTGTAATTTGTTACATTTATAACATCTATATACTATATTAATGAGGAAATAGTTAACAGGAAAGCAAGAAGAAGAAGAAAGGCAAGATTAAAGTTTCCAAACCCTCTGTTAACAAACTGTTATTGTAGTCAACTCGTAGAAAATTTACCATGGTACCTTATCTATCTCAAATCATCCCAAAATATAACAGTGATTCATTCTGGATCAAACATCCATGTTTGTTTCTTAATACAATATCTTATCAATTGTTCTCTGCAGTGGTGGGTTCCGGATCCCGGTGCAACCGGTACGGTGCAACGGGGCTGGGCGCCCACCACATGCACGAGCACAGCGCGCACATGCTTACTTACCACCCACGACATTCCGCAACACTCCAGCTGCTTGGCGGAGCGTCACACATAGTGAGCATGCGTGGAAGCCCCGAAAACTTCAAATACCAGTAATGAGCGCTGGCGGGCCCTCCGGAGCACCGTACTGGAATGGTACCTGGTGCTCCCGGCAGGCACCGGTATGCCGTACTGGGGCGTACCGGTCGTAACCCACAACTGGTTCTCTGGATAAATATGATAAATCCAATCTCTAAAATCAATCTATCTTCCCCCAAAAATCCAGATGAAATTATTTTGCAGTTAATTCCCCATTCTCCTTCAATCTTCTTAGGGAAATTTATCATCTTTCTACGCAGTCAGGTTTCTGCTGCTGTAGAAGAATGCAGGCTTGAACTTTAGAAATAGGTATGATCGACTCAGATAGTTAGTTATAAGTCTGAATTCTGAGTTTGTATAGTTCATATTTCTTTCCAGCAAATCTATTGCTTTCAGATTACATTCCTTTTGTGAATCTAATGACAATGATAGATTAACAAGACAGGTTTTCTCAGAATGAAAAAATAACGAAAAAAGCAGGGAAGATATTTTCTGGATATTTCAATCCAAAATTAAGAGAACAATTAAAAAATAAGCTCCAAACATGTTACAAATTCGCAAAATGCAATATATGTATGGATATATATGGATATGGAATATATAAGGTCCATAAATCAGCATTCAACCAGCTGGTCAACTTTTAAAGATAAAAAGAAAAGTAACATAAAAGCTTCAAAAAGTTAAGTTAAAACTGAGGCATACTTAAGAAAATGAACGGCCAAGAGAAAAGATTATGCTCATGACTTTCTGACCACTCCCAGAAGGAACTGGCATCTTCAAGGCTTTCTTCCTCAGGTGGATCCATGACTGTCTGAAAGCTGTCTTGGGTCATTCCTAAGTGTCCCCATTCAAATCCATTGCTAAAGAATCAGATTTAGCAGTAAAATCAGCAGATCATTGGCAGGAAAAAGAAAAGTTCCTACTGTTTAGCAGCTATCATGGGGAGGAGCCACTGTGGATCTCCGTGGAGATGGCATTTGCCTGGAATGTGCTTTGTGTTGACAGAAGTGCAAGTTCCTCAAAGCTCAATTCCTCAACCCCTTGCCTATGGCAACTTGAGAGCAGGTCAGGAATGCTTTGTGAGTTGACAGAGGCTCAAAAAGGGGGATGAGTGGAAGATTGCTTTTAACTGCCCACTGGGCAGCTTCCAGTTCAAAATAATGCCATTTGGTCTCCAGAAGCCCCTGAGGTCTTCATACAACTCATAAACAAAGTGCTGCATGAGCACCTATACAAGGGGGTCCTAGTGTACATAGATGACACTAGTGTACTTCATCCGATTATTAAGGGGGTGATGGAATGAGCTAACTTGATAAAGCAGTACTAGATGCTATGTAAACTACCAACAAACCAATTGGATGGATCTGCTACCTTTCACTGAGGTAGCATACAACAACGCTGTGCATAGTAGCATGGGGTTCACGCCTTTCAAGGTGACCACAGGGGTGGAGTTTGTCCCAATGTCTGAGTTCCCTCAGGAGCCCCTTTCCTCAGTAAGCCTGACTGAATGGGTAGGACTCCCTGCAGGAGGCATGGAGGAATGTGAAACAGGTGATCACCAAAGCCACCGAGATGTAAAAAGAGCAGACAGACAAAAGGTGATCTCCTCAGAAGCCATTTCACATAGGAAAGTTTACCTCTCCACCAAATACCTGAAACTAAAACTGCCATGTAAAAAACTGGTTCCTAAGTTTATAGGACCTTTTGCCATCGTAAAAATGATTAATCCACTCATGGTAGAGTTGGAACTCCCACGCCTGTTGGGGAAATTACACTCAGTTTTCCACAGTAGTCTATTGACATCGGTAATAGGTTTGGAGCTAGCTCGGGCAATCCCAGGTCCCATCGTGGTGCAGGGAGAAACCCATTACAAAGTTAAAAGAATCCTGGATTCTATACTGTACAAGGGGAGGTTACAGTATTTAGTACAGTGGAAGGCTGATCTCTTTCAGAAGCCACGTGGGTGAAGAGTCAGAATGTAAGAGCAGACAAGCTGGTCAGAAAATTCCATGAGAAAAAATACCCAGAAGCCAAAGGGACAACCAGGTGGTGGCAGGGGTGGCTAAGAGAAAAGTAACCTGTCTGCATTTGGTATTTTCCAGATATTCCTCACACACTGGGGAGGGGGGACCCAACTGTCAACTTTGAACTGAACCTGGTCGCAGCCATCTCTGTTCCTCAGTTGCCACACGGGAGGGAAGTTGGAATGCATTACTAGACACAACAAAGAGCTTTCTCGTGAGAACTGTGGTCATCTCCACTGGCAACAGTTAAAGTTGGGAAAGAAAGTGGTCTGTGACACTTGGGGATGGGCTAATTTCCTAGTTTAATTATACTGAAACTGCAGGAAAAATTTATATTTGGTTTTCCATTGAAGCTATGCAAATATGACACACTCATTGAAGATGATCTTTGAGAAGGAGCCAAGTCTCAGGGTTCTGATTTGCCTGAGTTTGTTAGTCAAAGACTTGACATATTGCTTGCTGGAATACTGAGTCAAAGACCTTTTCATAGTCAATAAAATGCACGGAAGCATGGTGTAATCGTTGTGCCTTTCAATGACTTGATGAACAACCTGGATGTGATCCATTGTGCTGTATCACTTCTGAACCCTGCCTGCTCCTTTGGCCGTGCATCATTTCATGTTCTCAATATTCCTTTTGCTATTATCTTGGTGAAAACCTTGTAAATTACTGAAAGGCGGCTTATAGGGTGACAGAACTTTAAATCATCTTGTGCTCCTTTCTTGTGTATAAGAATCACTTCAGCATTTTTATGCATTGATTTTTTTTTCTTTATGGCATCTCACATATAGTTTTGCTAGTATCATGTGTAAATTGTGACTACCTGCTTTCAGCATTTCCTGAATGCTTCCAGCATTTCCCATTTTTTGTTGATTATATGGCACTTGATTATCCACTAGGAGGGAGAAATATATCTGACTCTAATATTCAGGGAGATTTACATCTTTGTTATTCTTTAATGATATACATAAAAATATATTTTCTACCACATCTCTTTGCTGAAGATTTTCCCCCCCTTGGGAATATTTTTCACCTGTTAACAGCTGAGTTGCTTATGTTTCCACATGTTTCTTCTCTGACTACTATGTGAGTATTCATGCAGAGAATTTGCAATGGATACAATGGACACAAAACACATAGGTTTAGCAATTATTAGAATAGGTCTTTTCTTAAGGGTACGGTAAGATTAAAATGCCATTATATGTTCTTTGTGACAGAAGACAATCAAGAGAATAAGACAGATAAGGAAAAGGAGAGGGGGAGGCTAACTCTGCATTATTTTCCATTGTTCTGGCTTCTATTGTTGCAGAATGGAATCATGCTATGCCATTCTGTTCTTGGTATCAGAGCCTGAGTGTGATACACTGGAAATGCTTCATATTCTGAAATGGATAATGGTTACACTTGATTTCTTTCACCTCTTGATTTTTAGCATTTTGATAAGCAAGTGCCACTTCACCTTTAAGGATTTCTGTTGACCTTTAGCACAGTGGAATAGTTTTAACAATGGATGCATTTTTCTGGGAGGAAGTGGTAAATGAAAGCAAATGCATTGCATATCCACCACAGTATCCTGAGGTTGCATTTACAAAAAAAAAAAAAAGTTAGCTATACAGAACTGACCAAACAGTGAACTTTCAAAATAAAATGAGTAGCTTTAACTGAAGGCTGAGATAGATATACTCATTCTCTCCATATCTGGGGTTTGCATTAATTTTAATAATATTTAATTTTTCACACTGATTTTTAATATATTAATATATTTTATATAAAGCTTGATTTACTGGATTATTGTACACCAACATGAGTCAGCTTTGGTAAGATGGATGGTGATAAAATATGCTTAATAAATTAATATATGCACCTTATTTTATTAAATGATATTGAAAATATATACTGCAATATTTCATTGCTACCTTTCCCATACTGCGAAATTAAGAAAACATTTATTTGATTAATGCAGAATGTGGAATAAATGAGATTGAAGTTTTCAACACATCATAAAGTCAGGTATCTAAACTATTTGAAATTTGGAAGCATCTGACAAAAATTATTTTGTTATAACAATGTTTTTAATGATAATTGGGAGAGAGAAATGAAGTATGTACAATATCAAACCTGCATGATTTTAATATGGATTTTGTTGTAAGTAATTTGATACATCAGTTTCTCTCTAAAGTGACAAAAGACTCTTAGTTATTTTAGTGACAAGACAAACATTATAGTTATATGTAGATGGAAATTGCAGGATCAATTTGCAGATGCATTTCACAAAAGCACCCTACTCAAAAGTTCTCAGAATTCTAATATACATCCATGGACTTCTGTGTATGAAAGAGTTTAATATTTGGGCTACAATCCTGAACTGAATTCCTGGAAAATGTATTTTTTTAACTCAATCAAATGTCCTTCTAAGATGAGATGTACAGAATTTCATCAGAAAATATAGGTGTCTTGATTTATTCAGAAGGTAATTATAAATATACCCAAGATTAGAAATAAAATTACAAAATGCTGTAGCTTAAAGACTACAATTCTAATTTTAGAGCAAATAAACTCCACTGAATAAGCATTGTGCTGCATGTTATTTTACATCTGTCAGGTAAAGATACGGGACTAAAAAGAAATGGGACTCATCAACAATATAAATTATTCCCTCCATCTAAAAAAAAAAGTATTATTACATTATTAACAGGCATATTTGGTGCCTGTTTTACATTTTTTCAGCTTAGGTTAATACTCATACATTTATTAATATAGCATCAGAAAGAGAAAAAATGTTTAAAGATGTCAATGTGATATTGAAGTACATACATTTATATTTTATTGAATGCTGGAAAATTTTCAAATTATTATGCAAGGGATTTTAACAAAATGATTATTTATTTCATTGTATGGAATTTGCTATAACTAATTTAAAATTCTGGATTTATTTGTTAGATTTATATTCTGCCTTTTGTTATATACAGTATGTGCTCCATTTCAACTTGTTTTTAGTAGCCTATTAAAAAGACTAAACAAGGTCAATGTTTAATCTACTGTTCAATAACTGGGTTATTTTCTTTACATATATTATTCTGCCCCTAAACTAATTATTGAAAATCCAATCAGGATATAATCGTCAACATTTTTATATCAGAAGTCTGGGTCAAGTACTCACAATTTTATTTTATTTTTCATATACATATAAACTGTTTATAAGGCAATGTTACAAACTGAATTCTCCGAAGTTATTTTAATGTTATTGTTAGCACATTTTAACTCTTCATAGGATGGTCGTGGGAAATACTCTTGGGAAATACTTTTTTAGGCCAGGTCCAAGCCACTTCAGAATGGCTTGTCCTTTAAACCAGCCCAAATTCAGGTTTATATACAATTCTAAGGAGAGCAAGCAGTAGTTTCTCATTTGAAGGTTAAATAATAGACTAAACAATAAATACAAAAATCATTCTGCAAGTCTGCTCTTCTACAACATTGTTTCTCCAGCAAGTGGCATAACCTAGTTTAC
Organism: Natrix helvetica; assembly: GCF_964273705.1. Classification (NCBI taxonomy): domain Eukaryota; kingdom Metazoa; phylum Chordata; class Lepidosauria; order Squamata; family Natricidae; genus Natrix; species Natrix helvetica. Next base: position 60,375,735 of record NC_138553.1, on the reverse strand, counting down.
TTTGGGCCATCAATGCAGGTTGATTAGTATGCTAGTTGGGAAACCACTAGGAACTCTCACATCTCTAGACTAGATTTGGAAGGATAAAATAAAAATCTCAATAAGGAGAAGAAAAATTATTTGCATTACTTTTTATAAACTATATGAACATGTCCATGTAATTAGCAGGACTTAAATTTCATTGAATTTATCTCATTTAAATTACCTTATATATATTGCTTGTAAAATTATAAGCTTTCTGCTGATAGGTAATGTATTCCATTTTCTTGTTTCTTTAAAAAGTATACAAGTGACCATTGTAATACTGACTCCATCTTATCTTCTCCTAGTTTTTCTCTC
>NC_138553.1:59700396-59762896 GCF_964273705.1 Natrix helvetica | reverse complement strand
TAAAACGTCTGCTTCATCTGTGCTGAGTACTCTTATCTTTCAAGACATTGCTCTTTTCCCCAAAAGAGAATCAGACCCCCCTACCCCCACCCCTTCTTCTTCTCCTCCTTTTTTTGATCCTTGTAGTAGGATCCAGACAATAAAGTTGTTTGGACAGGGATATGGATGAACCCTTTTGTCTAAGCAAATAAACTACATTTATAGCTTGACAGGATAATATTCACTTTCTTTTCTTTTAGTTCCAGCTGAGTAGCCATGGCCCTCAGTCCTGTGGCAGCTTCAGTCTATATGATGAGGTATGATGTGTACAAAAGGCACAGACCAAGACAAAACCTACACTCTCCATTTGTTGCACAAGGCAAACAGACATTTTTCAAACTAATTAGCCAATAATATGCAAGAGAAAAAGTAATATGGTGCGACTAAGAAAGGTGTTGATGATTGAGTGCTCACACTGTAATTAGTGTGTCAGGCCCTCATTTCTCTGCCAAGCCTCAGCTATTAATTGCACCAAATTAGAAAACTATATCAGAGGCAGAATTATTCTTTCACTTGTCATTTTGAGAGAGGGAATTCATTCCATTCAAGAGGCAGGTTAAAAAGAGGGGAAGCAGATACTAATCTGCTTATGTCATGTAAATAAATGTTCCTGGCCCTATCGTAAGAGACTTGCCTAGACATTCTTTTAAAACAGCTGGCTTTGATACACAGTCTCTTTCACAGACACACAGACACGTACACACACGTTACCTTCCAAGTGGCTGCATTGCGCCTGAAATAAGCAAATGTCCGTGTAAACCAGCTATAAATTTCATTGAGTGTTAACTGCCTGTCACTTGATTCCATGATAGCCTGAAATGAGACAAGATACAGACTGATACAAAATAATGGTTTCCTAACAAGCTTAGACAGTATTCCGTTCTCTAGCAAGCCTTCACATGTTCTAATGTAATCAGTAAAAGTTAATTTTCTTTCACCTTACCTGCCTTATGAGAGTTGCATAAGTAAACGGAGGTCTGACATCTGCATTTTTATAAAACTCGTAGTTTGGGGCAATTTCTGTTTAAAAAATGGAAACGTGTTGTTATTGGTGTGAACAGGCATATCAGGGCACTGATAAAAAGGGATAGCTGCACTTCAGAACATTTGTGAAATATTTGCATTGATTTTAGCATTCACTACCAATGTCAGGCCATTTTTAATGTATTAATCAGACTATATTCTTATGTGACATGGCATGTTTCCTATCCTTCATTCCAGCCCTATCACAGTCATGAAATAATAGCTATTTAAAAATCAGTCAGAAAACTCTATAACCACTTTCCTTCAAAGATTATTGATAAACCAGCAAACTCTCCTCTGAAGTCATATATAGATGTTCAGATACTAAGCATGATTTTATATATTAAAGAAAATAAAGCATCTCTTGGACTTCTCAGATCTTGTTCTCTAAATGCCTCTATGGTTGTTTAAGATACTTAAACACATGTGCTTACCTGATGACATGGGAATGTTGTATTTATCTGAATGTCGCCTTCGAATGGCTCCCACACTGGGTATACTGGCAGGGGTGATGACTGAGGGTCCCTGGGTAATTGGAGTAATTGGGGCTGTTGGAGTAGTAGGTGTTTGAGGTAAACTCTGAGGAGATGTTTCCAAGATGTTCTTTGATATGGTGACACTGGACACCAGATTTAACTACAGAGGTCCAGAAAAGAAGCCAGAGGAAGTTACATGAAGAAGAAGAAAAAGCAGGGAAAAGTATTTAAATGGTTTGACAGATGAGAATAAAAATTTCTACGGCTATGTAGCCACTAATAAGCTGCAAAAGGAAGAAGCCAAGTTCAGCTAATTACAGGATGAAACTGCATAATAAAAACTATAATTAAGGGATGCTCTAATCTGCAGTAATGTCACTCAGGACTATTCTGCTAGTCCTACTGGACTTGACTCAACAATCTACCCCTACAGTATCCTCTAGTTTATTACTGACAGGCTCTTTTGCAGGGCAGGCTAGTCCCTGGTTGATGCCCCAGGATGAGAACCCAGAAGTGTTTTTGCTTTTGGCCAAAGTGACTCAAAATAAGTTCCTATTGTGATGCTGCTGGATTTCCTTTCTTCAGTCCCAAATCTCAGCTGAGAGGCTCCAGCCAGCTGGAAAATTTTACACTGACCTTTAGTCTCCTTGCTAATTTGGTGGAATGGTAATGACATTACTACATATTCAAACAAAATTGTCTTAATTGCAAATTAGCCAGAGGAGGCTGAAAATTTTCAAATTAAATCTGATTGGAGATGGAGAGAGGGAAATGGAATTTCTTCACTAACAATCATTTGTGGCATGTGTTAACAAATATAATGAAATGTCAAGTTTGCCAATTCCTCTGGAAGTATCATTTTCAATTTATGATTACAGTGTCACTTATGGTTGATGTACCCTAGAAAGAGGATGTCAGAATGGGGAGAAAAAAAGGAAGGTGAAAATATACGCAAGCTGTTTAACAGTGTGCCCTTCATTACACCCCAGCAAGAAAAGCCTTGCTACTCATTATCAAAAATGCATATTAACTCTGTCATATTTACCATACATCTTTTGTCATAAATAGCATCCAATTAGCAAAATGGATAATCATGGCAGTAACCCCCCCCCAAAAAACGTTTTCTGCCTTATCCTTGGCTGATACCAATCAAAGCTATAATAATTTTCTACAGTATCTTTCAATATGCAGAACTTAAAAATGGCTTGTTGAAATTATAGAAAGACCACTATCTATAGGGATATTATGCATTATCTAGCACTAAAATGAATAGAAATTGGGCAGTAAGTGTGCCTTGATTGACTAAACAGAGCTGACTTGGTTTTTATTCCTAATCTAGTAACACCTGCTTTTCAGGACCCAAATACACTTAAGATAGACTGCTTTTCAATGGCGAGCAGCATTGATTGATCTTTCTTTGTGGATTTGTTTTACACATCTAGTCAGTAGAGAGATTTGTTAGGGAAACAAAAATTAACATATGCCAGCTAATTGTTTGGCTTTCTTGGGCAGCAGCCAGCAAAAGAGCATTAGCAGTATAATAATAACGACTGGTGCCCTCAAGGCATCCCTGAGTGCATCTGTTCCTTATAAGTCACAAACTGTTTTTCTTTGTTAAGTACATATGGGGTGGAGGGAAGGAGGAAAATATAATGATTTTGCTCAATGCTGTCTTCTGTACAGTGATGAAATGCCCAAGAGGTACAAAAGTATCTTTGATTTTGTGTAAGTTATAAATTGAAGCAATATCAATTGTTCTTGCTACTACATATTAAAGTAGTAGTATACTACATATACTACTACAAATTCTAAACTGACATGTCAATACTATATTTTATTTCATTTATCAGACACACACAACACACACACACACACACAACACACACACACACACACACACACACACACACACACACTTTAAATTGGTATCCCACTATTTCCCACCCTAATTTTTTTATCACAATGAAAATAAAATAAAGTTCTATGGGAAGATTGTACATGCTGCAACCCTATTGATAAATCACAGACAGGTTTGAAATGCTAGGGCTAGTATGTATGTCAACCTCTATGTTTACAGTGTTATGGTAAGTTATTCTTCTAGGCAGCAATAATAAGCATGACATGTTTGTAGGCATGGAATTGTGAGCTGATAAAATAGAATTTATTATTAACTAAAGAAAAGCATGTAAAATGTAGGATGATCACTTAGCCACATCAGCTCATCTGAATATATTCAAGGTTGGGTGAAACTCATTATTCAGGACTCCCAGCCATGATAACTTTGATTTTCATCCATCCATAGCATGGCCAAAAGGTACCATTTAATGAAGTACCATTCAGAGAGTAAATGGGGTCATATAATACACACTCCGTTTGCACCTTGTGTTCATGTACTGATAGCTGTTAAGGGTGTAGTGATGAACCAACACAGCTCATTTTTTCTTGGTAATAAATTCATGTTATTAATAGATATCAAATGTGTGGGCCGTCTTAACTGAACCACTGCACATGAGACCATAATTCTCTACAATCATATCAATTTTGAAGCTTCTTTTGTACAGTGTTCATTTTAGGATTTTTTTGGTGGTATTTACCACTCTTCTCTCAAACCAATTTGAAGACAGTATTAGTTCACAACTTCAGATATCTCTAGTTCCAAAAGGAACTTTAAACTGTGCTTTCACTTTAAATTGCTTATCTAAGATTCTGTACTAATTGCTCACCATCAAACGCAATTAGCAATTCTTTCATGTGTGGTTTATGTAATGTAATACTTCAATTACATTATTCATTCAGGTTCTGTTTTGGATTATAGGCTGAAAATTCTTTATTAGTGTAGATGTAACCATGCTGCTGGAGTTTTAAAAAAATTACTGATTGAATAATTAATTGGAAAAGAACAAGCTGCAGATTTCTGATGGATTTATGAGACAATTACACTGTCATGTGAATATCTAACTTACACTATAGAAACAGTAGAAAAATAACTTGATTGTAATGAGACAGTCAAAACAGTAAATATGGGATAGTTCTAAAATTTGTAATAAATTCACTCATTGACATTAAAATAATTATTTGATGCAAAAATATTTCCACACATTTTCTACACTATTAAGAAATATTTGGGAGCCAAGTGAAGATACTAAAAACTAACAAAAACATTCCTTTGGAAAAAAAATGAAAAGTGGACATATTTAGTACTATAGTGCAAATGTATACTTAAGGCAATAAACAGTCAATTATGGAAAACAATACAAATGTTGAAGACTCACATATATACAGTACATAAAAATGCTACCAGTCACCGAAAACCCAAAGGGTCCATCAAGTTATAAATCACAGGGCAATCAGTTTGGGAGGTGAAAAAATCCAAAGAATCACTAGATGGCAGAAGATAGATGCAGAAAATGTTAATTCTCATTATTGATGGTGGTCCTGATTTCTGCTCTCCATATCTGATAATTTTAAGAATATGCTTTGAAACTAAGTGTTTTAAATGTACAGTTTTTTGGGAGGAAATTACAAACATGGCTCTTCCATTGTTTTAAGGAATTTTTAGGAGGCTGTGATGTACAGGAATGTTTTTGTAATTGTATGCTGTTTTTCTCTATTTTTTTCAAAGATTTTTAGCTACATAGAACATTGAATAATAAGGCTGGAAGTGACATCTTTTTTGTATGTGGAAATGGACAAAGTATTCCAAAGTTGTCTCATTAGAATTATTTTTTATCAAATTATAGGAAGCAAGCTGTGTAGCCTGACATACACCGAGATGTATATATAACTTGCAAATATATTTTAGAAGGCTATTGAAAAAGACTCCATATTTTAATCCATTATTAGTTCTAATTCAGAAACAGGTAGTGATATATCAGTAACTCACACCTTTATCAAAAGTGGAATAGATACCCACTATGACATTGCTGATATCAGATGAACAATTTGCTTCTCTCCAACGACAAAAATATTACAAAACACAATGTCTTTTCTGATGGATATTTTAAATGACAGGGTAAACTAGAGCATCAACCCATGTACTTATATAGCCTTGTGCTAAGCTGCTATTCTAACTTTTTCTTTACTACTTCTGTGTCAGTTGAACTTCAGGTCTTTTAAAACAGCTTTCTTTTTAATATTGGTGAGTCTATTTCAAAAATAATATTCTTTCTAGCTTCAGCAGAAAGGGAGTGATTTGTGCACTTACAGGTGTGCTTGTTTAGTGTCCCCTATGGCACAGATTGGACAGATTTTGTAAAAGATAGCATTACTTTTAAAGAAACATGCAATTTGACGAGCGATTGCATTTTACCTTCATTTTATTGCCATATTTTTCATCACACTTATTGTTTTCCAACTGTCAGTAAATTGCTCATTTTCTTAGTCTATTACATTTGTAGACCTATTTACTGTTTATAAAGCAATATGCACTTACAGGTTTTGGAGATGGCTTGGGCTCTGAAGGTCGCATGTGCAAGTGGGTCATCATTGCCTGAAGACGTTCACGTTCTTTAGAAAGCTGTTAAAGAAAGAGTAAGATCAGAAGCATTTTAGAAATGACTAATAACAGCTATTTTATTTCATGTGATACATCTTATCTTGGAGACTGTTATGGAGTAATGTTCCTGCATATCAAAGCCTCTATGCAATGAAAACTTTTATAGAAAGGAAACTTGGATTTTCAGGAGTGGAGGGAGAGCAAGAAAGAAGAAAGCTGTATAGCTTTTGTCATGTTTAAAAGGTCAGAGAAAACAAATAATACTTCATCTTTTTGTCAATAAGAGAATTGAGGTCATTACTGACTCAACAGTAGCAAGTTATTAGGTCTGTAAATTAGATGGCCCATAGTGTCTCTGTTCAGTCCTATGGACACTATTAGCAATGGGCTAGTGCCAACAGCTGTGAAGAGGTGAAGGGTCCTCATAGCATGGTGCCTGCCAAGACTGTCTATACTTTTCATCCATTCCCATGAGGTTCAGTTAGTGCCCCCTGCAATCTACCATAATCAATCTAATTCAATAGAGTGACAGGGACTAGGCAGTGTGAAATGTTGAACTCTGCCACTAAACTGACATCAACAATGTTCTAGGTCTCATTACAACAGATGGACCTTACTTTTTTACAGTCATACAAAAGAGATGGGAGGGAAAAACTCATAATTGATCATCCTGAAAGCAGAAAGTCCATTGAGACTTTTATATCACAACATAATATTTGTAAATGTAAATTGCACCTCGAAAAAACATACAGACACACACACACACACAAACACCTGAGGATTTGGTTGGGTAAATAAAGCAAAGTCCCAGTATATAAAATGAAAGAGGATGACACTACAATTATTTCATTTCCCACTGTTTAATTTTCAGGCAAAAAAAAAAAAAAAGAATCCAAACCATGCATGTTTTAAAAACAAAACAAAAACCCACAGTCCCAAATCTATACAACCCATGCTTGTATTATATGAGACTTTTCCATTGAATGACAGCTATCACTTTTGCAGAATGACCACAAAATGTAAAATGGTAACAGTAAAACACTTTAGGGCAGTGGTTCTCAACCTGTGGGTTGGGACCCCTTTGGGGTCGAACGACCCTTTCACAGGGGTTGCTTAAGACCATCAGAAAACACATATTTTTGATGGTCTTAGGAACTGAGACACCAATTTTATGGTTGGGGGTCACCATAACATGAGGAACTTATTAAAGGGCTGCGGCATTGGGAAGGTTGAGAACCACTGCTTTAGGGCTATAAAGGAAGACATGCTTTAAATAGATTATAGTTTAATTGGTCTGTGCTAAAAATAATATTAAATATAATTCTGCTAGAGCTTATTTTGGTTCAAAACATATTTTTTACCTGGACTAAACATTTGATTCCCACATTTAAATCTTTATTATTTTATTGGATCCTGTTAACTATCATATGCCTTATGTCTGGTGGCGTTCTCTCCAATTATACTAAATGAAAAATTTCTCGTAATTTGTCTTTCCCTTCCTCAACCAATCTCCCAAATTATTGAATCTATATGTAAAAGTATGATTCTGAGAGCTGATTTACATTAGCCATTTTAGAAATGATAATGTTGGGGTGATGGTGGTTTGGAGAGCATCTACACTATTCTTAGATGGCCAAAAGTACATTATACTGAGAACCATCATATACTCAGATAAAATCAAAGCCATTATGTGAATTAGGAGCAAAATTTCTGGAGTCTAAAAATATGACCTTATGAATCTCTAAACACATATTTTCATAACTATATGGCATGGTGAAGCAGGTTGTAGACTTGTCTACAAGGTCTTAAGAATTTTGTCCATCACTAGAATGTACAGATAGTACAGAGAAATTTAAAAATTAAATGTTTAATTGCAGATTGATGATGTTATTGGCATATATTTATGATGTTATGTTTATGAACTTTTGCTTTAAAAGGTAGTTGAGAATTTATATGAATACAAATGATATAGAAAATAAGTTAATCCAGACTTGCATAATGACTTGTCATTTACAGACATCCCATTTCCTAAAGGCACAATTATCAATAAAGGTTAAAAAAATGATAGTTAAAAATAATTTTTAACATAAATGAATTCATTCTGCATAAGTGCTTATTTAGAAAAAACACTCCCTGAATTCAGTAGCTCTTTTCTGAGTAGATGTTTAAATTGCATTGCATAGGGTAGTTAATTAGTATTTAATTTAATTTATTTCAAATCATACAAGTAGATATTAAAATATGTTCATAAATGTATACATAATTCCATAAGAAATTAAGACAATTTTCCCAAGGAAAAATATATTCAGAATATGGATATATTTTCAAACCTGTATTTCTAATTGTTGGACCACCTGCATTTGCACCCGACACTGAGCAGTGCTTCGGTCATCCAATGCATGTTCATTATTAAGGTGCCTAGTAAAAGAAGAAATAATTAAAATAATTAGAACACTAGGTAGAGGTTGATAACCTTCTCAATTCTACTGCTTCTCTTTCTCTGTGTGTATGTTCTGTAAACACAATTCTTATGTCAGAAAGCAAGTTAGTGAAACCCAGTTCGAATCTAAACTGCTGTAACAGGCATAATATAACTACCTTGCAAGAAACTTCACTATTTCCCTAATGGAATTCATTGCAAAGTAGTTTGGAAAATGCAACTGAGCAGCCTTGGTCCTGGCTATAAGATATGATCAGAGACACAAGAAAATGGTGCACAAAGGTACAATGACAAAGGAAACAAATTTAACACTTATTTTATAAAAGAGCTAGTCATGGGTATGTATAATAGGAGTAAAGTAACATCACATGTGTTGTGATGTAATAATTATAATGGCAAATTCATATCATATATGTGATATAATGTAATTTTGACTTTTACTCAGATGCCTATGTAACTTTTACCTCCCAGTTGTGAAGGGATAGACATGTCTAAACAAATATGCCAAAAAGTTTAACCACACATCTTTTTATGATTTGAGTACACTTACTAAATCTGAACTTTTCCCTCTCTGCCACATGAGAAGAGCACATTTTGGTAGTGATATTTGGGTATTGTCAATGAAAACTGGTACAATTATGAATACCTTTCAACACACATAGCTTGTGAATTTAGCAAAAATGCATTTCTGGATGAGCAATGCAAAAAGACAAAGGATACAGAATTGGAAAACGGAGAAGTATAGATGAAAGAATGCAAATAAAACACAAATGTGATCACTACAAATTTGTTCGGGTTAAACTTTATTAAAGGGATCACATTATGTATGACAATATATTTAGCAAGCCATTATTTACTTATGCAGGGAAAATATTCTGCTTGATAAAGCAACTTGCACTTTCTACACCTATATCTTCATATGTAAGTGAGAACATAAGCACCTATGTTTCTTACCAGGCTTACCAAATAGTTGATTGAACAGGATATTCATTTTTAAAGAAAAGTAAGTGACCTGTTTTAAGTTTTCAAGATTATTTCACTTTTTAAAAAAATTCTAAGCAGTATAATTGAAGGAGGTATGTTGCTTCCAGAAGAACCATCTGAAAAAGAATGTATGGATGAGTTTTTTGTTTGATTACTCTTGATTTAAATGACTGATATCAAAATTACAGTAAGGAGCTGATGTATTAATTAGCTATGTGACACATCAGAGAATTCTGGTCTGCAAAGATATTTTAAAACTATCTCTATGATATATTATTGCAATTAGGTTTTGGCAGTTGGGATAGTTAATTTGATTCCAACCTCAATTATTCACCATTTCCAAATAATTATGCATTATAACTTGAATCTAATAAACAGGGAGTTTTTAACTAACAATAAGTGAATAGATGAAGTACTTGTACGAATGAGAAACTATTGCTCTTATAAGTAATATTTTTCATGCTATTGAATGTACACTGGTGGAAGACATATTGGAGTTATCTCTATTTACAGGATATGATTGTTGTCAAGATTCCTAAGTAACTATCAGCACTTAAATTATGTAAGCATTGCATGAAAACTTTGCTATCATTGGAAGTAATGTGGAAAAAGTATGTCATGTGAACACAATGTTATTCTAATATCAGTATTTCCTGTTTTGATTTAGATTTCATAATAGCTTCTTTTCTATGCTTTCAAGCTCTTAATTACAATGAAATTTCTTTATGCACACATTGATTTATAATGGCACATTGATAACAAGCAGCCTAGGGCTTTGAATGTAGTATTAGACTTGGATAAGAAAGTTGTTTATTTATTTATAAAATTTATACGATTGGCTGCCCATCTAACCACATGGTTGCGTGTATGTATGTATGTGTGAGTGTATAAGTGTGTGTGTGTGTATACATACAGTATACACACACAAACACACACACCAACTGCTAAAATCCAGTTACAGATGGGAAGGGCTGGCATAGGATGGGGGGAAGATATGTGATCAATTGATCAAACACCTCGACTGTGATGCTTTCCCATTGGAGCCCTAAGGTAACTGGCAGAGCCACAAGTTTAGGCTCTTACAGGAGGTCAGGAAGAGCTGATCTCACATTGGGGGTGTGGAGAGCAAAATGTTCTAGGAGGCAGGTGCAACAACAGAGAAGGCCCTTGTCCTGCATCCCACTAGTCAGAATAATCAGGCCACTAGGGCCTGAAGTATGCCTACTCTGCTGGCATGGGTGGGATGGGTCAATCCTAGTGAGATGAAATGGTCCCTTAAGTAGCCTGGACCCAACTGGTGCACAACCTGAATTTGTGCAAAGACTCTCCTGGCCGTGACTGCCACTTGCACTTCAAACAGGAGTCACAAGTTCAGAAGACTTAATCTCAGGGTCCCCTGTACCCAAAGCCATTTGGTCTTGTCAAGGTTCAGTTGAAGCCTGTTGTCTCCCACAGCATCCAAATACTGCAAGACAGCAGCCACATCTTCACTTGGGTCACCAGGAGTGGAAATATAGAGTTGGGTATCATCAGCATACTGCAGATACCTCACCCCACAGTGATGGATGATCTCACCCAGCAGTTTCATGTAGATGTTAAAAAGGAGTGGAGAGCATACCAAGCAGTATGGCATGCTACAAGATAGTGTCCAAGGGCTGGACCTCTCAACTCCTATTAACACCGATTGGAACTAGCCTTGTAGAAAGGAGCCAAACCAAAGCAAAACTGTCACCCAGCACTAGCCCCCATAGCAGACCCAAAAGAAAACCATGGTTGATGGTATCAAGCACTGATGCACTACTCCAGGGATATCAAACTCAGTTTCACTGAGTGGCAGATCAGCATTGTGGTTGTCCTCTGGGGGCCGGGGGGAGAAGGGGCATGGCCGGGGAGTTTGCGGCTGACTGAGTGTGACCTGGGTGTATGGCCAGTTTGTCATTACTCATTTGAGTGGTACCTGTGGGGGCTGGGCAAGGTTGGGGAGGGAGTCCAGGGGCCTCCAGTAGGTGGGGCAGTAGCTGGGAGGCTCGTCTCATGGGATGAGGTGAGGCAAGGCAGGGGGCGGAGCAGCTACAGCCGGTATGTCTTCAGCTCCTTTCAACACCACTCAGTTTCCCACCCCACTCCTATCAAGCTGGTCTTGTCTGGTGGGGGGGGGGGGATTGCCTTCTGCCTTCTCCACCATGTCACAAACATGGATTAACCACCCCCACTGTCAAAGTAAATCCCAGGTGCTGCACTGCAATGGACAGACAAAAAGTGCAGCTTTTGTTTGGAGGAGGAGGAGGAGCAGGGAGAATAAAGAGGGAAAGCAGCCGAGTGCCAGCCAAGCACTGAAGCACACTGCTGCCAGCCTTGGTATAACTCTCCGAGGTTGGATCGGATTGCTCTCTCTCTCACTCTCTCTTTCTCTCTTTCTCTCTCTCTCTCTCTCACACACACACACACACACACATACACACACAAACAAACAGAGGTTGGAGCAGATCTCTCTCTCCCCCCCTCCCTCCCTCTCTCTCTCAGCAGTGGTGGCACCTGGTCAGTGGGTCGCTTTCCCCTCAGCCACTTTCCCTCTTCTCTCCACTCCTCCTCCTCCTTCAGACAAAAGCTGTGTTCTCTCGCTCTCTCACCCCACTTCATGGCTATGGCACCAGCCATGCTCTCCACAGCAGCTTGCATCTAATCCATCATCCACCACCTTGCTTAGTTTGCCTTCATTCTTTGACACCTCTTCCCCTTGCTTGCCACCATAGCGAGTGGGAGGCTGAGCAACACACTGGTGTGGTGGCCACAAAGCAAGGCAGAAGCGGGGTGGAAGATGAAATGAGGCTATGGCAGGGTGGAAGATGAAGAGGCAAAGAGTGCGGAGCTGCCCCATGCATCAGCTTATCTCAGGCCACCCATGCCAAACTCTTCTCCCCCACCCCGAGGGTAGCCACATCCCTTCACTAACCTGTTTTGCAATTCTGTTTGCCGCCGCTGCATGCATGGCAACAAAAGTAGTCTGTGGGACTATGGTAAAAAAATACTTCAGACCTTCCCACTTCTCACAAAAAGAAAGATCTTGTGAAGTTGGAAGATCTGAACTATTTTTTTTTACATAGTCCCACAGACTATTTTATTGCCCTGCACATGGCAGTGGCGAACTGAGTCTGTGTGCGCATGTGCCTGCCTACTCCTGTGCACGTGCCCACCCACTGGGATGGCGTGGGTTGGGCTGAAGCGATGTGGACTAGCCCTTTACAATTACCAGGATGGCCGCACAGGCCAGATCTGACTTCATTGAGGGCCTTGAGTTCGACACACCTGCACTACCCCATCCTGGTTTCATCAAATACTATCGACAAGCGCAACCAGTGCATTTCCATCCCATAATCGGGCCTGAATCCTGACTGAAAGGGGTCCAGATAATCCATTTCATCCAGAACCATCTGAAGCTGCCAGATACCACCTTTTCCACAACTTTCCCAAAAAGTGGAGGTAGAAAACTGGATGAAAGCTGGTCATGCAGATAGGATCCAGTGATGTTTTTTAAAGGAGGGGGCAAACTAGGACCTCTTTTAAAGCTTCCAGAAATGTCCTCTCCTCTAGTGACACATTAATCACTTCCAGGACCCTCTTGCTAGTCTTCATCCTGGAGGCTTTCACCATCCAAGAGGGACAAAGAGCTAACTGACAGGTAGTGGCACTGACAGCATCGAGGACCCTGTCCACTTCATCAGGGCCAATAGGATCACACAGTTCCAGCTAATCGGGCAAGACCTCTCCCCAGGCATTTCATATGGACTATCTCCACAGAGATCCAACTGGGAACTTTTTCATCATTGATCATGGCACTGCAGATGATTACCCAAGCTCCACTGACCCAGGAGGGTGACCCAAAACAGGGCTGCTGGGTGAGGAGTGGAAAATAATACTGTTTGGCCACTCTTACTGCCATGTGGTAGGCCTTAATAGAGGTTCTAAGTTGGCAGAGAAAAGGAAGGAGCAGAGAAGGTCGGCTGAACTACTCCAGAGGAAAGGGCCCCCACCTGTCTCGATGGGCTGCACTAGAAGCTGGCTATTTATCATAGCAGACAGATGGAGGTGTTGCTGGGAAAACGTGTTTGTTTTCTAGCTGTTTGTTTGATCATTGTGATTCCTGCTTCACTCTGGATTGACATCATGTTTGGAATTATGCCTTTGACATTCTGAACTTTTTTTTTGTCCCTTGAGTTCTCTTATGTGTGGATTTAAGTTTTGCCTGGTGGATTTAAGTTTGCCTGGTGGAGTTATTTTGTTTGAGCAAAGCAATTTTCAGGTGCTTTGTGGACTATTGGATCTTTGCTCTGTGGACTAACCTTGATCTGCTCTTGGGTAGACTTGATTGGGACAGTTTTGTGGTTTTGGTGAAGGGACTTGCTGGGGAATATTAATAAACTCCCTAAACCAGTTACACGTGTGTGTGGGTGAAAGGAGCAGCAGAGATCTAATCCAAAGAAATAAACAAAAGTATGAGGTCAGGGAGTGTATGCTTTAGAATTTACATGAGAAGTATAATAAAATTTACAACATAGCTTCATTTGTCCAGTAGTATTTTCACAGCTAGGAAAAATAATTTTGGACCTATCATCACATCCTCGAAGATAATTAGATGATATTTATAGGAAATATATTTGTAAGAAAGATTAGAAGTGCATGCTGAATGACTAACTGGAGAACTAGAAAATCCAGACAGTACAGTACTAGGTTTAGAGTTTGTTCTTAGTTTACCTCCAGTAGGAACCACTTACTTATAAAGCTAGTTACAACAGGTGCTGTTTTCAACACTCATTGTAGGCAAAAGCTACCAATGTTCCCTGTAGTTAGACATAAGGAAATTTTGTATTCAGTTCTTATACATGTACACTACTTTGATATCTGTCTGTATTACTGAATGCTTTTTGAAGTCTGAAGTAAAATTGTTGGCAGAGAAGAAAAGATGAGAAAATGATCTCTCTAGGTAGTTTTTGTTTGCTAGATAACAAATGTTACCTAGCATACATGGCTAGTATCAAATGCTAATTGGAAGATATATGCGCTTATCATATTTTATCTAGGATGCTCTGTGGATGATATTTTAACTTCTCAAGATCTTCCCTAAAAAGAGAATTTGGAGACTGAGTTGAAGTTGCTTAATACAAATCAATCAATAAATAATTTTTATTTTTGATGACAATTCCCCTTCTCTTAAAGAAGTATTAATCACCTCCAAAATTCAGCTGCATACACATATAGCTGCTGCCAAAAGCCAGGAATGGCTTGGATCAAGCCAACAGTTCATGCCACTTCTTCAAAATTAAGATCAGAAGTATCCCAGATCAGACTTCAAAATATAACTTAAATTACCTGACTAGACTGTGCTTCATAGGCATCAAAACATGAGCAAATATTACTATTTTTATCTGCAAGAATCTCACAAACATGTCAGTGCAGTCTGAATATATAGCACAGATGCTAGATAAGAGTCTGCAAGTGGAGAGAACTACACTTGCTTTGTTTCTCTCACCACAAAGGATATGCCCAAACATGGATATATACCTGTAATTGCTCATTTTCACTCTTGATCTAGTTTAGGCTTTATACATTGAACTGTTTCCTCAGACATTTCATTTACTGGAACTTCTTGGTAAACAAAGGTATCCCTGGCATGAGTAATTACAGAGAACCTACACAAGGACAATTTTGTCAGAACCCTAGTCATTTCCACATTTTAAAGATGGATTAGTTTTAAGATGGAATTGTCTGCCAGTTCACAGACAATTCTCAGTAACATAAAAAACTTTCTAAATATAGAGTTGTTCTGTGTGAAATGCCAAACTTGAGTCTTATTACAAATGAATTCACAAAGGCAAAAGTTCTGCAAAAGAGAAAAGTGACTTTCCTTCAGAGAGAATAATTATTAATTTCTTAATATGTAGAAAGTGTGTATCTACATCTTCAGCCTATCTTTTAAGACACTAAGCACTAGCTAAAACAAATATCCATGAACAGACAAAAAATATATTTGTAGATATATATCCAGTGCAAGAATATTAATATTTAATGATATAGATGGTATTCTTAGGTAGAAAGAGAACACAAATAATTAGTATAGGAGAGTATGTATTAATGAGTTCAAATGTTGCTAAATTTGTATACAGCATTCTATAATGGCATGAAATAAAAAGTAAGCAGCATAAATTTTATCTGGGTACAATTTGCTTTCAGTTACATTTTCAGTTACATTTTCAGATGATTAGCTAATTCCGTGAATGCCTATGTAATCTTGTACTCTTTTCATTTTACTATCTGCTGAGAAGAATCTAGGAATAAAACACTAAATACTAGATACCAGAGTGCAATTCAGAATACTACCAACTGAATTGGTACTTGGCTCAAGCCAGCTTCCATTGCAACTTCTGATTATTTAAAAAAACTCTCCTCCCAAAGTCATTTTTGATAGAATCACAAGCAAGTTACTTTTCAACAACAAAAAATGCATAACAGAACTTAAATAAAATTAAAACAGAAATTTATAACTGGAAAGTAACTTTCCACAATGTTTTGTATTCATAAAATTATTATTTTTTAAATGACACTTCACTTTGCGTAGAATTGTACAAAACATATTTAAATTAACTGGATGGTACTCAATGCTCTCTAGTTATCATCTTCCCCTAATGTATTTCAGATGCAGTTTAAGGAGTCCATTAGTAACTATTTCCTCTTCCTATTATAGTAAAAATATGCTATTCAGGCACAGTATCTGAACATCTTATGAGATATTCAGGGTTTTTTAAAGTTCATTTATAGGAGTCCCGGATACAATACAAAACAATGTGCTGATACAATATTTGGAAAGCATTTGAACAGACAGAGAATACAGAAGATTAGTTGATAAAAAGACACTCTGCAATCAGTGAAATAGAATTTAGGACCTGGAAATGTTCAACCTAAGAAAAGAAATGGATTGTGATTGAATTTTCAGAGAGCTGAGGCAGTTTAACTTTCACATTTAGTAAACTTACTGTTATGATATATGGCACATAATAAAAACTGAAAAATGTTAAATCATGACTATTTATTAAATCAAATTTACATTTTCCTCCATGTACTTTTTTGTCTTCTTATTGCTATTTTGCACAATTTTATTATGATCTGCTGAAATGTCATGAGGTGATTTTTAGCCTCTTTTGGCGGTATTGGATAGTTTAATATGTTGATTAATTTTTTCACATGATCAAACAGAAACCGGATTATTTCTGAACATAACATTCTATTTAGAGTTTCATTTCTAAGTTGCCATTTCAGCTCCAAGAACAGTTAGAAATGAAAACTGTTCATAGATAATAACAGTGCTGTTTATGCTCATCCTGGTGGGGATGGGCACTATGTGTTCAGAAAACTGAACTGGGTTCTGCTTCTGGCACATAGACTCATGTCTTCATTCTTCTGCAGGCAGTCTTTAAACCATGTGTGAAAATTTCCATACAATTAACTAACTACCAGCCAGGTTACAGAACAACTCTTTTAGCGTAAAAGAGGGTAGAAAAGTTGCTTTACTTATGAAGACCCTGGTTGGGTACTGGTCAGTTTGAGAAATTGTCCATTCCCAAGCCTAGACTGCGTTGGAAACTTTATCTGCTATTTCAGCAAGTAAAAGAGTAAATCATATTTTGTGAGATGGGCAACTACATGAAAAAAATATGAATATGATGAATATGACAGGTAGACTTCTAAAAACAAAAAAAAGTATGCTATCTTTCTGAGAAATGGAAACCATCCATGAAACCTTGTTTTATTTGGTAATCTTTGGAAGTAAAATTGACAAGACTAGGAATTGCTTAGCCTGACCTCATTTATTTTCACCATTTAGATGCAAAATGAGGAATTGGGATCTGCAGTACTATCAAGGAAGGAATTAGCAGATATTCTCTCAGCGGAGACCACCACTTCTTATTCCCAGGTTATGATGTTTCTAAACCAATGAAGCTACTATTAATACAGGACAGAAGTAGGCCCATACAAAACTATAGATAATGAAATTCTTACTGGGTTATATAGAAACCAGGGATTAAATTAGAACTAATCAAAACATATCTAATATGTATCTTTTAGCTTGGTAGCTTGTGAGAAAGAGTTGTCCAATGCAGTGAATGTGTAGTTTAAAAAACTGAAGTATGCTAAGCAGATATTTGATAATATACTTAAAAACATGGAAACACTAGACCAGTGATGGCTAACCTTTTCATTGCTGCGTGCCGAAAGCGCACATGTGAACTAATAATGCAATGTGCATGTGGCCACCCCCATGCTCCCACCCCCTTGCATGCATGTGTGAACCCTGCCCCTGCGCATGCATACATGACCCCCGCATATGCCTTGTCCCCTCGCATGCGCAGCAGAAACCCAAAAACTAGCTGGCTGGCAGGAGGCACGTGTGCATGCCTGGTGGAGTTGAGCTGGGGTGACAGCTAACATGCTCACAGAGAGGGCTCTGCGTGCCACCTGTGGCATGCATGCCATAGATTCATCATCATGGCATCAGTGGTGGTTGGGACCCATTTGGACAAGAATCTTTAGATACAAAGTATGAGAACAGAGAGACTGAGTCTTCTCCTACCAATCATATTGCCCATTTAAATAGATAACCACAAGGGATTTTCAGTTTTGGAAAAAAAAGGTATCCACACAGACAATCTGAGCTCATGTCATACAGACACAAATATTATATGCAAAATATATCTGCATGTAAGATTCTATTCCATCCCCATTCCTATCCATCTATTGCTAGTAATAGGCACACATGCAAAATCTTCACTTTTCTGGATTGGGGCGCAAATGTGTTTACATTTTAATTCTACTTCTTCTTTTTAAAGAATTAAAAACCTGTAAAATGTTTGAAGTTGTACATTTGAAGTCTTTGAAAGACCTATTCCACTTATATGGGCTGCTTTTATTAGGCTAGCAATGGTAGAGTACAATAATACTCAATGAGGTTTTGTCTCGATTGAATTTTTCAGTAGAACACAAAAGAACCTTGCCATTAAAGTAGTCTTTTATTCTCCCCTATGAAGGCGAAAGGTTTTTAAAGTGTTGTGATGTTCAGTAATGAGCTTCTATCTAAATTATCATTGGTGACAAACTCACAAAGCACTTTGAGGACACATAGTTATGAAATGCCAGAGCTGCCACTTTCTTTCCTGTAATTATAGGCTAGCTTGCAAGCCTTCAGTGATCATTTATAGAACAGCCTCCAGTGGATTACTGAGAACTTGAAAACATATATACCTTTGCCACATTTCCCTTCTCCTTTCCTTACTATTGTTTACCAGTGATATGTAAAATAATGGGACCTATTCATTTCCCCATCTTAATTATGTCAATCAAAGTACAAAAATAGCACTAGATATAAATACAATGCCAGTGGAGTAAATAAATGGGATAGAAATTAACATTAAATTATGAATTTGTGGATTTATGACTATTTCATACTCAAATTATTCTCTTTTATGCTTTTACAACCAACCCAGGTACATATTGCTGTTCAAAAATTCCTTATGATTTATAAATCAAGAACAAGATAATACTGAAAAATGAGAGGATTGGTGGATTTTTTTCAGTCAATGCCTAATTGCTGTTTCAAAATGCATATGCAAAAGGACATTTCATTAATCATTTAATCATGTCCCTTGCAGGAAGTTGGAACTAATGTTGCAAATATTCTTTTCATATGAATGCTTCATAATGCTATCTTATGCATTTGATATATTGCATATGTCATAAATTATAGCTGCTTCAAAAAGAACCAAGTGGATTGTTATCCCTGAAGATGCTTTTTACAAAACCTTTATTAAGTCCCCCCCCCCTCCAACTTATTGCTGGTTCTTTTTCACAGCTTCATTCTAGCCCCCAATAATGCTCTTTCTGATGGCAAAGGTCCGTAAATTACCCATGCAATCACCAACACCATTTCACAGACCTGTTCTACTTCTACTGGTCTGCTAACAAGGCGATTACACACAAATTACTGAAAGCCTATGAAATATTTAAATGCATTCTACTCTGCTATGCATTAATAAGAGCAAAGCAAGCACTGGAATTCTGGTGAGCTCCAGTCCCTAATGTTCCCTAATGAGCCTCTTACTGTGACTGCAGTTCAAACAGAGAGGTGAAGAAAAAAATGCAAAGGGTGCCTTCAGAAAGGCAGCACTGAACAAACATTGTGTGAGCCAATTCTAATTTATGGGTCATTTTATAGGTATATTGATTTTTGTTTTCAAAATAGAATAAATGATGTGGTTGACTGATGTTCTTCCAAAACTGGAGGAATCTGTAGGTAATCTGCAAAAGTAGCACATGGAAAATATAAATATAAAGATGTTTTTTAAGGAAAGCAGGAAAACATTCTAGTATGATGAAAGAAAGAAAGAAAGAAAGAAAGAAAGAAAGAAAGAAAGAAAGAAAGAAAGATCCTCTTACACTTGTCTATTTTTTCATTATATTGATTTGAGGCCCTAAATAGATGTCAACTTATCCTGCAATACAGCAAACTATTAAACCAATTTTAAAATGGGACTTTTACATTTACTGCAAAATATAGCATTTCTAAAGTCAAAAAGGGAAATATTTCTGAATCTAAGAATGTTTTGGAAGTTGTTTCACTTATACACACTGTAAATGGTATTTGATTTATTTTGCATCCAGCTTTAATGTTTAAACACTGCGAGGAGTTGAAATACCAAATGTATGTTCTATTACATGTATGTCAGTTTTCATTTAGTTGATTGTATTAGATGTCTTAGTTTTGAGGAATGATGGCACTGTCATTGAAAGACACAATTTTCTGACAACTTCAAAGAATGCCATTTTGAGGTCATATTTTGGGAACTAGACTGCTTGCTTTCAGTAAAAGGAAAAAAACTACACAAGTTTAAAAGTGAATATAATAATATTTGTATCGCCTTTCATTCTCTCTCTCTCTCTCTGTGATTATATATACATATACATACACACACATATATATTCTTATTAATTCATAAATATTTGAATTAATATTAAAAAGAAGTCTGATGTCTAATTAAATTATATTGCTTTTCCCATTGAATTCAATTATTATACTTAGAAGACCTTGAAATCATTCGTGTTGGTAAGCTGCTCTATCTTTTTTACAGCATGACTTTTTCTCAACATTAACAATTCTGCCTCTGTACAAAAAAACATTTTGCCTGTCTCCGGATCATTTTTTGTTTTGCTAGTGTCTGCTGCATGCAGGTTAAAGAATGCTTGTGTCTGCTGCCTGGAATGCTATAGTGTAAACCCTTTGATTTAAACTTCTAAAAGCCAAATCCATCTACACTCAAACTGACTTAGGACCAATGGAATGATAATTAGTTTTGCAGACAAAATACACCAAAGTTTTGACATATATTATTACATTCTGACATTTATAAGACAGTAATGAAGAACTACTATTAAATTCTTTTAGTGATCTTTGAGCTTCCTTGCTTGCTGACCAGCAAAATGGTTAGTTTCTGTCAACACTCATTTTATAGTAAAATTCCAAAATAATTCTTAAACAGTTTTGGCAGTCTTTGAATCACTTTTCATTACACAATATTCCATTCATTCATTGTTCTTTCTGCAGTTCTGCAAGACTGTTTTCTGATCTAACCTCAAATTCTGATTTGCAGAATGGTTTTTCTTGGGGAAAAATCCTGAGCACATGAGTAACAAAAACCTGAAAATCAACTAAATTTTCTTATGTATGAGTGTTCAAAAGCACAACATAACAATCAAGGATTATAACAGTTTGCCGCCTTATAACATATGAGTATGCATTTATATATATACATGTGAAAAGACCCGAATGCAAGAAGACCAGCATACCTACACCCGTGAAAACCTATTCGGGTCTTTTCCCGTGTAAGATTGAGATTGTCACAATCTCAATCTTACACGGGAAACGACCCAAATACAACAAAACCAGCATATATATATATATATATATGTGTGTGTGTGTGTGTGTGTGTGTGTGTGTGTGTGTGTGTGTATATATATATATACATATATACATACACACACACACATACATATATACACAAACACACACACATACATACATACATACATACATACATACATACATACATGGGAAAAGACCCGAATACAACATACATACATACATACATACATACATACATACATACATACATACATATATATATATATATAACATATATATAACATATATATATAACATATATATATATATATATATAACATATATATAACATATATATAACATATATATAACATATATATAACATATATATATATATATATATATATATATATATATATATATATATAACATATATATATATATATATATATATATATATATATATATATATATATATATATATATATATATATATATATATATATATATATATATATATAACATATATATAACATATATATATATATATAAGACCACCAGTTGTAACACAAATACATACCTATGTCCCTGGCTCAGCTGATAAGGAGGAGAGACTGTGGCTTAGTGGCTAATACAACTGCCTAATATGTAATACAGCCCTGGTTCGAATCCCAGTAAGGGTATGGCTAGCTGATGAGAGCTAAATAGCTTGAAATAGATCTATACTAGTCTCCCTTTATTTATTTATCAGCACAAATACAACACACACACACACACACACATACATATTTGCCCTCCTATTTTCCTCACAGTAACAACCCTGTGAAGCGAACTGGGATGAGAGAGAGAGAGTGGCCCAGAGCCATCCGCCTTCATGGCTAAGGCAGAACTTGAACTCATGGTCTCTTGCTTTCTAGCCTTGTGCCTTAACCACAATTTATAAGCTGTCCATCTCACTATCCAAAGCGACTCTGGTAGCTTACAACATGATAGAAACATATATCTGTAGAAATCCAGGTAACTATTAGATATATCAAACAGACAGAATTTTCTAAATTTCTGACATCTGCTGAGCCTCTGGGTGTCAACTTCGAATTGAACCTGGCCGCAGCCATCTTTCTGTTCTTCAGTTGCCACACAGAGGAGGAAGGAGGTTGGAATGCATTACTAGACACAACAAAGAACGTTCTCCTGAGAACCATGGTTGTATCTACTGACAACAGATAAGGTTGGGGAAGGAGTGACTGAAGAGCCCGTCAATTAACCCAATTGGCCAACATATGTGTCCCAACTGTGACACTTGGGGATGGAGTTATTTCCTAGTTTAATTATACTGAAACCACGGGAAAGATTTAGATTTGGTTTTCCATTGAAGCTGTGCCAATATGATGTACTCATTAAAGAAGACCTTTGAGAAAGAGCCATATCTCCAACTTCTGGTTTGCTTAGGTTCATTAGTCAGAGCCTTGACACTGGGTTTTACAGCCTACCAAATAACGTGGCCCATTTAAGGTAACTAACTATATTGAAAATAATGGACAAGCATTAGTGATCTCAGAATTCTTGGGGAAAAATAACCTAAACATTTCAGTGTAGTAAAAAGTGCTTTGGTCAGAAGACAAAAAAACGAATCTTTTATATTTTATATTTTTATACTGTAGCTATAAATCATATTCTGAAAATTATTCTTTACTCCAGATCTTGCATTAAAAATGAGAAATAAAACTACCATTAAAAGGGAAGCCTCTTTGAAATGACAACAATTTTTTTCTAATTATAAATAAAACTAAACCTGTTTTTAAGAAGGATACATGTACACACACACAATATAATAAACCAAGCATAAAACTATCCATTTAAATAGGTCTTGTTTTTTTTTTAGTTAAGCTTACATTAGAAGTATCTATTAGGATATTTCTGAAAACAAAAACTAGATTTGGACAGCATTCTTCATGAATATTTTATTTCACTACAATATACTTGCATTGGATCTATTAATAAGTATCATGCCACAACTTACTGCATTCTTACAAAGAGTACATAGGAACAAGTCTTTGAAAAATTCTGCCATTAGACATGTAATGCCCTATATAGTTAATGGATTGGAGAAAATGTAACTTGTTGTTTTATCTTTAAATTGAAACTGAATTGATATAAAAGGGTTTTTTTAAATTAAAGTGGGTCTTTGCAGTGAAAGAGATTAAGAGCAGATACAAGCAGATTCAGATGACTATAAAACATATCAACGTTTCAAAAAGAAAGATGAATTTTATGTCTTTTTAATTTTGGATTTAAATTTAAGAAAAACACAATAATGTACTTGAGGGTTTTGGGGGGGACCACAATGAATCCTATGATTTCTAGGTTGAATACAGTCCACAACAGCTCTTTGACTTTGTAGATCAAGGTATGTGACAATGTAGAAAATTAAGCATTGATATAGCACATGGAAATGACATATACCGTACATTTGACCAGCCTATTTCAGAAGGCAGAAACTGATGTCAGGGGTGACAATTTCTTCTGATAATAGGCAGAAATAAATAGCAACAGTGATAAACAAGAAGGCATAGTTTATCATTAATCTAAAACCTATTATAATATATTATAATTATTAAACCAGAGTCTTACAAAATAACCGTAAAAGCAAATAACAAAGTAATTGTGAAAGAACCAAGCCAAACACTAATATAAAATTACACTCTGGGTGGGTAGAAGTATTTATACAAATTAGTTTTTTTGGGTAAAAAAAAATAGAGCTAAGCCAATTACAACTCTTTTATCAATTATGCTTAGAACAATATATGCAGTATATGGGTTACTTTCAACTGGAATAATTTTCAGCAGCTTAATTAAATCCCAGAGGCAAACAGTATAACTTCTTTAATCTATAAACAGAAATATTACACATCATAACATTCTCCTAAAGTATTGTTCTAGAATTACTCTTTAAAATAGAACTAAATCTTTTCCACACACATAAAAAGGGTAAATTTTAAAAGAATGGCAAACGTAATTTGCCTTACAATATATTAAAAAAATTATGTATGTAAACTTGCAGGCATATGAAAATAACACTTGTTTCTAAAGCCATTATGAGCTGTACCTCTATGCTCTGCTGTTAAACCGCTGAGTCTATCCTCCGTTGGCTTTATACCATTTGTAACATAGGGCTTTCTAACATTTCTACCAACATCCTGGCAACAAAGCACTGCAATTTCAAATGAACTAATTAACTTAATTGTTGATGAAGCATGAAGCAGTTCATTGACCCTGTTAGTTGCACCATGACAACATAAGAGCATCAGCTTGTGAAGTTACTCATCTATATAAACCTACGTATGACTTTTCATTAGGATTCTTTGTTCACTAAAGCCCTGCATGACTGTTTTAGCAAACTGACTCCGTTTGTGTTCAGTCCTTTCACAGTACGCAGAAAGAAAATGTAAGAAAAAAAATATAATTTTATAAAGATTGTAATTACACAAACTTTATAAAATTGTTAGATACTTTGCTCATAATTTTACTTCTCTCTGATGTTGCCCCTAATTTTAAACATACACTCCTACATACATACATTCATGCTAAATGCAAACAAATATGCTGGATTTTCATTCTATACTTTGTAGTATGACAGGATATAAAATTAAATAAAGGGTCAATATAAAAATATGATAATGTGGTGGGATGATAGAGAAACTGTAACTCTCTCATGCACATTTTATCTTCTCAAACACATTATTAAATGTTTAGAATTATGCTCATATGTTTTAGCTATACTTAATTTTTTTGGCATCTGTACCAGTAAGGGATGATTCTAAGGAATAGTGGGCAGTCAAATTATAAATTTTCTATTAACTGACTTTTACAAAATGAATACAAATATTTGTATTCAATCTATGTAGCAAAATCTGTGGTATTTTGGTCAAGGTTTTTGCTACCCCTTCATATTTGTTGGGTTGAACATAATATTGCAACATTTCCTTGTGGAAAATCGGCAGAGAAATTAACACTGAAGGTATTTCACTTATGCTCCCAGTCTTCCAAAGCAAAAGAGGAATGCCTGTGAGTAAGGGCTCTGCATTCAAGGTTAAGAAGTAGTGATCTCATGAAGCCTTGTTCCATGTTGGTTGTTGTCTCAGAGTAAAGTAAATAGGAGCTTTGGTGGTTGAGTTCTATAAAGATGCTGGAGCTCCCAGTAGCGTTTGCAAGCCAGGAAACAAAAAAGGTAGCTGTTGCAGAATGACCAAAGCCCTGTCCCTTTACATGGAAGTGTGATATTAACACATGTACAAAAGGGCATGCTGCTGTGATGGACAACTTAAGTTTGGGAGGGACCTTCCAAACACCTTTTTTAGAAACTTAATAATACAGTGTTCTGATAATGGAGATTTCTTTGAAAACTACATTTAAGAACTGATGAATAAATTCAAGTTCATAGTAAGAACAATGATTGTACATGCTAATTAAGCACCCTTATTTTTTCCACCAAGATATCATCTATTGTACTGAATCCCATTCCCATCAACATCTAGAATACTGCCTGAGGCCCAAAGGCCCATAGTTGTTCTATCTTTTGTAGATAATATATCTGAGTACAAGTTATTTTCTAGGAAAATTTCTGCAAAGAGGTAAGTTAAAAATCATTCTACTATCTTTTAAAGAATTATTTTAGATTAAAAAATGAAATTTCTATTTGTGGAACAGGCTTTGGTATTCTAGTTGTGATATATTTTCCAACTAAATTAGTAACACCAGCAATACCACATATTTACAATTCAGTTTTATGCAGTGGTGGGATTACAAATATTTTCCTACTGGTTCTATGAGAGCGCATTTCTCGCGTGCCCAGCACTCAAAGACCTCCTTCGGTGTCAGCGCTGGTGAGATGAGCTGTTTTTTAGCTCAGCTGAGGCGTGGTAATCTGCTCTGTCATGCGAATCAGCTGAACTAAAAAACAAGGGAATATAGGACAGGGAATGGCGGGGTGGGAGGGCGGGGCCAGCCAGAGGTGGCATTTGACAGTTCTCTGAACTACTCAAAATTTCTGCTACTGATTCACTTGAATTGGCCCGAACCAGCTGAATACCAACTCTGGTTTTATATCTTTGTAATCTTATAAACTATAATCAAACTCAAAAAAACCAACTTACTTTAAAAATTGTCCAAAATCTTCACAAATACTTTCACATCCAGGCCATTTGCAAACTCCATGGCCATAGAGAGTATGAGAGGCTCCAGCCTCCTCGTGTGATGAGCTGCAGGAAAAGAATATGACATAAGATTTATCTCAAAAGCATAGCACTTGAATTTGAAAGCTTATGATAAGGGTCAAAAGGACCAAAACAGTAAAACCTATGGTAATCACAAAAATCTAATTGTCCCACTGAAATTTCAATTGCAAGTTCAAATCAGCTTAGAGCAGAAAAAAACTAGAAATGTTAATTAAAAATGAAAAGAAATACTGTACTGCATGGAATGCTCCATTTTACTTTTGACCTCAAATTAACAATTTCACTATAAATAAAATGTACTATTAATAAGAAAGACTTGATCCTTTTTGAAAAAATGCACTATATTTTCAGTCTTTTGTTTCACAATTGAGACAAAATATTCTGAATTTATCCAGTCCTTAGAATGAACTGTACTGATTCAAGCTGTTCTGAGTAACAATTGTCCTCTTTTAAGTTTAGTTGCTTCTTCTCAGCCTAGATTTAGCCATGCTTCTATTGATCCTGTTTAAGATGGATAGGAAAGCATAGATATGGTGGAGTCTTCAGGGGAAAGAAATTAGCAAGTTTGAAAGATCAGAGCCTGTGATTTGCTACCATAGAGGACCAAGATTGTTGCTGTAACCCACTGATAAATTACTGGAATGGATTACTATTGCAGCCACAGATGGAGAGTATCTGGCTGTCTCCCACAGGAAATTCCCTATCCCATTTAGGAGCCTTTTAGGGTGCTTTTATTGTTACTCTAAAGCAGTGCTTCTCAAATAGTGGGGGGCGCCCCCCAGGGGGGCGCGAGGCTCCATAAAGGGGGGCTCGTTCAACCTTGTTTGACTGTCAGGAGCGAAGCTGCCATGAGGTGACCACGCTCACGAGCATAACTTCTTCTCCGCCTTCCAAACTTCAAAACTCGGCTGCCGAGTCTTCCAGCAGTGGCTGCTCTAGGAGTGCGCTCTATGGTTGTGGGCTGGCTGCTGGACAGAGAGTCTTTTGGATATAGAGTCTTCCAGACAGAGAGTCTTCCAGCAGCCAGCCCACAACCATAAAGCACCCTCCTAGAGCCACCGCTGCTGGAAGACTCAGTAGCCGAGTTTTGGAGTTTGGAAGCCAGAGAACTTTGTCCTTGAAAGTGGTAATGTCTTTCTATCAGAGCATATGTAACTATTTGAACAAAACTGAAAGTTCATTCTTTTCCCTTTGTTTTATATCTACAATCCTAAGCGCATTCAAGTTCCACTTTTTAGGCCTTATCAAAACAGTGCTAAACTAACTACGCTTGGACACAAAGCTATAGTAATTCTGCAAAGAGCAATCATCTATAGTAGATAGATTCTTCTGAATATTTATTCAGAGAGATATAATCTCTCTCTCTCTCTCTCTCTCTTTTCTGCTAGTTAATAAAGCTATTCTTTGTTGTAAATTGATCCACATTTCTTTCTTTTTTTATTCTCTTATACATTAATAAGGATACAGTGTTATGCAGAGGTGTACTTATAACAATTTTATAGACAAATGATACTATTTACAGTCGCGCCGGGGGCGCGAAATGTTTTCTTCTTCCTAGGGGGGGCATGACCGAAAATAATTGAGAAGCACTGCTCTAAAGCAATAAAATGAAATAAGGGGGGAGGGCAAAGAGATTTCCCTATCCTTCTATTATTTTTCAACTCCTATCTCTTAAAAAATAAAAAGACATTTTTCCTTCCCCTTCCAAGTATAGCCCATTTGTTTATATGCAGAAAATTCATATTTCCAATGAGATGTTTTGTCTGTGTACAATTTTGCTTACTCAGTTGAACATCTGTATACTACTAAAACTCTTGTGTCTGTAACTTTCAGTTGATGACATTGGAAAACACAGGGCAAAAAATATTGAACCAAAGTAACTCAAATGTGCTAACCTACAGAATGTGAGATACAAGACTTCTCTGGGAATTAAATTTGGGGAAGCCGTGGCTACTTCAACACCACTGCGATTTCTGACTACACTTCCCAGAAACCTGTAGGTTGTATGGTACAAGGAAAATGGGAGGGCCATACCTCTACCCTCTTTCCCACCTTCCTCTAGTTCCTGCACCTATTGGCTTGGAAGCAAACCTGACAATGGACTGGTGTTTGGCTGCTTTGGAACCAAGACTGAAGTTTGAAATCTCTTAACAGTGGTGGACAGCAAGGGAAAGGCTCAGATGCCTGTTGGTGAGGTAGAGGTGGCTGGGAACACTAATGGTTGATAGATGAGTTCTTTTTCTCCCTGGAGGGAAAGGGTCTTGGGATGGGGAGCAGAGGTGCAATTTTCCTTGTGGTTCATAACTCCATTTATTCCTCCTCTCCACTCTGCAAACTGCCAGGCAGTTTTGTGGGTTAGCTGAGGAAGGAGTAATTTCTAATGCTTTCCAAGTCAATGGGGAGCTGGTAGGAATTTGGAAGACATTCTTACACCCACTGCATTTTTGTCTACCTGTGGTCATTGTTTCTCTGACTAGGTAAGGAAATATCTCTGAAAGGACAACCCATTGGGCCATGGGTTGTCTAGTATATATTAACAGAGCTCCACTATTTTAAATCAAGATTTCTTTTGCAGCTTTGCTACTGTTACATCCCCACCCCCATTCCCCAGCTTATGAATGCCTTTCTTTTAAAAACCTAGATCCTCTTCCTGGAATGGAAGAGGAGCTTCTAAGGAATGAAAGGGAAAGTAAGGGCAAAATATGACAGTGAAACATGAGGATAATAGCTGCACAAAGGTTACGTTTTTTAAAGTTGACCTCTATTCCTATGGTAGTAGCAATGCCACCAGCTGGCATCATGAGGCTGAAAGAGGGCCCAGTGTTGATGGAAGGGTTCATACATATAGCAAAGGAAATATCTTCAACAGCAACCTCATACAGATGGTCAGAAGGAACAGAAGCTTCTCCCTCCTTAGTTCTCAGCTGGTGGCACTGGTGTCCTAGAAGACCAGCTGATGACCACAACCATTAAAGCAATCATGTTCCTCTGAGTCAGGGTGGCTATCAAAACACTATAACTCTTTCAGTTTAATGTAGTGGATGCTCAAGTACAAACGTAGCTGTCATACAGATAATGCTGCAAAGAGCAGTAATAGAGACATTGTGCTGATGAATCCACAAAACAGGAAAATATTTAAAGACATAAGACCTGATCAACTATTGTTGAAACCATGGCTTTGTATGATTACTCATTTAATACACTGGATGATGCAAACTTTAAAACAACTCCAGTTGCTTCTCCTTGACTAGGATCTTCTTGGACATTAGTAGCATTCTCTATATCACCAAAGTAGTAAGGAATTTTTGATCTAATGCAAATAGTAGGTTCTGACACATGCAAGAATTCAGATCAGACATTTAGTTTGAGTTGAATTAGAAGCTACATGTCATCTCAAATAGAATACGAGGTAAGTGAGGCCATGGCAATCAGGCTTGAAAGCTGGCTATGAGGACAGCTACACTTCAACTATAGCTTCATGATCACAAAATTCATAGCTAAACATGCATGAGTTGTTCTTGCAGGTTTTTCTCATGGTAATTAGAGAACACTTGATCAAATGGAGTGGATCTGAGAACAGTAAAGCCTAATTTGCAAAAGCATTCCATCAATCTCTTTCCCCACTCCATTCATGGTCCAAATCCCATGATATGGTGTCTTCCATGTCCAGTCATTTGATTGTGGCAATAAATAAATAAAGCTGACCATGGTTAATGACCTCATTGGATTGAATAGGATTTAGCCAGTGATGGGATTCAATTTTTTTTACTACTGGTTCTGGGGGCGTAGCTGGTGGGCGTGGCTTGGTGGAGGGTTCATGTGACTGAGTGGGCATGGCCAACTCGACATGAGTGACATGACCCCACTAAGTCTCACCCACAGAACCAGCAGAAAAGGCAGCTCCTGTGACCTGTCCCCTTATGGTCTCCTCTCCCTGCCTGGATCAAAGTACCTTAAAGGGACACCACAGTTGTCTTCCAAGCAACTCTCCTACAATGTCCTTCCAGAGCAACAAGTTGTTCTCCTGGCCAGGTCTGGCAATGGGGTGCACATGCGTGGGCGATGTGAAGAAACGGTGGCGATAGGACTTTAGGCTTCTTTTTCTGCCTGTAGTTTTCGGTGCAAGAAGCCTGCAGCCACCGCCTCTTTGCCAGCTGGAACCAAGCCGGCAGCAGCAGCTGGAAGCTTCTTCTGCCAAAAAAGAGGTGGCAGCTCCAGCTTCTTGCACCAAAAACTACAGGCTGAAAAAGAGGCCTGAAGTCCCATTGCTGCCGTCACCACCCTATTCTTTGCGCCGGCCGTGCACGTGCACCCCATTGCCTGCTGGTGTGTGGCTGCATCCCATTGTCAGACCCAGCCAGGAGAGCGGCCTCCTGCACTGGAGGGACAGCGTCGCAGCGGAGCTGCTTGAAAGGCAGCCAAAAACTACCAGTGGCTGGAGGCTTCTCGCAAAAGACGGCATTGCCTTGCAGGGGGACCCCCATCAAGGTGCAGACGAAGGTGAGCGAGGTGGAGGGCGAGTGGGTGGCATGCGGTCGGAGGCCAAGAAAAGCCAGAGCCAGGGAATGGCATGTTCCCAAACCCGGCCAAGACAAAGGGGCAGCGGGCGGCATGTTTACCTTTGGTGAGCAGAGCGGGTGAGGCGCAGGGGTGAGGCGATTAGCTGGGCTACATGGCAACGGCAACATATATAGGGGGGGGTGAGTGACAGGCGGGATGAGTGGGCCAGTGGCAACCAGGCAGGTGGGGGTGGGGCCAGCCAGAGGTGGTATTTGCCGGTTTGGAGAACCAGTTAAAATTTTCGCTATCGGTTTGCTCGAACTGGTCCAAACCGCACCAGTTCGAGTGAATACCACGTCTGCCTAGAACCCCTCTTTGAGGGAGATGGGCAGTTTAGAAATGTGAAATATCAATCAATCAAACAAACAAACAAGTGTGTGTGCGTGTACTTGTGCTAGGCAGAAGAATACTCATGGGTGCATATCTGCCAGTCTGATAGACAAGTCACTACTTTTACAACATCCCTCTTTACCCCGGGATTCATATCTTTCTAGTAAATGCATATAAAATAAGACAAATGTGTCTAGTATAGGTTGTATACATTATTGTACTTCATATAAGGATGCTGCTATAGCTACTGCAGGTTGTAAGCTATATATGTGACTACTTCTGTGCCAGTTTAACAAATACATTATGATGTGAAGTGTAAATGATCTAATTTTCATATTGATGCTGAGCTTCAGGATCTAGTTAAAACTGGCTGTCCACAGTTATTACTGTAAATAGTTTGAATTCAAATGGACATATGATTCTATCACTGAGGTAAATCCTAGATATATCCTGCTATTAGAATTACAATATATGTTTATAGTCTTGCTACAACACTTATTTTTCAGAAATGATGTTATGCACAAACAGTAGAATGTAAGTACCAGATATGTGTGCATGGAAGCAAAGAGAAAATGATACATTCAGATAAACAAATCTTGACAGTATATTATGCAATACCTCAAAAACCTTTTAAACTGCCATGGGCCTCTGTAGGCATTACTCTTGATTTCCTTGTGAATATTGCTTATAAATATTATGGTCTCCAGTCCAGGTAATATTAGTTATGACTAATGTTGCTATGTTTGTTACAGCAACTTTGAAGTTACTCACCAATGTGCTAAGAATTATGGCTTAGGTTCCCCTATTAGTTGATTAATTACAAAAGACTGGAATAGTGGCTTGGATCTAGAATCTCAAACCGCAAATGGTGCAGTTGGATAGAATAAGATCCTGTGAATCCAGGCCAATGTTCACAAGCAATTAACAATTTTGATCAGGAAAAAATCAGTTGCTATTTATTACTAATGGCACACTACTGGTGCCACTTCATAAGTTTGTATGAGATCCTTTAGTTTCAGTGTGACTTATATGTGACAATTAAACAAGAACACTTAAATAAAATGAATCCAGTTTTATGTAGTGGCTTGAAGAGGTGGAGATCAGGCTTTAAATTTAATATGGCTAAATGAATCTGGTCCTTTCACAATCTCTTAGTTTAACCCTCTAAGGATAAAGAGAGAAGAAATTTATGTATGCTGAATTATGCTCTTGGAGGAAGAATGGGATAGAAATATAATTTTTTAAATTACATTACATGATTGGCTTATTTAGAGAATCCCTCTTCCAGGGTCATCCTTGTGTGCTATAAGGCAGAAAAAAAACATATCCAAAGAACAGTAACAAATCCCATAAAACAGACAGGGAAAGTATGATAGTTCTCTTCATTGGTTAAAACTGATTAAAACAGTCAATTTTTAAAACTAAATCAAAATGACTAGGTTCAAAGTAACATCTTGCTCAATTTTAAGTTAATTGTGTGAGCCATACTGATGAATATTTATACCAGATGAAAAAGCAGATGAGTTCTCTTATTACCTGTCTCGTCTTGCATTTAAAACTGATGACTGTCCATTCACTATGGACTGATGAATTATTGGTGGCGATGCTTTGGAAGTGGTAGAGGAGGTAGTAGAAGAAGAATTGTTAGTAGTGAGGTCTAGCCCTCCATGCTTAATGCCATTGTCTTCCATATTGTGAACTCCAGTAACTTCTTTCCATAACTGCTGAATCTCAGCAGGACTTAAGCCAGCTATAAAATGAAAGAGAGCTTAATATAGAAAAGTAAGAGGTTCATATAATGAACTCAGTATTGTTAATGGATTAATGCTAACAATAAAGATGATATAGTTTCCCAATATATCAACATGTAGTCAAATACAATTTCATTTTGTTAAATTTCAATTAAAGTCAATTAAAGGTCATCAACCTACATAATATAATATCTCTTGAAAAAATTGTTCAAGGATCAATAGGAGGAAGCTACAACCAACAACAGCAACTACTATTTGAAAAGCAGGCATTAAAACAAATATTTAGATGAGATTTTACATAGCCTTTGGAATATATATGTTGTATTTGTGCTCTATTTGGCCATACCAGGGGTTGTAACACAAATACATGTATGTATGTATGTATGTATGTATGTATGTATGTATGTATGTATGTATGTATGTATATGCAAAGGTCACAACTTTCCAACACTAAAAATAAAAAAGTGGCTTTAAAATACAAATGCTATTATTCACAAGCTCACTTCAAAAAATAAAATAAAATACAAGGAAAGAAATTAAAAATTTTCATAAGATTAAGGACAGGATTTCAGCTAATATGTTGTCTCATGAATAAATTTTGTATTTAATTTTAAATTTTAAAAAAATCATTTCTAAAAAGAAATTGTTTTAATAGAAGAACAATACTTTAATGATCACTGTTCCAAGTGTGCTACTTCAGCAGGGAAGAAATGAGAGAAATAAATAACAGAGTTTCACAAATTAGCACATCAAAACAACCAGCATTACTTT
The DNA here is from genome assembly GCF_964273705.1 of Natrix helvetica. Lineage (NCBI taxonomy): Eukaryota > Metazoa > Chordata > Lepidosauria > Squamata > Natricidae > Natrix > Natrix helvetica. The sequence goes on along the minus strand of NC_138553.1, from coordinate 59,728,849 downwards.
GACCAAATACATAACACATTTCTGATCATTTGGTGGTTTTTTTGCCAGATACAAACACTGGAGATCTTTAATATCTGAAGCAAATATTTTATTTACTATTAACAAAGTTTTCAAGAATGCAGTATTTCATTTCAATTATTCAAATGGACATCATTAATTTTATAAGCAAGACTAATATTTTATAAGCAACTGCATGTCAATAATGTTAAATAAATTGAATATTACTTTTAGAAAAAAGAAACATTTGAGTGTGGGCTTGCCTATTTTATCAGAAATTTGTTACATAAAATGGAGATTGTCACCATAAGTATCTGCAGATAAGCCAATGAAGACCAACAAAATTAGCATCACAAGTATAACAATGCAAAATCTAGCATTTATATATTTTGGTATGAAGCCATAATAAAAGTATAAAAAGACGAAGCTTGCATTGTGAAGTCACAATTCAGTTTTCATTGGCCTGCAATATGGTTAAGAACAGATGTCTTTGGTTACTACGAAGTATTTTAGTCCCTCTCCTACCCCTAAGCCAATATAGCAGAACAGCTTAATCAGAGTGAAAAAGTGTTGAGGCTATAACGATGCAGATAACCCCTTAAACATTATTGATTAGAGCTTTTTAGGACCCCTCTCCCCAAACAACAATTATTGGCTAATTGGGCATCAGGTCATAATTGTCAGTATACCACCAATAAATATGAACTTAAGAAGCTAAGTAAATTAATTGTGTACTGGATTGAAATATGTAATAGCAATAGCACTTAGACTTATATACTTCACAATGCTTTTACAGCCCTCTCTATGTGGTTTACAGAGTCAGCATATTGACCCCAACAATCTGGGTCCTCATTTATCGACCTTGGAAGGATAGAAGGCTGAATCAACCTTGAGCCTGGTGAGATTCGATCTGCCAAACTTTAGTCAGCTGGCAGTCAGCAGAAGCAGAGGTGGGTTGCTGCTGGTTTGCCCTGGATTGGGTGAACCGGTAGTGGCGGTGGCGGGAGGCTCCGCCCACCCGCATGTGCAGAAGTGTTGCATAAGCACATGCACACACGCGAACCGGTAGTAAAATAAATTGCAATCCACCACTGAGCAGAAGTAGCCTGCAGTATTGCATTCTAACCACCGTGCTACTGCAGCTCATTATCACACTTAGTTGGAACTACAAGAGAAGTGTGATAATAATCTAACATTGATGATATTAATGAATAACTATTGTGACACAGCTATTATATCTGGGAAAGATTTTAGCTCTCATATCAACTGATTTAATACAAATCTTCTTTGCTTTCTGAAGGTAAGTCAACAAGCACTCTCCACCAAATACTAATTTAATCAATTCCTATTCTGAAACAAAGTGATGTCAGTTTTACCAGGTTTCACATTTACCTTATTTGCTTACTCGTGCCCATTTTAGTTGTGGATTACCTGACTCAGAGAAATAGAGCTGCCATTCACTAATGTATTGATAATATATCATTCCAATCCCCAACAGCCATTCCCAGAAGTTTCATATAGACAATAAAGAGCATTTGGAACAAACTTCCAAATGGCAACTGCTCATAGATGCAATCTTCCAATATCAACTCTCTGAAACCAACCTTGAAAATAGAAATGTAACAAGTGCAACAAATTCTAGAGAAATTGATCCAAACAACCAATTTCTTTTAAAAAGTTGCTGACAAATGAAATAGAAAGACTATTGCCCCACCCCGAGTCCTCCTTTTGCCAAAAGTCCTCCATTACACTGAACAAGAATACTTGCTCTCTCAAAATCAAATCTGTTCCCAAATTAGAAAGCATACAGATGACCAATGTCCACCCAAAACACTGAAGTCTACAACTGTATACCAAGTAAGATTAGGATGTAACTGACTGATCAAAGTGTATGGATTAGGCACCATCTGATGCAGCATAACTATAATCTGATTGATGGCCTTAAATCCTGACAGAAAGGATAAGAGCCATGTTGGTGTATTGTAAGGGCTAATGACCTCCTTAATGAGCTCATAGGTAAAGAAGTTTTCAATAATAGATTTCAAGTCCTGCAAAGCTTCAACATTAACAGGGGTGTTAGTACACAGAAAGAGACTGTGCATTGCAAAAGAGGTATTTCAACAGGGGATGCATTATTAGCCCATCCAGCAGACAGTTGAGTACTAAGCGGGATGCCCCAGTGTCAATAAAAAAATGGCACAGATCTCCCTCTCACTTGGATTTTTACTAGGGTACAAATGGAGGCATTTGTGAAAGGGCTGGGAGACAAAAGTCCCCCTGACTGTGTTCTCCTAATATCTCTCACAAGAGATGGTGTGTGGAACAGACTGGGTACACAAAGGGTATTCCCTTCTCCAGTGGGTAAATTTCTTACACATCCTGCATTGGCTGGGCTGCAGGGAAAATGACTATGGTTAATTAGTCTGAGTAGTCTGAAACCTGGAGATTATCACCTTGTTCCTGACAAGACCTCCTCACCCACCTCTTCCATGATTCCTCCCACACCCCTCCCCACACCCCTCTCCTAATGTTCCTTTCTGTAGGAGTTCGGCAAACAGCATAACACTGCATGTTTTTTCTTTCTTTCTTGGTGTCTTTAGCCTCTACTTCAGGTCTAGCAACATAAACTCTGAAGGCTACTTCTAGCAGCTTTTCCATTTTTTTCCAATGGAAATGCTATCCATTTTTGCATTTTCTGTCTGATATCAGGGGCACTACTTTGACCAATCAAAAGCATATTAGCTAAGCAGTGGTTCTCTGGAGTCTCTGGATTCAGATCACCGTATTTCCAAAAGGTCTGATACAGAAGCTGAAGGAAATCACTCTGGCTTTTGGAAGGTAACTGATGAATATCATATATTTTTCCAAAAGTCTTCTGCCTAGGGATAGCAGTTTATAAAGCATAAACCAGTGATGGCGAACCTATGGCACGTGGAGCCATTTGTCAGGGCACGCGAGGCGCTGCCCTGTTAGCTGGCCAGCGCGCATGCGTGTGCTGGCCAGCTGAGTTCACCATTTTTAAAAGCCATTTTTCGCCCTTCCCAGGCTCCAGAGGCTTTATAGGAGCCTGGGGAGGGCGAAAAGAGCCTCCTCCGCCCCCCGGAGGCCCTCCGGAGGCTTCAGGGACCATCCAGAGGCTTCCCTGAAGCCTTCGGAGTGCTTAAAATGACCCTCCGAGCAACCCGGAAGTCACTTCCGGTTTGCTTGGAGGGTCGTTTTAAGCGTTCTGAAGGCTTCAGGGGCCGTCCGGAGGCTTCCCTGACGCCTTCGGAGCACTCAAAACGACCCTCCGAGGGTCGTTTTGAGCACTCCGAAGGCTTCAGGGGCCGTCCGGAGGCTTCCCTGACGCCTTCGGAGCACTCAAAACGACCCTCCGAGGGTCGTTTTGAGCACTCCGAAGGCTTCAGGGACCGTCCGGAGGCTTCCCTGAAGCCTTTGGAGTGCTTAAAATGACCCTCCGAGCAAACCGGAAGTCACTTCCGGTTTGCTCGGAGGATCGTTTTGAGTGCTCCGAAGGCATCAGGGAAGCCTCCGGACGGTCCCTGAAGCCTTCGGAGCGCTCAAAACGACCCTCCGAGCAAACCGGAAGTGACTTCCGGTTTGCACGGAGAGTCGTTTTAAGCATTTCGAAGGCTTCAGGGAAGCCTCCGGACGATCCCTGAAGCCTCCGGAGGGCCTCCGGGGGGGCGGGGGAGGCTCTTTTCGCCCTCCCCAGGCTGCTATAAAGCCTCTGGAGCCTGGGGAGGGTGAAAAAAGCATGTAAAAATGGGGGGAGTGCCTTTTGAGCGCGCATGCGCACTGGGGGGTCACGCATTGCATTATGGGTGCGGCACGCCAGCACACGACCCCCCTGCGCTCCCCTCACTTGTGGCACGTGAGACAAAAAAGGTTTGCCATCGCTGGCATAAACCACCAAATCCTGAATTCCTTTAATCTTCCATAGTCTGTTGGGCCACAGGAGATTCACCCCTTGCAATATAAACACTCCTCAGAACCCTTAGCAGGGGGTTATGAGCATCTGGGATCGATGTCATGCCTAGGCCTGGTCAACAGCAGCAATTTTATAAAGGACCACTCAGCAAACATCACCTATTGAAGCACAAGAGTACAGGATTGGTTTTTTTTCCCCCTTCAAATAACACATTGCCTGACTATTGTAAGAACTTTATCAAAGATTCCTATACAAATATAGTCCTTTAACAGAAATTCAGCCATGGCTTTTGAACCCCAATGTGTGCTTGCATGTAATTCTCTCAAAAGGGTCCATAACTGTTGTATTGAAAAGGGTTTTTTTACCATCTCTTTCCCACCAACTCCCCTGGTAAATAGCACCCATTTTATGACCTCTGTGCCTATTTTGTGTAGTATATAATGGACATGGTGCAGAAAATTTAGAGAGAATGAGAGGACACACATACCAAGGAGATAAGGGGGCTGAGGTAGCAGACTTGGTGGTGTAATTGGTAAGACTATTTCCTCAATAGTATTTACTCTCATCAGTGAGTAATTTTTTTAGAACCTATTTTTTTAGAACCTTTTTTAGAACCTATTCTGGCCTGTTTTGTGGGAGTGGCTCGGCGGTCATTGACCGGGTGGGCATGGCTTGCCAGTCGTGTGACCGGGTGGGCCTGGCCAAGTTGGAAAATGTGGTGAAACTCACTTAGCAATGCTCTTGTTTAGCAACCAAAATTTTGGGCTCAATTGTGATCATGTTCCCTTCCTTCCTTCCCTCCCTCCCTCCCTCCCTCCCTCCTTCCTTCCTTCCTTCTTGTGTCTCTCTCCCCCACTTATTTTATTTCTTTCTCTTCCTTCCTTCTTTCCTTCTTGTATCTCTCCCCCATTTATTTTCTTTCTTTCTCTTCCTTCCTTCTTTCCTATCTCTCTCTCTTCAACTTTCTTTCTCTTTCTCTCTCTCTTTCTCTCTCTCTCATACACACACACACATACCATTTCCCTCATGTCTGCCACTGACAGCTCTCAAAGAGAAGGAAGGACTCCTGCCTTGGGAAGGGGTTGGACTAGATTACATCCATGTTCCCTTGCATCCCTTTATGTTCTCTGTCCCATTTAGTCACAAACAGCCCCGTTCACTTTAAAATTGGTCGCAAACTCCACTCACCCTGCACGTGCCCTGGTCCCACCCAAGGAGGCGAGCTGTGGGGCGGGGGAAAGGGGGGAGTTTATGGCTCCACGTCTCTCAATCTTCTTCACTGCCTTGGTTCTGCAGGTGAGAGGTGCTGCTGTTGAGGTGAAGCAGCAGTGGTGGTGACGGCGGGGGAGTCGGGGCACTGCCCATTGAGCAGCGTGACCCACAGCTAGCCCAGGAGCAGTAGCCGCCGCTGCCGCCAGCCGCCCAGTGCCGCCATTGCTCGCTACCACTCAGGCCGGAGGCCGGGCACACAGAGTGACTGTGGCAGCAGCTATGGCAGCCAAGTGGGGACAGCACTTTGGTGGGCACTGAGGAAAGGAAGGAATGAAGGAGGCTGCAGGCTCCTTTGCCTCAGCTTCGTGACCTCCTTTCATTCTCTGCTACCCGAATGAGTGAAGTAGGGAGAGAGAGAACAAAAGGAGGTCACGTAGCCGAGGCAAAGGAGCCTGCAGCTTCCTCCCTTTACATGTTTGGGTAATGGGGGGGGGGCTTTCTTGCACACCTTCTTTCTTTCTCTGAAAGCGTGCAAGAAAGCCCTCCCTTTCATTCTCTGCTGCCCAAATGAGTGAAGTAGGGAGACAGAATGAAAGGAGGTTGCGTAGCCAAGGCAAAGGAGCCTGCAGCTTCCTTCACACGTTCGGGCAGTGGGGTGGAGGCTTTCTTGCACGCCTTTGGAGAAAGAAAGAAGGCATGTGAGAAAGCCCCCCTGCATCTCAGAGGCGGGGTGATTGGTGAGCCAGCCAATCAGTGAGCGGCGGGAGGGGAAAGCATGGTGTGGACGGGCAGGGTGAGTGAGCGAGCAGCAACCGGATGGGTGGGGGGAGCAAGCGAGGGGGGACAGGTGGGAGGGAGCATTCTGGTACTGTGCCACCAGACAAACGGGTTCCAAAAGGTACGTTAAGTTTCACAAACGGATTCTAGTGTACCGGTGTGAACCGGCTGAAACCCAGCCCTGACTCTCATCCTTACTGTTGGCCCTTATATATATGTATAACAGCTACTTTGCTAGGAAGCAAAAGAGCATCCAATAAAAATGGATATTTATTGCCCCATATTTAATGGGATTTCCTTGCACAGTTAATAACTCATCCTCTTTCCATAAGGTGCCAAGGACCTCCAAAAGCAAATTTACCATCAATATAAATATTGACAACTGCACCTTTCACCAACTCTAAGGCTCTAGTCAAGGTGATAAGTTCAGCTTTCTTAGCTGAAGCTCTAATTGGGAGAGTCAGTTCATTGTTTTCCCTGACATATAAAGCTACTGCCATCTGTATACAGATCCCTGTCTGCATCCTTGAGGTCAATCAAATCTGGGTACCCAGAAAACACCTCAGAAATGGTTTGAACACAATCATGTGCAATATCTTGTTCCAGTTGGAGAAGAAAGGTGGCCAAGTTAAATTGGGTGCTCTGTTTTAACTGAATGTGAGGATTATCTAGAAGAGTAATTTGATATTTTTCCAAGGAACTTGCTTTTAGCCAAAGATCTCCCTTTAATTCAAGCAATTCTCTTATGGAATGGTGGGTTTCAATAATGATGGTGGCGCAAAAGGTTAATTGTTTAGTAGCATTTCAACATTTAGACCAATAATCAGAATTATTAGAATCAATACAATATAATCCCCCCTTCATACTTCAAGCACTGCGCAGAAGAATGATCAATGAGGGTAGGATAAAAAGTGACATCATATGATCATTGTTTCTTAGGGCAATGCTCTGACACTGAGATGGGCAAACAATGTATACAACAACAAAAGAAGAGTATTAGAAAGATGATAAAAAGCGAAACAGAAAAAAATTATTCTGCTTTCTTGGAATGCATGAAGACAATTTTCTTATTTGCAGACCCAGGAAGAGCAATTCCAGGAAGACAGAAGGTTTTAGTCTCTTTTGCTTGGGAGATATCAAGTAATTTATATTGATTTTCTGAAGCTCAGTTTGAGAAGCTGGAAATTTGATTCATATCCTAGTAACTAATTTAATTATTCTATATCTGGGGGAGCAACACATTTTAAACACAAGAACCATATTAAACTTCTATTTTTAAAAATGATAATTGAATATTCATGTAAGAATCTTCACATGAGATCAAACTCCCATTTGTGCATTATACTATAAGAAAAAATCATTGAAATCATAGTATGATTCTTCACTGAATTCTCTGTAACATCCACAATCCAAATATTTTTCATTCATGGAAGTTTCAAGCTTAGTTATTCAAACATTGCTACTGAGATAAAATATTTAACCTAAAGCTAGACATGTGAGAAGGATCAACATTTTCTTCATTCTTGAATTGCTGAACTGAGGAAAACTCTACCTGGAATATAAAATACGTAGTGGATGTGTTATCTATCTTTTAAATTGGTAGGTTTTGATTTCACTTTGAAGAATGAGTTGCTACTAATAGGGATGAAATCATTCAGTAGCTACCCATTCCAATTTATCAGTTAGAGAATGTACTGTATGTTTTCCTGTGCCTTATAATAACAACAGGTGAGTACTTGCAATTTCCATTACTTTAAACTACCCTCAATGAAGCAATGCAACTAGTTCATTTTGGGCTTTTTAAATTTTTATTTGCTTTTGGGGTATTTTTTTCTTTAAAAGATACACAAATGTAAGACAAAATTAAAAATAACCACACCCTTTCCCACTGAATTGTATATCTTTTAACCTGGACCAAAATGCACTATTTCTGCCTTACTTATACTTGGAAGGATTTGATCTTATTATAAATTTGAAGAACATATGGATAAATTCATATGACTTTCACATGCACTGACTTTATTGCCAAATGATGAACATTTGTGATGAATTAAAATTATTCAATTAATCAAGAATATCATCAGAATTTTAAACATTTGCAGATATCTCATTTAATAACGCTAAAGTTCTGAACCATGTCTAAGCTTCATCTTAAGCTAAGTATGAATGTGTATTACATTTATGCCCTTTAGGACAAAGATGTACCACATGCACACATCTCTCAAAAAACAGTCCTCTCTATTGAATTGTAATTTTTCATGGGAAAATTATGGAATTTGTGGAGTGTAATAAGTTGCTGTTGTTTCCCCATGGATATGCAAGACTACTGAGTTATAGTCATTTTTAATTCTTATATCATCAAACAACAGGACTGATTTGTTAATCCATTCTGTAGTTGATTCCAGATTCCAATATAATCTGGCAAACATTCTGAGATGAAAATTATAGCAAATGTAGAATATACCTGTTATTAAAAAGACTGCATCTACATCATCTCCATATAAAAAAGTACAGTTGGGAAGGAGAAATACTATATTAGCCATAACTCCATGGTAAAAAACCAAAGTATTTTACAACCCAAAGATGTAGCACTCTCCTTTCATAAATGTAATTTGTTTATGGCAAAAAAAATCAAAAGTATACATATATACACACATACACTTATACTTACAACTCGATGATACCAACATGTGCTATATTTGGATAGATTCACACATCCTTGCCCTAAAATATCTAAGCAATGGCACTGCCACCATTAATATAATATATCAAAATGTTTTGGCAATTTAATCTTAATTTCGGGTATTCCGTCCCATCCCCTTTGTTTTTAATTAAATGGAACACAAATTGCAATAGTTTTCAGTTCGTAAAGATGAAATATTCCCAAACAGCATTCTTCTATAAAAGCTGCACATTTGAAAATATCAAACACTACTCATATAAACAGCCTCCTGAATAAAATAAATTAATTTGAAATATTTGAATAATCAAACTAAGTAAAGATCTGAAATACCAAGTTGGAGATCATGATGAAGCTACAATCAGAAGAAGCTGTGATCTAGAAATCAGTCATATCATACCTTGTGGCAATGATTGGACAGGAAGAGCGGGCTGGCCAGGAGGAATGGAAATAAGTCCCTGACGTTGAAGATTCAGCAGATGTTGCTGCTGTTGAAGTTGTTGCATTTGAAGGAGCTGCTGCTGGAAGACAAGCTGCTGGGCTGCCAATTGCTGCTGCTGCTGTTGCTGCTGCTGCAAAACAGGACAAAATGTAATGGAAAAGTGAAAAAGGCAAGATTCAGTCAACAGCTCTGGTTTATTTCAGTGATTAACTAGCAATAGTTATTGTGTTGTAGAAACAGGTCTTGTTTCTTAAAAAAGAAAGCTTGCTTTACAAATAATCAGACTTTAGTGGGAAAGACAATCTATTTTTAGGATTCATTTTTAGCAAAGAGTCAGAAGAAAGATGATAACCACTTTTTCACCTTAAGGAACTTCATGACATCTAAGTACAAATTTATTTTGGCTGAAGGTGTAATTCTTTATCTCAAACTTTAATTCAAAAGCAGTCTTATTTTTCCAACTGAGTAACTATGATCTGCAGTGGCCCATAAAGGAAATCTCCAGTGATCTATTAGTAAACTGGGATGTAGCCTTCATTTTACTAGCCTGTTAGCACCTTCGCTGCACTTGTTGGAATACATTAGGTACCTAGCATTATATTCACGGTAAAGAAGCATCCTATTATAAAAGAAAGTGCTAACTTCCAATTTTGTGAGGCGTTACAAGACAAGCCAGAGTTCTTTAAGCTCAAGAGGATATAAGGATGTAGTCACACTTCAGAGAAAGACAAGCTGCTGTGGAAGACCTTTCCTTTTTTTTTATTTTGGATGAGAAGAGAAACTTCTGATCCACTCACTGGAAAACAGGCTGCATAATGGAGCAAGTCGTGTGGATTGCTCAGAGCCTCAGGAGAAATAAGGGAGCAATTTCTATTCTGTATTTGATAGCTGTCTGAAATTCTATTTACAAATCCAAACAGAAACAATGCCTTGGGAGGTCAGAAATGGATCGTGCATGTTTGTATAATGGGCAGCTACAAGACAATGTCTAGGATACCTGCTGATCAATTTAACTACTTGAACATGTTTTGTTTGTATTATGTTTATAGCTGATGCAGTCAGCTGACAGGTGCAAGATAGGCCGGAGATACTGGCTTGTCAAGTTGATTTATGAGCACATCAAACTGCAACTTTCTACTCACCATTCTAAATGTACAGTAACAGTTCATTAATCAGGGTCTATGACTTCAAAATCTATGCCCAATTTTTTTATAACTTTCTACTAGCCATTATTATCCAATCTGTTTCTGAACTAGGGATCTCACAAAGAGAAGATAAGTCCTTTATGGGTCCAAGCTTCCTTACATATATCAGTCAATCAGTACTTTGTTCACCACTGTATGAGCACTGAAAGACAATAGAATTGGATGGCAAATTCAGCCTCTATAACAGCAAACAAAAGAAGCTGTAGCATTCTATTTCAATTCTTATTGGTTTCACTGAATGTATTTAAACACTGACCTTCAGGATGAAAGGGCTAAGAACTATAGCATTCTCATAGAAAAATTTAAAATGAACTATTAAAATCTTATCCTTTATTATATGTCAGTTCTTTAAAGTTTAAAATGCTGAAATATAAAATTACCTAGATTCCATCATTTTATTGAATGAATATTCAGAGTACTCAATGTAAATGTTATGCCCAGTATAAAAATCATTCTGTATAAGCTCCAGTCTGTGTAATCCAACTATTTGTTGGATCATATTTATTCTATCCATCTAGCAATCTGTCTGATCTTACCAATTCTATGGGCCATTTCACGAAGTCAGTTTTGTCTTCTTGCAATGTTCCCCAAGGACATTTTTGCACAGAGAATGCCTTGTATGAACCAGAATCTCCATGGATACAGCTGTCACTTCCTGGTGGTGATTTCTGCAATCACAGCACAGAGCATTTTTCCCAACCTCTTCAATTATGAAATCATCCTTAAGAAGCAAAATCTGTATCTACAGATATCTTTGTTCACCCAAGATATTCTCTATATGAATATATCCTAAGGGGGCATTATTTATACATAACATTGTCTGCATGAGCTATCTTGGAATTATTTCAATAACACTAGCTTCTTATAAAGATGACCTTTGAAAAAACAAACACCAAACAAAAATCAACATAATCAGAATAACTTATTCTTTTCCTTCCCAGCTGCTCTACTTGTAGAAATAATGTATTGATTAGTTATTTAGGCTCTACCTCTTTTGCTTGCTTTCCTGGGTGCTGCTGCTGCTGCTGCTGCTGTTGCTGCTGTTGCTGTTGTTGTTGCTGCTGCTGCTGTTGTTGCTGCTGCTGCTGTTGTTGCTGCTGCAAAAGCTGAAGATGTAACTGCTCTTGCTGTTTCTTGTAAAACTCTTGAAGTTGTTGCTGAATAAATCATTTTAACTTTAATAAATAAAGGTAAAGTTTTACATATTATGCATCTCCTAAACTCTTCTAGATTGGTATGCGGCAAAGTAGTCACTGAGCTATACTATAAAACAAATTTAGAATCTGAAGATGCAAATCTATATAGACTTCTGTCTCCTCGAAGTCAGTTCTGAAATATCCCAGTGCAGATTTTGAAGTATCCTTAAAAAAGAGCATACGAAGATCCGTATTCTAGAGCACAGGCAGAAAAGGCAAATTATTCCTGCCTGCCTGCCTGCCTGCCTGCCTGCCTGCCTGCCTGCCTGCCTGCCTGCCTGCCCTCTCTAAACAGAATATCAACTTCCTCACATGTGATAAAGGTGGAGAGTTCAATAATCTGCCTGTGCAGGATTACCAGCATGCCAGATGAATAGCAAAATGTTATTTCACTGTAATGTCTATGAAACCACATATCTTGTTAAACATTCTGGAAATAAACATTATTTTCATCATGGTAATTAATTACATTCCTCTTAAGTTCAGTTAAAAATGATAATAGATGTTGTAATGATATATAACAATATTGTTCTTTGGTTTTCAATCAAAAATATCAGGGATTCTTTACTTTCATTCCAGATTTACTCCTCTCATTCCAACTTCTATTTCCATTTGATTAAAAAAAAGTTAAGTTCCAATTTCCTAGCCCCTTTCCAGTTATCTAAAGTAATCACTAACATCATATAATTTTAAAGGAACTGTGATCTTAAAATCTATCTACATTATTTGTTCAATTGATCTCTCAAAAAGTACCTAAGTTCCTGAACATTTAAACATTGGTTTATTTCAGGGTTGTTGTGGGAAAAATAGGAGGAGGAAGATGTATTAGGTATGTTTATCACCTTGAGATATTTATAAACAATAATAAAGGTGGGATAAAAAATTAAAATTCCTACCACACTCCACCTGCCATTGCTGTTCCTGAATGAGATGTTAAAGTTGTATTCAAAGTTGAAAAACTGATTCCCTGGGTCCTTGAAAAGTTTTAGGCTAAGATAATTTGTCATACTTATATTATTCTTTTTTTACAAGAGCAAACACATGACCTCTCACTAGCAAATAGGGTTGGCTCTATAATAAGCCGGAACTCTGATAATTATCAAAAGAGTTATCCAACGTTACCTGCTGCAACATAACTGCTTGCTGTTGTTGAAGAAGTGCTTGAAGCTGCTGAGGAGACAAAACTTGTTGTTGAAGAATCTGTTGCATTTGCTGAGGAGTGATCACTTGGGGAGTCATCATGGCCACTGACACAGGCACCTACAGAAGAAAGATTGGAGATATATTGTTTTCCTTCTGAACACCTGAATAGAATATTTAATAAACATTTTGCCATAAGTGCAAGCAATTTGTTTCATATAATTTTATGATAAAATAATTTGTCCACAGATATATCATAACTATTATTCTCTTTACTTTAAAGGCTAGAAGTGCCACAGATGTGTAGCCTGATCCATACTGAGGCTATCTACTCACTCAGTTGTCTAATTGAAAATAACTAAATATCAACCCTGAAGCTGACTTGATCGAAGCCATCTTGTAGCTTCAGTGTTGCCACACAGGAGCTGAAGGATAGGGAGGGGGGATTAGAGATAGCTGGGATTTTGTAGCCAAAATAAAATACTTTCTCTTGGGAACCAAGAACATTCTTACACCTGGCCCGACAAAGGAGGAGTGAGGTCACCAGGCAATCAGACAGCATCTTGATTGGACCATATGACTGATTGTTTGGGGTTGAGGGAAAACTTTTACTTTTAATTAGGAAACTGTGGGAACCTTCAGAGTCAGTTTTCACCAGATCTGTGTTAATATGATATATGCAATAAAGCTATTCTTTGAGGAATCCATCTTCCTCGGAGTTTTACTTGCTATGGGTCTATTATTTGGAACCTTGACATTAAACCAACTCACCTAAATCCCAAGCTCAAACTAGAACCCCTATCTGGAGTCCTGAGCCCCGGCTGCTTACCTGGTCTACCCAGGCAGCAGGAAGACTCAGGGAAGATGGAAGAGAAAATCGGAGAGATGCCGAAGTCGTGACGATACGACGTGCGATCTCAATGCTCTGAGATCACAGTCGACACTTTTGCCACTGGGTGGTCCAAATGGAACTAAACCGTCCCAAAGATATGGTGAACAGGAAAAATACATCTTGCTGATCTCAGGGACATCGCAAAGTCCCTGATCGATCCAAGAGAAGTTCTTCAAGCCGGTGACAAAAAATTCAGCCATTTGGCTGATGAAGTCGGGGCAGCTCCAAAACGGAAGGATATGGAAAGAGAAAGTGTTTCCAGCTGGTGAAGAATTTTTACTGTTTTAAAAGTGACTGCCTATAAAAAACCCCTTAAATTTAATTTAAATTGGAGAACAGAAGAAATAAGTGGCGGAATTAAATTTGGACTGGTTTTGGACAGTGTGTTACCTTACTTTTTCATGGATGGAATGTATGCAAGCCTTTTAAAATGAATGGATCAAGTTTCCTTCTTCTATTTTTTTCTTCTTTTACTATTTTCTGTAATCTATGGACTTAAATTCTCCTTTTTCATTACTGTGGGCGCTTTTCTAAGTCATTTAAGAATTGGATTTTTTAAAACTTGAAATACAAAAAAGATACAAAAATTGCAACATTGTAATAATAACACTGCTTTTCGGAGGCTAGAAGTTTGTGTATTGGAAACAAAACACTTTTATTTTCTTTCACTGATTATCCTGACTTGGCACTTCAAGGTCTTAATGTTTGTTTATAGAGAATGATAAGAAGAAAAGCCCATAGATGTTCCTTTGAAGTATATTTTTAACCAGAGAAAGGTGAAAATGAAATGATTATCGTGAACTGATGCTTAATCTTTGTTAAAACCTTCTATGCTAGAACAGCAGTGTTTGCTAGCTGGAGATAATGGAGCAATTTCAACAGCAGAAAGAAGTTTTAAGTCTGCAAAATATATTCTCAGAAATACAGAAATTTATCAAACACACGTGAGAGGATAGAGAAGAAGTTGGATGACTTAGTGCATTTAATAGCAAAATATGATGGAGAAGTTGAAGATATTCATCAAATAGAAAAAGTGGAGGCTAAAATCCAAAAAATTGAAGAGGAAAATGAATACAAAGAAATTAAAATTGCTGATATTTATGGTGATTGGTTTGTTTCTGAAAATGGAAAGAGTGGAATACTGAAAGAGGAATTAAATGGAGGGGAAACCTACCCCAGATGGCAAGATACAGAAGAAGAAGAAATAAAAGAATTTATGGATTTAAAGAGAGAAATCTTATTAGCAATAGTTTTGATAACACCACCGACAATCAAAGATAAGCTGATTAAGGAAACAGAAGAGTTGCTAAGACGTGAATGGAGGTTGACAGGCCCTCTCGAGCTCAGTGAATCAGACTGAGGCCCGCTGGCAAACCCTGGAATTGCTGCCAGAGAGTCTCAGCCAGCTGAGCCTCAGCAGCATCCGGCACTTGCATCAAACCAAAGAAGTGAGAGTGGTCTTGAACCTGCCATCTTTGACATTCCACAATCCCCATCGGCAATGCACAGCCCATGACTGAGTCTCCCCAGTTGGCACCAAGTCAACTGCTGCTACAATCTGCGTGGCCAGCCCGCCACCACCACCTTGACTCAGCCAAGCCCTGGACCGCAGCAGAGCCTGCCTAGACATTGGAGACCAGCTAACCCACCGAGACAACTTCAGCTGCCACCAGCAGGGCAGCTCCCACTTGGTTGGGCTTACTACCTGCTACTTCAGGAGGTGGTAGACCCTTCCAGGCTCTGGGAGAAGATTGCCATGGACTTCATTGTGAAGCTCCCTGAAAGTGGGGGAAATATAATCATTTGGTCCATGATAGATTTATTCTCAATACAAGCCCATTTCACTGCTTTTCCAGGGCTCCCGTCAGTAAAAAAGCTGACCAGGTTGTTTATAAAGCAGATTTATAGGTGACATATCATTCCCAGCAGAATTATTTCTGATAGGGATGTCCAATTCACCACTAAATTCTGGAGAGAATTTGTTAGGTCCATTGGGTCCTCCTAGGGAATTAGCTCAGCTTTTCATCTGAGTACCAATGGAGCTGAGGAATGCAGGAACACCATGGTAGAGTGTACTTAAGGTGCTATGTCAACTATGAGCAGTCTGCTCATAGTTGACATAGCACCTTAAGTACACTCTACCATGGTGTTCCTGCGTTCCTCAGCTCCATTGGTACAATGTTTTTTGATTACCTCCTCCTTGTTATTTATTTGTATATTGAGTTGTACGCCGCCCCGAGTCCCTTTGTGGAGAGGGGGTGCGGCCTATAAATTAAATAAATAAATAAATAATAACTGGGCAGAGCTACTGCCATCCGCTGAGGTGGCATACAATAATGCTGTGCATAGCAGCACCGGCCTGACTCCTTTCCAGGTCACCAGTGGCATGGAATTCATTCCCATGTCCGAGCTACCCAGGGAGCCCCCCTCATCTATGTCACTAAATGAATGGATGGAGTCCCTTAAAGAGGGATGAGAAAATACCAAGCGGGCTTTGCGAGAAGTGGCAAAAACCTATAAAGCTAAAGCTGACAAGAGCCACAGCCCCCAAGAGCCGTTCCGGGTTGGAAGCAAAGTTTACCTCTTGACAAAATATCTAAAATTAAAACTCCCATGCAATGGACCAATTTGTCAGGGTTCCAAATAACATCCAAAATTAAATCAGAGTCCAAGGCATTTCCCTTTAGTGAACGCAATTAACCCTGTTATGTACAGCTTATCTTCCTTTGCCTGCCAGGGAAAGTGCATCTGGTCTTTCACAGCAGTTTGTTAAAGCCGGCGGTAGGCTCTCTGAATCCGACTGGTAGATTGGGCAACCCCAAAATCAATAGTGGTGCAGGAGGAGACACTTTATATGATAAAGAAGATTCTTGATTCAAAATAGCATAGGGGTAGATTGCAGTACCTTGAGCAGTGGAAGGGGTACCTCCTATCTGAGGCCACGTGGGTCAAGAGCTGGGATGTGACGGCAGATAGGTTGGTCAAACATTTTCATGATGAGTTCCCCCAGAAACTTAAAGGACCTCTGGGGGGGAGGCAGGGGGAGAGTTGAGATGAGCCTTTACTAACTTCTTCCTGTATATTTTTTTCTTGCAGGAAGTCCTCTTCAACTGAGGGACAGCCTGTTAACCCTGAAGCTGACCTGACCAAAGCCATCTTGGAGCTTCAATGTTGCCACACTGGAGCTGAGCGATAGGGAAAGGGGATTAGAGATAGCTGGGGTTTTGTAGCCAAAATAAAATACTTTCTCTTAAGGCATTCTCACACCTGGCCCGAGGAAGGAGGAGTGAGATCACCAGGCAACCAGACAATGTCTTGATTGGACCACGTGACTGATAGTTTGGGGTTGAGGGAAAACTTTTACTTTTAATTAGGTGAAAACCGTGGGAACTGTCAGAGTCAGTTTTCACCAGATCTGTGCCAATATGATATATCCAATAAAGCTTTTCTTTGAGGAATCCATCTGCCTCAGAGTTTTGCTTGCTATGGGTCTATTACTTGGAACCCTGATACCAAAGCCTAATGATGTGGCCTTTTTGTGCCATAGACTGTTCTATCCTAGTAATTATCATTAGAAGGTAAAGTGTATGGTCCATATTTTATTTATAACTTATCTCTTGTTTAAAATTTACAAATTAGAATAATATGTTGGCGGATATATGAAAATAAAATATTTTGTGTTTTTGTACCTTCTTTCCTGTTTAAAAATAATATGTAATATATATCCCAGTACTCAATCTTTTCTTCATCATGAAGCCCCTTTAAAAATCTTTTTTGTAAAGTTTTTTATTTTTCATTTCATAACATATAATCCACACGTATACTATTACATAACCAACATCGTATTCTATTATTAAATGTTTACATCAATTCATCTTACCATCAACTCCCCATAAGAAAAAGAAAAAAAAAACCAGTTATTGGCTCTTCTGCTCTCCATACACTATATTTGTGCCTTCACTTTCTTTTCCCTCTCTCATCCCCTTCCCTACCTCCTTTCTTCTCTCTGTCCTCCTTCCCTTCTCTACTTCCCCTTCCTCTCTCTTACTCCTCTCTCCCCTTTCCACGCCTCATTTCTCTCCTCCTCTTCCCCCCTCCTACTCTCTCTCCTATCCCTCTCTCCTTCCCTTACCTCTCTCCTTTTCTTCCCACTCTTCATCTCATTTGCTTGGTGTATTTCAGATTCTGAGCAAGCTCCATTTTATGTTGATGGTATTTATAGTTCTTTTTCAATATACACATTTAATTTTAAACATATATTCTCCTCCTTTTAAAAAAAAAAGAAAAATAGAACAAAAAGTATATATATATATATATAGTCATTGTACTTTTAACACCTACCCACTCCAGCCTAATTTTGGTCAAGATGTAGACCTAGTTACAATTCCCAGCTATTCTCATCATTATCTTTATATAATTATGCATCCTTACGCACCCCAATTTGTGATTCTGCCTTTAAGTCTCAATAGTTTCCCATAATAAGTGTATTTCATATTCCCTCTCCAATTTTTCCATGTCTTGGATTAGATTACCTTTAGTTGTCTATAAGTAGCAAACCTCGCTGTTCAATATTCATTTCAATTCCCTTAATCTATTGTATAGAATAACAAATGGTAAACATCTTGCTTTATTTCATCATCTTAAAAGTTCTATGTATATCCATAGATGTATATGTTTCATATATTTTAACCCATGCTTAGTTGTCCTTCTGTTGTCGTTTCCAGTGAATTTGCCACTCAGTTTAATTATCATGTATAAAAGTGAATGGCAAACCTCTGCTTTACAACCTCCCCATGTCAGTTTCATATTTATCCACAATCCATATATTTTGGGCTTTCTTTAGTTGTCTTTCCATTGTTATATTCAACCAGTTAGCAACTCCATTTTGTTGTCATTTTTTCACAACTTCCCCATATCAATATCAATATCATATTTATTCATATTCCATATATTTCAACCTTTGCTTAATTATCTTTCCATTATTACATTCAATCAATTAGCAACTCCATTTTATTGTCATATTTAGAAATAAAACACTTATCTTAGTTTTATATTCTCCCACATAAAAATTTCTGGTTGTCTGATTTTTTCCTAGTAAGTTTTTTGTCCCACTTCTCTGCTCCTGCCCTCTCCCTTCTCTTTGCTTCGGCAGATCCACTCTTCCCAACTTTCCCCAGGTCACCACCAAAATGATGTTTTTTATTTCTCTTTGTTGGGACAAAACCTCCCCCTTCAATTTCCCTTATGCCACTAACAGCCTCAACCTCTTTTGTCTGCCTTTTGTTTCCCTCCATTTCTACTCCTTCATTATCTTGCCCCCCTTCTTTGAATTCTTCTTTAGATATCTGCTTCTCTGGGTTCAGAATTCTATTTAGGCTTGATTTTAATGATTTATGCATATTTTTTTATAATTTTATGTAGTTCTGCAAATTCCCAGCTTTCCATGATGTCCAGTTCCAAAGTTAGAATTAGCTATACAGTTATTTCAGAGTTCTGGTCCACCTTAAGTTTGTCCACTTCCACTGCTGTAGGGGAGAACGATGGGAACCATCTTGGTCTTTTGTTCTTCCTTAATATCCAGTTCCAAGATTGCAGTTAGTTATACAAAGTCTTATTTTGAGGCTCTGGTCCACCTTACGTTTTAGCTACTGTGGGACCAGAAGTGAAGCCGGGACCATCTTAACCTTTTGCAATAAAATAAAGAGTTGAAGGAGGGAAGAAAAAAAAGAAAAAGAAAAAAACCCTTGCATTTTCCAGTTCTTATCTCTGCAATAATTCTTCCCCCTGTCACCTTCTGTCTCTGATCAGCAACAGCTGCTTAAAACATATCAATTAGAACAAACTTATAAAGAGCTAGATTCGGGTACATGTCTCTTTTGCCTCCTGCTCTTGCAACTTCTGATTTATGATAGTTGGTTAATTAAAACTTCCCACAGAGTCAAGGTTAGATTATCCGTTATCAGAGAAAAAGAGATCAAAATATTTGGTTTCTGTTTGATATCCGAGATCAAATTAGGGTTTATATTGAGTGGGTTCAGAAGAAAAACATGCTTTTTTCTTGATTATTTTAACTGGAAGGAATTCAAACAAAGTAAAAATATTGGTTTCTGTTTAAGATCCAAAACCAAATTTAATGTTATAATTATGTCGGTTTGTAACTGCTCTGCTTTCTGTTCTTCTGTTTGAAAGCGCAGACAAAGAAATTCGGGGGGGGGGGGGCTGGTGTTACAACCTTCCTTTCTTCTTTTTCTTTTAGGAAAAAAAAAGTCCAGATCTGACATCAGTATTATTTATGTTCTCAAAATTTCTTTGCCTTTTCCAGTTTTAATTTATAGTTGTGGGTTAGTTAAATTCTCTTACCAGGTCTTTTATCTCTCCCGGTCTCCGCCTGTTCCGAACTTATTTTGACAAAAAGCCCAGCATCTTGTCAGCCATGAAGCCTGCCACCCCGACTCTGATTCATAGGCAAATCTCTAACCCACGAGAGATCTGTTGCTTATCTCAGGGTCTGATGAGACACTGCTCTTCTTCGCCCCCACCTCCAGTGGGGGTTCTGATTCAAGAATCTTCGGAGATGGTTTGTCAGACAGGGTTCATGTGAGACTCTTAGGAGCCTACATCTTCCATGTCTGTCCAGGTGGAGAACTTCCTGTCGAATCTGCCCCTTTAAATATCTTTTGTGGCCATGGACCATGGTCACGAACCCCCAAGATTTAACTCAAGATTTAAATCATAAAATTTCTGTAAGCCTTCGTGGACCCTGTAATGATATTGTGCCCCCCCTCCAGAAGCCCACGGACCACAGGTTGAGAACCATTGGTCTATCTATAAATTACATTATAGCAACAATAGTTAATTTTGATTTTACAGCTGGGCCACTAGATTTGGGTTGCAAAAATCCAAATAACCTTTAGATGGCACCAAAGATATCTTTGCAATATCTAGTGATCATCAGGATTTTTTTTAGCCTATAGCCTAACAGTATAACATCTTAAAGTTTCTGTTCCAACGTTCTGTAAATGCTGACCATCACTGTAATATTAGAGTGGCAGATTTTATACTGCTTAGGTAAATTTGTTTAACTGCTTTGATTTTACATTTTAATTGAACACTGGATATTTAAGTATTCATATCTCACATCTTTACCCCATTGATTGCACTATATCTTTATATTTACTTACAGTACACAGCAAGCATATTACTACTCTTGAAAAAAGCAACCATGGACCTAGTTCCTCAGCAACTGATTGCTGAGGAACTATGCAGTTATGAAGTAACTTCAACTTACTTAATCACAAAACATTATAAAGTTCCATGTTTCTTATCATTACAACTTCCAATAATATAGAATGGCATCAGAGTAACTGATCTGATGAACTGTTAACATTATTATTATTTATTTATTGATCAAATTTGTATACCTATCCATTTCACTAAAAGCAACTCTGGGTGATGCAAAGCCCAGATAAACAGTTTCATAAATATTAAAGATAAAATAATATAAAAAGAGCAAATTCAGATATAAAAAGCTGTAATAACAAATAACCTAATTATCCAAAACACAATCAAAGTGAAGGGAGAATGAAAAATGTCTTTAACGGTGGAGCTATCTAGCCAGGTCTCTGCTCCCATGGGTTCTGAGAACCTTTCCGAATATCAAATTGGGGCCAATCCAATTTCAGGGGAAAGGAAATTTCATAAGAGAGGTGCCTCATAATATGAAGCAACATATTTCAGATATTATAGTAGAGAAACAGGAAACTGGGTAGATTAATAATATTTTTATAAACAGTTTAGCTTTTAGTTTGAGTCACACATTCTCATATTAATTAGTAGGAAAATCTGTAATGCAAATGGAAATTATTATTATATGGTTATTATCTATTTTAAAAGAATAAATCTTAGTTTAAATAAAATAGGACTTCACTGAAGAGTTTATAATGATTCTAATATATATAAGGCATATATTTTGTTATTAATTGTATGCCAAGATCCATAATCTGTTCGGGTCTGGATGGGGGACAACAGACTCAGACTCAACCCTTCCAAGACTGAGTGGTTGTGGCTACCGGCGCCCCGGTTCAACCAGTGGATTCCATCGCTGGCCATAGGGGGCGAACAACTGCCCCCCGTGGAACGGGCGCCCAATTTGGGCGTCCTCCTTGATGCCCGGCTGTCGATGGATGACCATGTGGCAGCCGTGGCAAGGGGGGCGTTCCACCAGGTTCACCTGGTGCGCCAATTGCGCCCCCTATTGGATCGGGATGCCTTACGCACGGTCACTCACGCGCTGGTGACGTCTCGCCTGGACTACTGCAACGCTCTCTACATGGGGCTCCCCTTGAGATGCACCCGAAGAGTACAGCTAGTTCAGAATGTGGCCGCGCGGGCCATCATGGGAGGGACAAGATACTCCCATATAACACCACTCCTGCGCGAGCTGCACTGGCTGCCTGTGGTTTTTCGGGTGCGTTTCAAGGTGTTGGTTACTATCTTCAAAGCGCTCCATGGCACGGGACCTAGTTACCTGCGGGATCGTATCTCACCTCATACATCCCTGCGACCAATCCGCTCTCACAGGGAGGGGCTCCTCCAGGTGCCGTCCATGAAGCAGTGTCAACGGGCGGCGCCCAGGAGTAGAGCCTTCTCTGTGATGGGCCCAACCCTCTGGAATGACCTCCCCCCCGATATTAGAACTACCACTGACCTCCGCTCCTTCCGACAGAAGCTTAAGACCCACCTGTTCCAATTAGCTGGCTTAACTGACTTATAGTCCCATTCAATCCTCCTGGCAAACATCTTATTGGGTAGTTTTTTTTTTAAGGGTATTTTAAGGGTATTTTTAATGTTTATTTGTATTTTAATTTAAATATTGTACAGTCCACATCCTACCTCCTCCGTTTAACTATTTGTTAACTATTTGTATATTAAGTATACCTATATTGTGTATTTATTCTGTTTTAACATGACTGTACACCGCCCCGAGTCCTGTTTAGGAAAGGGTGCGGTTTATAAATTAAAGTTGTTGTTATTATTATTATTATTATTATTATTATTATTATTATTATTATTATTATTATTATTATTATTATTATTATAATCCATCTCAATAAATTACATTTGAACCATGTCATCTTTACTCAAAAGTCTCACTTTGTTTAATAGGACTTAACTTCCAGTTATACATGCATAGATGCCCTGAAGAAAGAGATAGGCCAAGCATTTTTAAATATGGATTTAACTTTGACTTCCTTTTTGATACTGATCTGTTTTTTTAAGACTTCAGATCTGTAGCATGCGAATTCTAGACACATCAGATTTTATCAGGCTCATGTCTTGTGAATTATTGCTGGATATTTTTAATGTTGGGTAGGCTAAATGAGCATTTAAAAATAGATGATCACATGGTAGGCTTTCAACATGGTACAATCTTATAAAATGTCATAATACTACAAAAACAAATGGATAAAGAATAGAGTCTGTTTCTCAAAATATAAAAATACATGTGTATAAACCTACTGTAAATTATCTTTTAGACAATATAGATTTTAAAAAGAAATCATATATCTGTTCTTACATTCTTAAGACAGACAAATCATGAGAACAGAAAGAACTCTGAAATAAAAGTTGATGCTACTAAATGTGAATTCATTAACTTTTCTACCTACAGCAAAATATACACTGCAGCAACAATTCTGCAAGGCCTAATGGATCTAATTTGTCCTTTTAGAAGAAACTGTGTTGAAATGAAGAAAGCAATATTTATTCTTTCATGCAAGAAATAACGTTTGTAATATAAGGTGTAAGTGTAGTAACATATTTTTTATATTGTGGGAAAGTGCTTATTTCTTTAGGAATTTATAACTTTCCTAAGGCTGTAGCAAATTTAAACTAGAAAACACCACAATTTTAAAAAACATTTTAACACAGTTATAAACGTCTTGCTTACTTGCAGCTATTGCAAAAGCAACCAACCTTTTGCCGAGACAGAGAAAACTATTTTACATATTCTTAGACACATTCTGGACCTACTAAATATATTAATGGAATAGAATCCTTAATATATTGCTCTCATATGTTGTAAATTAAAACACATTTACATTAAGACTGGATTCAAGGGCTGTATCAAGCTTTTCATTGCACACAGAAATCAATCCCAATGATTTATGATTTTGATGATTGTACAAGATAGAGTATATAAAGGAATCATGATGTAACTTTAGAGAGAGGAGTTAAAATGCATAACTGCTATAAAGAATATTGGAAACTACTTCTTTATGTCTTTACATCTTTCTTTCTATTTTGCTCTTCCTTCTCCTTCATTTTCTTTTATTTCCTTTTCTTGTTGCACTTTTAGCTTTTTCTGCTTTTTCTGCTTTTTCTGCTTTTTCTTCTTCTTGTTTTCTAATTTAGTTTATCATAGTTCTTATTGTTCTTAAAATTAATAAAAATTATGTTTGTATATGAGAAAGAGAGGAAAAGAAAGGGTGGGTTACAATTCTAAACATGAGTAGGGCCAAGATTCTTTTCTCTAAATTTTGCTTCTCTATCATACAACTGTGATAATAAGATTAATATCTTACCTAGAATATTACTTCTATTTGAGACAATTTCTATATTGACAACTGATGTAGCATTTAAGAAATGGCAAAAATGTATTTTCAAATTTGTTTGGCAAGGCAAGAAACAGAAAATTAATACAAGAGAGAAAGTATTACCAGATTTGAAATTGTATTTTGCAGCTTGTTTTGTGTGGATGAAAGAATGGATGACTTTGAGAAATAGTAGATTACTGGATTTGGAAGGACATGATTTTGTCATACCACATGTCTATTTGTGGCGTGACAAATTTAAGGTTAATGTAGATTTCAAAAAATATTTTATTAGGCATGTCATATTGAGAACTTGGAATACATATAAAGCAAGACTCTTTCCTAAAATACCTTTATGGTTGTCACTCCAAGACATCGTTTTCAGAAGAGAAATGACAGTTAAATAAAAATGGTTAACTTAGACTGATATACTGTCTTTCTCTAAAGGAGGCCTTACTATTAAAAACAAGAGATGACCTGGAATTGGAAAGAGAGAGAGAGAGACAGAGAGCGACAGAATATTCTATCTAATGGAAGATTTAACTTTGACAAAAAGAACTGACTTTGAAAATGTTAGGATTGAATTCAATGAGGAATTGTGTACAAATAATGATATTATTGCAAAAATGTATACTTTTTTATTAAATACTATCATTAGATGGGCAAAAGAATTGGATACAACATATAATTGGATCAATGGGAAAATATGTTGAAGAAATTTATGTGAAGTATAATCACATAATGATTAATGATGTCAAAACTGACAGTTTTTATTGAAGAAAAGACTTACTAATTTTATTTTTACTTGTAAGCCATTTACAGACCTTTTGCGAAAAACAGAGAAATGTTTTTTTTTTATTTTAGGATTTGATTATGAAAATGATATGTAGAGTAGGATAGGTTGGATGAATTTTTATCTACATCTATACCAAAGAAAGCTGGAAGGCATTCTTTTTCTTTTTTCTTACTTTTTCTATCCTTTTCCTTTTTGCACTTTTATCTTGCTTTGTTTCTGATTTTTTTTCTTTCAATTATTTCCCTTTGTTTTTTCATTCATGTTTTTGAAATTTAATAAAATTATATTTTAAAAGAGCTCAGTTTAGACTGTCCTATGATTCAAACCACTTCTCAGAAGAGGCATGGGGTTTCTGGGCAGTAAATACTATACTCTAAGGATATAACATGTCTGGTTTTCAAATTTCTGCACTAATGAAAGCTGCAACACTCCTAGCCCTGCTGTGTCTTTCAACAAGCACTGCTACATTTTGATCCCAGATTTTCCAACATCCTTCGCATGACAATAATTCCTTTCCTTGCCCATTTTGTTTTTGTTCTAGTGATTCAAGTTCTTTTTTTCCCCTCTATCTTTAAATTCTCATTATTAAGATATGTTATCATGATACATTTTGATGACAAACTATGTTTGAAGGACTATTACTATACCAAAGATGTTTTTTCAGGAGGCAACTGAACTTTCTTATTGTTGTTGGTTTTTTTGAAGATGTTTCACTTCTCATTCAAGAAGCTTTTTCAGCTCTGACAGGATAGTGGGGAACGGAAGGATTTACATTCCTTGCAGACAGCTGTTCATTTGCATTTTTAGAGTCGTTGAAGCCACTTGGAGGTTTATCTGTGTCCTCAAGGTCAACTCGGTAGTGCAAACGTATGTGGAGCTTTTTTGCTGCAGGATGTTTTCTGCCCTGTGTCCCTTTACCTTTGAAGACAGGTGCAGGTTGTTGGGGATGAATCTGTGTTTTCTGCATTTCAAACTGAAGCACAAATGGTTCCTGTAGTCTGCAATTTTTCTGGAAATTCTATATCCCTGAACCATTGGAATGGTGTTCATTCCAAAGTGCATAGCTAAATGTCTAAGGAGTTTCTCAGTCATTGGGGTCATGGTTGTCCAAAAGGTGCTTTTTCAGGAGGCAACTGAACATTGTTTTTCTTTGAAGATGTTTGCTTCTTATCCAAGAAGCTTCTTCAGCTGAGTTTCACAGAGCCTGAACTTTGAAAAGATAACTCAATAAAAGATCATATGTAATCCAGTCTTTATAAATAAAGATAACTGCACCAAAGCCCATCTTTTGTAAAACTTTAGATCAGGGATGTCCAAACTTGGGAACTTTAAGACTTGTGGACTTCAACTCCCAGAATTCCCCAGCCAGCATGGCTGGCTGAGGAATTCTGGGAGTTGAAGTCCACAAGTCTTAAAGTTCCCAAGTTTGGACACCCCTGCTTTAGATGATTAGCTACTGCCACATTTAACAAAATAACAGAATTGGAAGAGACGTCTTCTAATCCAACCCCCTGCTCAAGCAGGAAACCTTATACCATTTAAACAAATGGTTGTCCAGTCTCTTCTTAAAAACCTCCAGTGTTGGAAGTTAACACCTGGAGGCAAGTTATTAAACTGATTAATTGTTCTAACTATCATGAAATTTCTCCATAGTTCTAGGTTGGTTCTCTTCTTGATTAGTTTCCATCCATTGCTTCTTGTCCCGCCTTCAGGTGGTCTGGAGAATAGATTATCCCCCTCTTCCTTGTGTCAGCCCCTTAAATATTGGAACATTGCTATCATGTCACCCCTCCTTTTTTTTATTAAACTAGACATACCCAATTCCTGCAACTGTTCTTCATATGTTTTATCCTCCAGTCCCAATAGCCTCCAATCTGATACTTATGTGTGTCAGTATTCTTTTCTTATCTCCAGAACCTTCTGTGCATCATTATACAATTATTCAAACAGCTTTTTTCTTTTTAGGTTCACTGTTTTACAGCGAACCTATATTCCTTGTTAAAACAGATTGTCCATCGAAAGCTAGAGAGTAGAAAGCTACTGAGCTGCTAAATGGAAATCACAAGAGACCTAGTTTTATCAGGAGTGACTAGTGGCATATGGAAATGTCCAACAAAGCAACACTAAGGATCTTATGGGAAGGTTTTGTTATCTTACTCTGGTAATCCCACTTCTGTGTAGAATCATGATAATTTAAAGGGGAACTGTATTTGATTTTACATTCAAGCCACTGTACCATATTATTTAGAGAACCAGCATGATGTAGTGGTTAAATTGTTGGGCTAGGACCAGGGAAACTTAGGCTCAAGTTTATATTTGGCCATGCGCACTTACAAAGTGACTTTGGGTAAGTCATTTTCTCTCAATCCAGCCCACCCTTCAAAAATGGGTTGCTGTGGTGATTAAATGGGATCTTATATAATGCCCTTTGAGGTCCTAAAAGAAATATTGAAGTATAATCTAACAAGTAAAGAACAAAATGCAATAAAGCAAAAGATTAAATTATTTATACCTAACCTTATATTTACTTATATTTCAGACTATCTATGTCTGACTATGTCTGTCTGTCTGTCTGTCTGTCTGTCTATATCTATCTATCTATCTATCTATCTATCTATCATCTATCTATCTATCTATCTATCATCTATCTATCTATCGTTATAGTTAATTATATTTATGTGTGGTAAAAATGGAATACCAGAAGTTTGAACTGGTAATTATAAAATTCAAATACAAAAATCTACAACCTCTCATGTCTTTCCTGAAATATGTCTTCCCACATGTATCATGTGAGAAGTAAAACAGAATGTTTGTTTGCTTCTTAAATGTGTTAGATTTTTGTTATATGCATGAATCAAAGGGACAAAGCTATTTTAAATCACTGAATTCATAGAATTACTGCCATTTGCAGTCCAATGAAGTCATCAAATAGTTTAGGAAAATTTCAAGTTCAAATACAGATGTTGTAGATGTACTATATTTGCTAAAGTTAATTAATAAACCATTGTCTATAAGTATGGTGTCTGTATGTATGGCATCTTATAGAGAACACGAAATAAACTGGAGAGCTTATATTCTAAAATTTAATAAGAGGAAAATAAAGAAAGGACAGGAGAACATAACAAGAAAAAGAAGAATATGTGCATTTAAAATATATGTGCTTATCAAGCTTAATGATAGGTTAAGTTAATTTAGAACAAGAAAGGTAGTAATGGAAAAGGTGTTTGGGTGGAAACTGTTCCTTCCTTTTTCCCTCCCTCCCTTCCCAATTAGACTTTCCAATAATAATGAATCTATGCCTTTTAATCCAATAAGAAAATTAAAATATCACACATGGGAAGTACTGCAACAGGGGCAAAACCTGTCCTTAATATTAACTGGGATTGTATAAAGATTTATCTAAGATTGTATCTTTGTATCATGAAGGCTACATTATGATGGATATTTTGCTAAAGTTATATTAGGATGATAAAATGCCCTATCTACTTCAGGATTCCATGCATGATCTTTTTGATGTTGGAAAAGTAGAAATACTGCATATATTCCATTTGTCCAAATGTACAATGGTTACAATTCAAAAGCATACCACTATA
>NC_138553.1:59550396-59695396 GCF_964273705.1 Natrix helvetica | reverse complement strand
GTACTGTCATGCAAAACCATTTCCTGCTACACTGCATATAGTGCTATTCTGATAGGGAAATTTTTTGACTTTATTCCATTATTTTCTCTGGTTGTGGTCACTGCACATACAAGCTTTTGATATAAGCCAAACAGAGTAAGATATCAGATTTCAAGTTGTATATTTTAGCTTCACTATGGGCAATCATATTTTTGTCTATGTCTCTTCTTAAGAATGAGTTGAAGATCACTTATTACCAATGAAAGAGCAATTCTTCTTGGAAGAATTCAGGACCAAGAATGATAAATGTGCAACTTACCTGGCAAATCAAATTGAACTTTTAATTCTTACAATAAATATGGAAAACTTAAATGATAGATGCACATCTCTCAATACCTATATTGACTCATTGGAAAAAGCAATGCTAAGCATATGCATGTCAGTGATTCATTCAAACTTCTCAAGCTTGCCATGAGTAACACACCAGGTTATTGTGCAGACAGAATACAATTGTCACTTTCAGAACATTGTTTTGGTTAGTTACTATATATATTTATATTCTGTAAATATAAACATTTCTCATTTCTGCAATAGCTTCATCAGATGTGGACACTAAAAATATTTTTACATCTATTGGTTAATTTTGTTTTGACTTGTTGAGTTTTGTTTTGCATTTCTTAAAAGTTGCTACCTGTTGTGACCTGTTGCCCGCCAACCCCTCCAACAACTGAATCAGATGAGGAGGAGGCGTAGGAGTCAGGGTCGGCATCAAGGCAACCTGAGAGCTCCAAGGGGGAAGAGGGAATGTCAGAAAGAGAGACAGAGGTGCAGCCTGGGCCATCTGTCAGCCCTCAGATGGAGAGTCAACAGCCCCCAGGTATAGAGGTATCTGATGAGGAAAAGGAGAAACAGCTAGGTCCAGTGCCTGATGCGCAGATGCACAGGAAGCAGAGAAGAGGAGAGCAGTGGACACCTGTGGGCTGATCCATGGGATGGAAGAAACATTGCTGCTAGCATAGGTCCACCCTACCTCTGGGGATAAAAGGCAGGGGGAAGAGATGAATAGATGTGGCAGACAACTATTTGTCTCCCTGCCAATTATCCTGCTGTAAGAGAGGAACTTTTTGCCGGGGCTGCTGGCGCTCCTAGTACAGGGATAATTGCTTCAACTATAGAGAGTTTGTTGTGTTTGGGGAGCTGGGTCAGAACACGACCATGATTAATTAATAGTAATATCAGCTAAACAATTTCAGTTTTAAAAGTCACTTTTCTGATTATCATGGCAGCCTCTTGTCCAGCCATATTTTCATCATCATCCAGTTTCAACTAATAGTGAAAACGTAGGAAAAAAAGACTTAGGAAACCCTGTTGCAAGGCAGATCCAAATAGACTGGATAAAACTGCTGACTATTTAAACACTGAATGAAATATCCCATGCTCTGCCACAAGGTATATTTTGCCTTATTCCAACTCTTAACTGTACAACTGGGAAGGCTGCAACACGCTCCCATCTCAGCTTCTCGTCTCCTGTTCTTTTCCTTTCCAATGTCACAGTGCAGGGATGCAAGGGGGGAGAGTGCACAGACACAAACACATGCAGGGGTTTGGGAGAAGGAGTGGAGAGTCATGGAGAGGCAAAAATGGGGGAGGGATCAAAATGGGAAGCCTCCATCCAAAGCCTCTAGCAGCTTAAAAAGAAAAAAACCTGCGGAGCAGTGGCTTCCCTTTTAGTCCATCCTCCCCTCCATTGCCTCCACGCCTGGACTGACTCTACGCCTGATGCTGAGAGGGCAGTTCTGCTTCTGTCCTCACACCTATAATGCCAAAAGCCACAAGCCACCATGTGCCATGTCCCTCCCCCCACAACCACTGAGATCGCCTATCGCTCATTGCACCTGGCAGGAAGAAGCCCCATGGCCTAAAGGTCCCATTCCATCTCCCTCCTTCCTCCGTGCTCAGGAAGAGACGAAGGGGGGGATTGGCAGCATGGTTTTCCCACGCGGGAGCGGGGTGGTCCCAATGAAAGACCAGCAAGCAGGAAATGGAGACACTGGTGCAGCTGCGGCATTGATCTGTAACCTGATGGCGGCCATCCAGGCCAAAATACGGACAACCTTAGATCCGCACTGCTGCTTTGGCCCTGCCCCCTGGTTTGTTTGTTTGTTTGTTTGTTTGTTTGTTTGTTTGGATTTATATGCCGCCCTTCTCCAAAAGGACTCAGGGCGGCGTACAACATTAAAAAACACACATCCCAAAAGTAAAAAAAAAAAATTAAATCCATATCCAAAAAAACCAAACCGAATTAAAAAAAACAATACATTTAAAATAAGTTAAAATTAACAGGCCAGGCCGGCTTGCTGGAAAAGCCAACTTTTTAGGGCGCGTCGGAAGGACCGGAGGTCGGGGATTATGCGAAGCTCCGGGGGCAGCTCATTCCAGAGGGAAGGCGCTCCCACAGAGAAGGCTCTCCCCCTGGGGGTCACCAGCCGACACTGCCTGGCCAACGGCACCCTGAGGAGGCCAACTCTGTGGGATCGTACTGGACGATGGGAGGCTACTGGTGGCAGTAAGTGGTCTCGCAGGTACCCTGGGCCTAAGCCATGGAGTGCTTTAAAGGTCATAATTAATACCTTGAATCGCACCCGGAAAACAACTGGCAACCAGTGCAGGCCGCCTAAAAGGGGTGTAACATGGGAGCACCTAGGTACCCCCATGACAACCCGCGCGGCCGCATTCTGGACCAGCTGAAGCCTCTGGGTGCTCTTCAAGGGCAGCCCCATGTAGAGAGCATTGCAGTAGTCCAGGAGAGAAAGGACAAGGGCATGAGTGACTGTGCACAGAGCATCCCGATCCAGGAAGGGGCGCAACTGACGTACCAGGCAAACCTGGTAAAAGGCCCCCCTGGTCACGGCCGTCAGGTGTTCTTCTAAACTAAGCCGCGTATCCAGGAGGACTCTCAGATTGCGAGCCTTCTCTGAGGGGGCTAAAATTTCTCCCCCTATCGTCAAAGATGGAACAAGATGTACAAATTGGGATGACGGAAACCACAGCCACTCAGTCTTGGAGGGATTGAGCTTGAGCCTGTTCCTCCCCATCCAGATCCGCACAGCCTCCAGGCATCGGGACATCACATCGAGGGCATCGTTTGGGTGGTTTGGGGTAGAGATGAAAAGTTGGGTATCATCAGCATATTGATGATACCGTACCCCAAAACCATGGATGATCTCGCCCAGCGGTTTCATGTATATGTTGAACAGGAGGGGTGAGACAACCGACCCCTGGGGCACCCCACAAGTGACGCTCCTGGGGGTCGATCTCTGCCCTCCAGTCAACACAAACTGCGACCGATCCGACAGGTAGGAGGAGAACCACCGTAAAATGGTGCCCCCCACTCCCAACCCCCCGAGTCGTCGCAGTAGGATACCATGGTCAATGGTATCGAAAGCCGCCGAGAGGTCTAATAGGACCAGGACAGAGGAGCAGCCCCTGTCCCGGGCCCACCAGAGATCATCGACCAATGCAACCAATGCCGTCTCCGTGCTGTACCCGGGCCTGAAACCCGACTGGAACGGATCCAGGTAGACAGCTTCATCCAGGTACTGGGGAAGCTGATGTGCTACCACACTCTCGACAACCTTTGCTACAAAGCGAAGGTTGGAGACCGGACGATAGTTGGCTAAAGAAGCTAGGTCCAGGGAAGGCTTCTTGAGGAGGGGACTCACCACCGCCTCCTTCAAGGGGGTGGGAAAGAACCCTTCTCTCAATGAAGCGTTGGTAATCGCCTGGAGCCAGCCTCGTGTCACCTCCCGGGAAGCTGAAACTAACCAAGAGGGACACGGGTCCAGCACACAAGTGGCAGCACTGAGTCTCCCCATAATCCTGTCCATGCCTTCGGGGGTCACAGGTCAAACCCATCCCAGATTGTCTCCTCAAGATTCATCCCCGTCGGCTCGCCTGAATCTACCCAGTCAGAGTCCAAGCCTGTCCGGATCTGAGCGATTTTATCCTGCAGATACTGAACAAATTCTTCAGCCCTATCCTGCAAGGGGTCTTCCCCAGTTCCTTGGTTAAGTAAGGAGTGGGTCACCCTAAACAGGGCATCTGGGCGGTTATCTGCGGACGCGATAAGAGCAGAAAAATATTGCCATTTTGCTGCTTCTATCGCCACTAAGTAGGATTTAATATGAATTCTTACTAGTGTTCGATCAGATTCGGACCGGCTGCCCTCCAGCCACTCTCTAGGAGTCTTTTCCGGCGTTCCATCTCCCGGAGCTCCTCAGTAAACCAGGGAGCCATCCGGGATCGTCACCGGGTCAGAGGCCACAAAGGCTGTGTGGTTGTGTGCATAGGTGGTGAGTGAGTGAGGGCTAGTGTCCTGGGTGAAAGGGAAATGCTCAGAACGCAGTCCCCAGGGATGCCATGTCCATTGGGTGATTGCCACCTCCTGTGTGCATGACCAGGGGTCAAGGTGGTGGTGCGGATCTAAGGCTGGCTGCGGTCCAGCCCAGATGGATGCTACCAGGTTGCAGATCAGCGTCCAGTCACCCTGGCCCGGGCCATTGCGGCCCAGTTCTTCACATTTCCAGGGCGACCCGCGGGCCTTGAGTTTGATAACCCTGGTCTAAGCAATGTAAAAGTTGTAGATTTCTTTGTGAGTTGATATAGAAACAGTTTATTTAATGAAATAACCTGAATCGGTAATCTTTACTACATCTTTGAGTATCTATGATCATATAAACAAATCCCTGGTATCCCTTTATCTCACTGTTTTCACAGAAATAAGATGCAAATAAGATTACTATGCTAGTAATGTGCACACGTAAATATAAGTAATCTATGTTAACCAATTTACAAATTACATGTGAAGGGCTTTCATTACTAATCTCCTCAAAATGCATTCAAAAGATAAATAGAGCACTTGAGAACACCTCCCCCAAATTAGGCAGAACAGAATTTTCATTACAAGTAATACAGATAGTTCTTGACTTACGATCACAATTGAGCCCAAAATTTCTGTTGTTAAGTGAGACATTTGTTGAATGAACTTTGCTCCATTTTACGACTTTTCTTGCCACAGTTGTTAAGTGAATCACTGCAGTTGAGCAGCTTGGTTGTTAAGTGAAACTGGCTTCACCATTGACTTTGCTGGTCAGAAGGTCACAAAGGTGATCACATGACCTTCAGGACACAGCAAAGATCATAAATGTGAACCAGTTGCCAAGCATCTGAATTTTGATCACGTGATCATGGGGATGCTGTAAAGATCGTAATTATGAAAAACAGTCATAAGTCAAATTTTTCAGTGCCATTGTAACTTTGAATATCATTAAACGAACTGCTGTAAGTGGAGGACTACCTTATATATTCATGTCCTAAATGTCCAAGCCTTAGTGCTATCACAGAGATAAAATTCAATCCTATGAAATCCAGGATTTTGCTAGCTTTGAAAAATGCTTTATTGTAGAAATGTATTCTGTCTTCATTGTTTGTGGATTGAAGAGACCTCAACTACTTCTGCTTTTCTCTTTCCTCAGCATTCTAAACAGTGAAATACTTGACAAAAGCTGAAATCTTTATAGCGGCTTGTCCACAGTTAATATTACAGAACCACAATATCTCACAACTACATATCCCATGGATGAAACTTGCCATGTTTATTTTCATCTCATTTTATTTATTTGTGACCCATGGTCAGGCTGTTCAAGTATCCTTTGGTAACTCTGATGTATACAGGCTAGACTTTGTGCAAAAATATATAGATAATGGGCCATTCTAGATCAATTTCTGGTGTGGACCTGACCTATAGCAACAGTTCTATAGAAACAGTCGACAGCCTGTACAAGTGGGTAGTTTCATTCTGATAGATTGCACTCATCATGAAAACCACCAAAATAATAAGGTACTAACTCAGCAGGGAGGCCAAAAATTGAATGCAATCTGACTACTTGGTCAGCTCTTGAATAAAATAACTCCAAATAGGGTTTCAGATAAAACTAGCTGGATACTATAGAAAAAGAGAGACAGAGATTTCTTACTACTCATCCTTAATTTTTGTTTTTGGCAGTCAACTAATAAAAACTGAATATTCCAAGTTACTTTACAGAAATCAAATCCACATGCTAAAACCTAATCAAACTATCTGAATATTATCAGATGAATATATAACCTCTTACTAATGTGGTTACTAGATCAATGCTGCACAATTCCAGAGAATTGCAAAAAGGTAACATAGAGACCCTTTAGGTACCATCTAAAGTTGCCTTAATTTTTTGTAGCTGGAATTAGTAATTCTAATGTAAACATAAAAATCATCAATACAATGTAGAGTTGATATTGTCATAACATATATGAATATGTGAAATTTATTAAAAAGTCAATAAATAAATACTTAATATTTATTGTTTTTAAAAATGGAAAGGAGCAAAGTGGAAAGGAGCAAAGATATACAACAGCACCTATAATCATTATCTCATGCCAAAAATGCAAACTACACTGTTCCTCATGAAGCAAGATTCTGTATAGCTTCCTTAAATCTTTGGCTGAAACTTATTTTTTTTCCTGAAGTTCTTGCACCATTAATCCTCCAAGATAAATTCTCCTCTTAGTGGATCTAGGCTGTTGAGTCCAACCTTGTGAAACTAGGTTTTTCTCCATTATCAATACTCAAATTGGACTATGATCAAGCAAAGCAAACCCTGAGATAAGGGGTAGAAGACATAGAGACACAAGCAGATTTAGAGAAAGCTCCAATGTTTCTGGCTCCAGATTCTATCAGATATACTGTTGCCTGTGCCGGTTATCCT
The DNA here is from genome assembly GCF_964273705.1 of Natrix helvetica. Taxonomy (NCBI): domain Eukaryota; kingdom Metazoa; phylum Chordata; class Lepidosauria; order Squamata; family Natricidae; genus Natrix; species Natrix helvetica. The sequence goes on along the minus strand of NC_138553.1, from coordinate 59,688,614 downwards.
AGCCAGTTAGAGAGAACAAACCATCAGAAAGCCTTTTCACTTGCATAATGCCATGTGCTTCCATCAGCCGTCCTGGATGGCAAATACAAAGAGATACCACTGGTTGAAAGGTTCTGTCCCTGTGATTCTGGAGAGGTAGAAACCTATTAATACATCCTTCTTCTCTGCTCTTTTTATAGAGATATTCAAAGAAAAAATATTTTCCTGATTAAATAATATCTATTCTGGCTATTGTGAAACAATTTATTTTCAGTGATTGCTTAAAATTGAACAGCTCATAGTCACAGTGCAAGTTACTAGATTCTGCACAGCAGCACTTTCATCGGAACCTAATGAATAAACCATTATAATTATTTTATATGGTTAAGGGACCAAATTTTTGGTATTATCACTTTGTTGCATTTTAGTATTTAATAACTATATGCCTTCAGAATTTAAAGACTGCTATTACATTGTAGCTTAAGCTGTGTTCTTGTTTACCTGCAAGTGACAGATAGGATAACAATATTTTAATATAGGTTTTTTGGTAATTTATTATTATTCTGTTGCAGACCTTTTAACTAGATACTCTGAGTGTTTTTAATTGTACTGGTCATTGACTGTAACAAACATTTGACTGACTGACACTGCTCCTAAGGATGAAAATATGCCAAGTTGTTTAATTGTATTCATATTCTGAATAATTATTTAATGACCCACAATTATAGAAACTTTGAGACAGAATGCTTCAAACACTTTTTACTGTATTCCTACAGTTCTTGAAAATAATTTAAATATATAAATTCAGAACATAAGGAATTGAAAATTGTGCAAAATTAGCTTTAAATTCTTAGTCTTAAAAATAAATCTTATATTATTTATATAATGTTGTTTATGTAAATAGTTTATATAATCTTCAGGGGAACTGATTTAACTTGTTAAAATGGATGTAAAAATGAAGGTCAGAAAAAACTTGGTTAATACTTTCTCGTATATATCACTAAATGGTGAAAATCCTTGAACATGAAAATATAGATGAATGGATCTTTAATGATTTAAATAATTTCAGATTTCCAAATAAAATATGTCTGTTTTTAAAAATAAGAAATATTTTAAAAATATAATCCTTGCAAATTGATCTTTTAAATAAATACTACATTAGCAAATGCTAAAAAGCTTATCAATAAAAGAAGTGAGCATGTAAAAGATCATACTGTGTATCAAACCTTTATGTCTGAAGTTTTCTTGCCAAGACATCAAGTGGTTTGATTAAAAATACAGTGTGACAGACAGATTCAAAAGCTAAGAAATCTAAGTCCTAGTAATTAATGGTTTCATCTTAATTCTGGTTTCGTAAAAACTGGGATGCAATAATGTCCAGCAGATTCTTTTGAAATGTGTCATACTTCGCTTTTCAAGTGTATTTTTGCTCTATAGAAGAGTTTTTTTACTCATTTCTACCAATGCAGAAAGCTATCCTCTTGCATCTGGAATCTACTACATAACGAGTTTGGTTACTCTATCATTTGTAAATTTATTCTCAATTCAAAAACATTTGCTTTTTCTTTAACAAACTGTACATTCAAATCAGGTATTTGTATGCATGCACACAAAGCCAGTTAATCACTTCTGTTCACATGCTTTCAAAAATACCTGATTTGTATACATATTAGCAGACATGCTGGTTTGTTGGCAAAGTAATACAAGAATATAAATATTCTGAGCTTGTTTTCAAAATTATGCGCAAACGAGTAAGTCTGTTTAACAATTAATTTTACATTTATTTGTATGTATGTAATTTGCACATAAACACACACATAAATGAATCAGAATTTTTAAAAATAAATATTTGTAATTCTAAATTATCACTGGGTGAATAGCATATAATAACTTATTAAATAGCATATAATAACTTTCATTAAATCACAGGTTTGGAATCAATTAAAATCAATCTGAAAAAAAAAAAAATTCAAAATATTGGAAGATGTTTTGTAAAGCATAGAATCATAGGGCTGGAAGAGACCTTGGAGGCCTTCTAGTCCAACCCTCTACCCAAGACAGAAGACCATTCTGGACAAATGGTTGTCTGATTTTTTTTTTAAAACCTCCAGCAATGGAACACTCCAACTCCAGAAGGCTCCTTTGATTAATTGTTCTCACTGTCAGGAAATTTCTACTTCATTCCAAGTTGGCTCTCTCTTTAATGAGCTTTTAGTCATTGCTTCTTGTTCTAACCTCAGGTGCTTTAGAAAATAAATTGATCTTCCTTTCTCTGCTCCCTTGAGTGTTCATCATACAGTTCAGCCTCAAGAGGCCTTATCAACTTTGTTGCTGTTCTCTGCACTCTATCTAGGGTTTCAGCATCTTCTTTTGTATCGTGGTGATCCAGTATTCCAAGTGTGGCCTTACTAGTGCAATAAAAAGCAGTACTATTACTCTTGTGATCTTGATGCTATCCCTTTATTGATGCAGCATAGGACTACATTGGTCTTTTTGGCAGCTGCAGCACACTGCTGGCTCATATGTAAAGTGGACCTAGTCCACTAAGATATCTACATCCCTCTTACAGTTACTATTGTTGAACCAAGTACCACCTATTCAATAGTTTTGTATTTGATTTTTGTATTTAATTCATTTTGTATTTAATTAATGCTCCAGTCTGTCCTCCAATATGTTAGCAGTTCTCTCCCATTCCCCCCAGCTTGGTGTCATCTGCAAATTTGATGAGCTCCTCTTCTATCTCTTCATCTAGATCATTTTTGAAGATGTTGAAGAGTACTGGCCCCAATACAGAGCCCTGAAGTATTCCACTGCATGCTTCTCTCCATATAGATGTAATTCCATTGAGGACTATACACTGAGTGTGGCTGGCCAGCTTGCTGGGAATCCATCTGGTGGTGGTACTGTCTATCCCTCATTGTTCTATCTTACCAAAATGTAGGCTGTGGCCTACTTTGTCAAATGCCTTACTGAAGTTCAAGTATACCATAGCATTTCCTCTAATTTAGTCATTTATCAAAAGAGGCAATAAAGTTTGTCTAGCATGGTTTTTAACAAACACATGTTGGCTTCTAGTAATCACTTTGTTCCTTTTAGGTGTTCATAAATCTGCAGCTTGATTACATCCATGATTGTTTACAAAACAATGAAAAAAATTGAGGTCTTTAAGAAAACTGCAATTGTGAAGCAAACAGCATAGGTTCCCAATTTCATAGCCCGTAATCTGTTTGTCCATCAGGTGCTGTTTCTATTTTCAGAAATCTATGACAAATAACCTGATTTTACTATAAAAGAAGTTCATGACTCTAGATATATTTTTCTTTGAATTGTGAAAAACATGGACATATTAGATACATAAAAATGTCATCCTAAATTTCAAGTCCCCAATCTAATCCAACAACAATAGTTAAACTAGCTTTAAATATAGTCTAAACTTAAGAGTTTCCACTCAGGAGATTTAAGATGTCCTGCAGAAGGGTACTCCTTGTGACTCTCTACAGTTGTCAGGTTGCCCCCATGGAGGACAAAATACTAGTCCTTTTGTTTGATTCACCATAGTTCTTAAGTTGTTCCATGGTTCTCTTTCTTACTTTGACTTGATTATTTCTTTGAAACATTTTTTTCTGGCTAAATTTACTCAAGAAATCAGCAAAGTGTATTCCTGTGCAATACAGCACAATACAACTGTGGAAACTGCAAAGTGTATTAGTTCTAAACATCAAACTACTGATTTCTTTGCTCAAACCATCATGATTCAACCAAATTTATCTCTTCTTTTATATTCTTTGTCTGAACTCCAGGATTACAACTCTGCACTAATTTTTGATTGTTCAATTCAGTAGAGAGACCTTCTACTGTGTGAGTTCAGGTTTGCTTCTTATTTGTTTGGTTTACAAGCTATTTCTCGTGATTGTTATCACAAGAACATGCATTATGTTCTCTGCCAAAGCCAAGACCAAAGTGTTTTCATTTGCTTTAATTTGTTGTTTTGTAACCTATAAATAGAGCTTCGTATCTTGTGCAGAATGCAGGCCTGAATAATGGCTGCAGAAATGTCAAAAGTACTACATTCCTGTGCATAATTGTGAGGCTACAGATTTTGATGGCTTACTTTTTTGATTCTGTGGGGCACAAAGGCTGTAAAGGTGTGGCCTTTAGGCTTAGCGTTTCACCTTCCCATGGGCAAATGGGAGCCTTGGAATTATACTGAGGTCTTAAACTAAATTTAATTGACATCCAAGCTAGTGTCTTCCTTTTGTCTCCTTTTTTGGTTTGTTGTCTGCTTCCATGCTCGTTATTTTCTTTAAGACAAGCAGGTACCCAAGAGATACTATATTTCTCCCTTGTATATTCTATTTTTTTCCTGTATTTCACATTGGATAGAGTTCAGGAGTTTCTATATTGAGATAGTCTATCAGCAACCCCCTCCATTTCATTTAAACCCACCTTTGGGTATATCAGTCTTTCCTTGAGAGAATTATGTCATATATAGTAAATCTTTTTCCATATAGATGAAGGACTGAAATTGTTTCTCAAAATTGTTTCAGCATTTCCATAGCACTTGCCCCATTCTCTTGCTTTATCATTACTATTAGTACTAATATTCTTTATTCCAAAGCTCATATAAGCATCAATGGTATGTAGAGCTAACAAGAGATCTTTCTTTTTCCTTTTTAGAAAAATGGTGATAGAATGCTGGCTCACATGTATAAATAATTTAGCCTAATTTAAACAGCCTCTTAAATTATTGGTAATATTTTCATTTCCTCTAACAATGTTGATCTTTTTTGGAAATTAACAAGAGTGTAGGCAAATTTTACCATTTTACCATTTCTAATCTCACATATTTGCAAATAGTTGGCCAGAACTGCCAGCCTTTGACAGTAAATATTGCTAAACAGCAATTGAGAAGTAGTTGCATGATTAATGTTATTTATACTTATTTTTTTGGGTGAATATCTTTATTGTTTTAAAAGTTTTTAAACTGTTTTATAATTTTAGAATTGTAAGCAGCCCATAGTCATTAGGTTGAATTGGGTGGCTATAAAAATAGAGTAAACAAATAAACAAATAAATAAGTAACAATAAAGATATATAACACCAAAGGACTCAGAAAGTTTCTTCTGAATTTTGAACATTTGCCATATACATTTTTCCAATATTGTATGAACAAAAGCTTATGCTTCTACTATTTGACATACATAGATTGTCTATGATAAGAAAATCTCTCCAAAGGTAGTCACAACACATTGGAGAGTTTCCCTTACCTATAATAATTATGTTTGCAGTGGGTGGAAAATGCATGCTATTTCACTCTGTTACAGACTATTTTCAAAATAAACTGGCTTCAAGAACAACGTTTAAAGTATTTGTTATAATATAAAACACAGAAGGGAAATTTTAAGGAGACTTACCGCACAATTTCCAAGCTATGGATACCCATTAAAATCAATAAAGCAGCATGTCAATCCCAGGCGACACACAACAATTAAACTTCTGTTAATTCTTAGAATTTGTTGTGCCTTTTGTCTACCGAGCATTCCACAACTCTAATTGTCTCTGCATGTCATATAATTAATGATTTCAAACATTTTTCAATTATAATAACCATAGTTTTCCCACCACCAAAATCCTGCCTTTTTTAACTGCAAAGTTTTCTGAATGTAGCCATCATTGTAGAAAAATGCTAAAATACTAAAATTGTAATACTGGAATTATAACAGTCCAGTAACTAAAAATTAAGGGTATGCAATCATTTGACTGACAAAAAGTGCCACACAAGCCACTGTCCTTGATGATAAAAAAATTATGAAGTGTGTGACAGAAAAAAATGATTTAATATCCAAGGATTATATCAAGCACAAAATGGATGATGAAAATAAACCAATCTTGTGCACAGTGGCATAGCAAGTTTTATTAGCATGCTGACAAATTTCAAGCAACCAACTTTCTTGTCCCATAAGACAGTTATACAGTCTTTGCTCCCTGCAGTTGCTGCAATATCTTTATCTGAGAAATATTCTCTAGTTCACACTTCTTTCTTGCATGAGAACAGAATCCCAAGTTATGCCAAGCACACCCGAGAAGTTGACAAATCTGAAGCATGTTTGAAAAGGTAAAAAAATTGTTTCTCTTTTTGACATTTAGAGAAACAAAATACTTTTACTAGCGGTGTTAACTAGAACTTTAAGGGAAAGAGACCTTACCCAGAATATGAATGTTATGAATGATAGGAAGTAAGAAAGTGATTGAACAATATTTAAAAATAATAATAACATAAATCACTAATGCATTTCAAAAAGCTTTAAACTAAACCTAATAAAACAGAATTTCTAAATCAATGATAGGCAGTATTTGGAGGCGTTGGATTCTAGATTTTCTGGAGCTGACAGGATGTCATCCAGTGATACTATTAGACAATTAGAAAGATAGAATTGAATTTTCTAAATGGTGGGATTGGCAAGAGAACTCTGCAATGTAAACTAATTCTTTTCCTACTGTTACTGACTTCCCACAATGGAATTTGTCATTCTGCTACTAAATTTTGATGGAGAATTCTGAGATGCTATGGGGTCACATATAGCTTGTAGGTTGCCCATACCTTAAAAGTATTTTAAGTTATATATAAAATATCTTAATAAAAATAAAGTAGCACTGATTATGATACGTAATGAAATGTGTACAAGAAAATAACTAAGCTCAGACCAAGGACCCCTCAAAAATAAAATAACATGGATATGTAAAATGTTTTGTAAAAAGTTTAAATGAAGTTTCATTGAAAGCTACCTATGTCAATTGCATCCATAATTATTATATTCAGGCTTAAAATAGTTTAACCTATATTTATTGCTTTATAGATATTCAGTTTTATTTATTATGTAATAATTATAAATATTCCTGGATCATAAGTTCAGTGATGAAGGAAGGAAGGAAGGAAGGAAGGAAGGAAGGAAGGAAGGAAGGAAGGAAGGAAGGAAGCTTAGCTCAAAGTCATGATATGTGCTGGAAATCAATATTTATGGACCTATTTAATGACAGCGATAGAATATAGAAGATTCAACTTATAACAAGAATAAATGGTATAGCACATGTATAATTTGTCAAATTATAAAAATCAAATAGTATGTTGTATATTTGTGACACTAAGAGAAACAAGAATTGAATAAAAGTGATATGAAATCATCCAAGGTGATATGAAATGATCCAAATAATGTCAAAAATATGAAATGGTGGGAAGTTATATAAAAATTGAAAATCATAGGTTAGTGATAATTTATCTCCATTTATATTCCATATGTCCTTCAGGAGCTCAATGTGGCATTCACAATGCTTCATCCTCTTATTTATTTTTTCTCATAAGAAACTGAAGGATCAGATCATCACCTTTAACTACTGAAGTGACTAGTAAGTATCTGCACTGGCAAACATATGCATTTCAAATCATTTCAAATAAGCATGTTGAACTATGGAAAAATAAATTAAATGATTGATTTTAGTGCTTTTTTTTAAACGGAACACTAAGTTTTCCCTGGAGTCAGTTCCCCCCCCCCTTTTTGTAAAAGACAGGGAGATGATTTGGTGGTGTCATGAGTGGATCCTGAGAAAAGTGGACATGCAGAAAAGGAAATAAGTGGAAGAAATGATAGTGAAAGTAGAATAATACAGGAATAAAAATCCAGTATAATTCTGTATAAAAAAGTTAAAATAAATAAAATAAATAAAAAACCATTTGAAAGTGGATGAAAAGGACAAAACAAGAAGTCTCCAGTAAAATTAATGTGATGAAAAACAAGAATGATGACAAAACTGAAGAAAGAAATGGAAGGATAATAAAAGGCAATGTATGAATTAATTTCACTTAAATTTTCATAGCACATAATCTTGCAAATCATGATTTTTGGTTTATATTCATTCTTCTAATATTTATGCATATAAAAATATGCTTATCCACAAATGTGAAAAAAATGTATTTTTTTCTATGTACTACTCAAAAGTCACAATTTTAATTCAAATCTGGGTCTACAAACCACCAGGTACTATTACTGTCATCTCATCTTGTTCCCACCTTTATTTTTACTTCCCTGCATGTAATCATCAAATCACCTTCAAGTAACCCTTCTTCCCTCCCTCCCTCCCTCTGATTATTCATCTTAAATTTCAAACTGAACATTAAAAATTTACTTAAATTTTTTCCAGGTAATGTTTTTCAGTAAGATAAAGAAATGTAGACTGGTTTATTTATTTATATATTTGTACCCTGACTTTATTATTATTATATAATAATAATAACCAAAAGTGATGAACATACTGAATATTCCTTTCTCCTCCTATTTTCCTCATAAGAATATCCTGTGACGTAGGTTATGCTGAGAAAGGGTGACTGGCCCAGTTATCTAGCCAGCTTTCATGCCTAAGGTGGAGTATAAGTCATGGTCTCCCAGTATCTAGCCTGGTGCCTTAACAATTGGAGCAAACTGGCTCTACTTGATCTGTATGTTGCACACAACACAACCAAAGCTTAAAAGTCTGTAGAGATTCTCAGTCATCCAGGTCATGGTGGTCCCAAAGGTGCTTTTTTCAGGAGGCAACCAAAGCCTAGTTTAACCAAAAGCAATATCTGAGAGGAGTTTCCGCCCATTGTACCTGAGAAAGTTGTCAGATACTTGTAGCTTTTAGTTTGACTACTCCTATGCTAGATTCATGACCTACCTGGCTGGTCAAACTGCCCAGAAGAAGATACATGATTGGATCTGACTAGTGACTAATTCGTTTTTGAGGGAGGCAGTGGTCTCACTGGCTCTTAAGGAAGCAGTGATGCACCTCCTCCTCAAGGAACAATCACTCACCCCATGGCTAAGAGGGCCTTTGCACAACTTTAGGTTGAGTGCCAGTTGTACTCATTCCTGGGCCAGGAGGTTCTTATTCATTGTTACTCATGCCATCATGACCACTGCAACATACATTACATGGGGTTGCCCCTGAAGAGCATTTGGAAGTTTCAGCTGGTATAGAAAGCAGCTGCATAGATTGTAAGCATGTCAGCTAATCGGCACATATATCATTACTATTTTCTGGGTTGCTTGCCAGTGTGTTTCTGGGCGCAATTTAAGGTGCCAATAATCATCTTTAAAGCTCTTCTTGTCTTGGGATCAGATTACCAGAGGAAATCTCTTCTCCCAGTTCTTGCTACCCACTCAATCGAGTCTGGCATGATAGGCATGTTCATCAGGTCTCATCAGCCAAGGAAATTATAAAAGCTGTGAGAATACTGAAAAATAGAGCTGCAGGTTTACATGGTTTTAACTAGAAAACCTTTAAAACGTGGATGTGGCTTGTACTGTTTGTTCAATGTGTGTCAATACAATGAAAATCAGAAGATAGTTGTATACAAAGGAAAATTTACAAGAGTCAATGCATAAAATACTGTACAGGGGATTAATTTAAGTTTGCTGAGAAAGTGTTTGGTAAAAATTTAATTGAAAGGTATTAAAGGTGACAATGAGCAAAATCTGCGAAGTGCAGTATAGCCTGAGGCTAGACAGCAAGTGTACAGAACAATTTTTACTCTTCACAGGTCATTGAGAAATTATGGAAGGCTTTATGTGAAACATTAAAGTTTGCTTGCTGAATGCAATAATAGCAATATTGAGTGGAAGTAGAAAATGTTTAGCAAGTGGTTCAAGGAATACAAGGATACATAATGTCTCATTAGTTGTTTAATATATATGGATAAATGGTTGGAGTAATATCAAAGCCTTGTTGATATACAGATGATGCTAGCTAAGAACTCAAATGGTTTGCAGTGTTCATGAGATGGGTTCTGTGATGCAACAAAGATTAAAGATCTGAAAATTAACTTCCAAACACCAAGACAATTGTTTTTGAAGGAAATAATGTATTTATTAAAAATGGATACAATTGAGAAGTTTCAAGATGTGCAGATGTGAACAAAATGTTAGTTGGTAAGATGTAATCTATTGCTAGGAATGGAGTAATATGGCTATATAAAGGAGTGTGGTTTTGAAAGTTGGCTATCCGAAGAAAAACATACTAGGAAGTTGAAAGCATTGGTAAAATTGAAACCAATGGATGAAATATGAATGGTTGATAAATGAATGTGGACTGAGATGGAGAAATCAGTGCAAACGAAGCACATTTAAGAACAGTGAATAGTACGGATATAAATTAGCTTTATATTTTCTCTTACACTCTCTTTTAATTCCTTTTCTCATTGCTTTGTATTATTTTAATTTTGCATAATACTTTCAGAATATCCACGTATCAATGCTTTCTTTCTAATAATAAAAAGTGGGATTGTAAGGTTTACCTTTCTGAATATGTCCTAAACCTCTTAATAAATAAACAAAAGGGGTATGTGGGATGTAATAATGCTTTAATCATTTGCCTTTTTTGTCTCTTTCTGAAGATACCTCTTTTTACTCATTCTTAAAGGATAACTTAGAGAAAATGTGAAGAATCAACATTTTTGTATATTTGGATCATTAACAGCACAGTTGATTTTACAGAAAATTTGCTTAGCCACATTCCCATGCCTGCTGATTTGATTGTGTGAAAAAGATCTTTAAACACCAAACTTTAAAAATCAATTAACTACAGAACAATTTAATTAATAGCTGAAAACTACAATAATTCTGGAGAATTGGTCCATCTATAACTTGAGACAATTACTTACTAATTTCTCTTCAGGAGAGGAAATAAATGTTTCTGATAGTTCTTTATATAGGTAATGCCAAATATTACTTGGCTCAATTATGTATCCAATTCTAATTCACAGAGCATAGCATACAAAACTATTATTTAGTAATAATAGTTATATTATCCAATAGTTATCCAAAGAGAGAGAGAGAGAAGATAGTTAAAAACTACCTACACTGAACTTGTTTGGAAGAACCTGCAAGAAAACCCATCTTCTATATCAAAATATTGTTTTTCTCTGCAGTGGTACATTTGGAAATATAAAATCTGCTTTCAGGATTCTTAATTATCACAAGAAATAGTTGCTCAACATGTAAAATATATATGAAGGTGAAGCTCAAGTATGTAAATTCCTGATTGAAAAGTACTGGAGTTCTATTGATATATAGATCTCATACTCATGTCTGATTTTATGTGCATTCTGTTCTTACAGTACCTTGTTCCTAGAAATCACTTCTATATAAATTAAAATAGAATAACACGGACTATCAAGCTAATAAATTATTTCATTAAGCTTTTTTGTTGATCTGTAATTCATGGGAGGTTTTTAAAGTCCCATTCTGGTCCAAGTGCAAATTACCCATATTTTCTAGTCCAGCAAAAATATAACAAAAGGTCCTATGTTTCTTTAAAATGATCAAATGAGAACAACTTGTTAATGATGAAAATAATACTACGCTAGGCAAAAAAATCATTGCAAAGAGATCCATGTTATAAGATTTTGTCAAGATCACATAGTTAAAAATCTAAGAATCTGATAGGTAATTAAAACCATTATTTGCACTATTCTAAAGACATGGGTACAAATTCCTTCAAATTACGTTATACAGGTAGTCTTCGACTTACAACAGTTCATTTAGTGACTGTTCAAAGTTACAATAGCACTGAAATGCTATTTCAGACTTATGACCATTTTTCACACTTACAACCATTGCAACATTCCCATAATCATGTGATCAAAATTCAGATGTTTGGTAACTGACTCATATTTTGTGACCTTCTCATGAGCAAAGTCAATGGGGAAGCCAGATTCACTTAACAACCGTATGACTAACTTAACAACTGCAGTGATTCAGTTAACAACTGTGGCAAGAAAGGTCATAAAAAACTCACTTAACAACAAAAATGTTGGGCTCAATTGTGGTTGTAAGTCAAGGATTACTTATACTTAAAACTATATTATAAATCCAAAAGACAACAAAATCTCCTGTAAGAAAAAGGAACCAAGGTAAAATGGATTTACTCACATTCCTATGCATCAGAAAACCAAAATAGTCCTAGGCATGCCATTCATTAAGCCTTTTTCATTAAGATGTATCTTCTTGTTGGCCTCAGATATAAGCAAAACCTATATATACTGTTTCATTTGTACTCAGTTCCGATGACTTCTTGGCAAAACCCTGATGCAGTACACTCAGTAGAAATATATATCATAAGGAAATAAGTGGAGAATTTGATCTAAAACATGATTCAGATGGTGAATACCTAGAATGTCAAGAGTATATACTGCAGACATGAAACTGGAGAGCATATGCTAATACCATCTGTTCATTTTTGTTTTTAGAATGCTACAAGGTAACAAATGAATCCTTGCATTTTTATGTCTCCTGTGATAGCAAAGCTATCTAAGCAGGGCCTTCAGAGGAAAACTCCTTCAAATATTAAGAACATTTTCCTCTTTAAAATGAGCACCCAACAGCTACTTGGATGAAAAAAAACCTTTTAGTTTGAACCTCTCCATTTCAGTTTCTCTCAACTAAGTCATCTTTTCCCATTTTTTTTTCACTTTCCAATTTTTAGGAATTTACATGAAAAGAATTCATATTTTCCTTATATATTTGAAGAATTGATTTTAAAAATTGTCTTACAATATGCTTTTTAAAAACATTTTAACTGATATATTTTTCTGGGTATTTTCCAGATAGTTAAGTAGTAAGTAGGTAGATAGGTAGTTGGGTGCAGAAACATAGATGTTTTCTGATCAAAGATTATACCACATTTTTAATTGACAGCTAAGTTTCACTTATACCATGTTTTCCCAGAAATAAGCCCCAGCATGATTTTTAGGATGCTTGTAACATAAACCCTTCCCCAAAAATAAACCCGAGTTAAAATCATAATCCCCATGGTCAGCAAAGGAGGCGGCAAGCATGTGGGAGCAGACCTTGGATGGTACAGTCTGGGGTCAACCCCAACCCATAGACTGTTCATCCAAGCAGCAGGTGGATGCAGAGGTGCGGAGGAAGCACACGATCTGGCCTGCTGGATGCACCATGTGGCTGTCTGCCTCATCGAGGCCATGGGCAAGCAAATACAGGCGGTGGGATGAAGTGGGGCAGGTGGCAGCGGGAGGCTTGTCTATGTTCGGCAGAGCTGGAGGAGGATGTTTGACAGCAGGGGCGAAGTGCAGAAGGACCATAGCGTGGCACCACCCCTACCCCACTACCTGCCTTGCCTCTGCAACCTCTCCTGGAGCCTTGTGCGGAGGTGTATGAATTGATTAGTGGCTGGGGAGGTGGGCAAGAGGAGGAGATGAAAGAGAACTGCTCCGAGGAGAAGCAAGGAGATCCTGTACATCAGCCTGTTGCCTGTGTTGAAGGGCAGAGATTCCCTTCTTGGAGGGAAAGAGGAAGGGGAGAGAAATGGGAGAGGGGTGGGGCATCTGGCTGGGCTGATCACCCTGATATTGTGTTTTCCCCAAAAGAAGTCCTAATGCATCTTTTGGGGGAAAAAATATAAGACTGGGTCTTATTTTGGGGAAAACAAAATAGTAATTTGCAAACTGAACAAAAATAATTAAAAAGTTGTTACAAAAATTTTTTTTTTACAAAAAAAATTGTTACAAAAATGATTTCCTGCACCTGTATTTCTAAGCCCTTGCATGAAAAAAATGATTATTTATATAAAGAGAATGAGCTATCTCTTATATTAACTAATAAGATTGATGTACCAGAATACTAGGAGGAGCACAGTGGGTAGACAACACTGGGTTGACAAGCCTATGTTCAAAACACAGCTGCTGCTGCAAGACAGGGTGAAGTCCTGTTATTTGTTTGAGTTTGAGTTTGAGTTTATTAAATTTATAGACCGCCCCCTCTCCCCGCAGGGACTCGGGGACTTTGTCAACCTAGCAGTTTGAAAGTTTGCAAATGCAGGTAGAGAAATAGGTATTCTTTGGTGAGCCCATTAACAGGACATGAAAGGAGTCCCCCCCCCTCCGAGTGTCACCTGGGCAACAGTGATTTCACCAGCTAATCCTTTCAACCGGAAAGCATCTTGCTGCTTCCAACATGAATATAATGATGATCAGAATACTAGATTCAGTTTGGTATAGTGGTTAAGCCATCAGACTAGAAATCAGGACGCTGAGTTCAAGTCCCACCTTAGGCACAAAGGCAGCTGGCTGATCTTGAGCCAAACACTCTCTCAGTCATAGGAAGGAGACATTGACAAACTATTGAAAATTCTTGTTAAGAAAACAGCAGGGACTTGTCCAGACAGTCTCCATGAATTGGACATGACTAAATGTTCATCCCCCTCATACCTACAATATTGGCAAAACAGGACATATAATGCTAAAATCTTTATCTTACAGGAAATTAAAACTGAGGGTAGTTAAATGCAGGCATTAAATTGCAAGCAAATATGTTTGGTTAAATACAAAGTAATCTTTAAAAAACTTGCAAGAAAGAATAAACTAATGGGAATAGAACTTGTGAGGACAAATTCTTAAAGAAAGGAAATATTAAAAGCACAGTTCCTAGAAATTCTTATTAAGGGGGTTAGGAAGAAAGACCAGTATTAGTCCTTCAAGATAGTCCACACAAGAAACCAAAACCCAGGAACACTATCTTTAGTGTAAGTTTACAGTAACAGAATTTTGCAAGTGTGAAAAGACTTCTCACCTCCTTTACCTTTACATTCCAGAGAACTAGGAGGGTTCTTTCTGGGGTGATTTCCTTGTGTACACTGAGGTCAGTGGTGGGTTTCAATTTATTTTACTACTGGTTCGCTCGTGTGTGCGATGCTTCTGTGCATGCAGAGCCTCCTGCCGCAACCACCACCAGTTCGCCAGATCCAGGGCGAACCAGCAGAAATCCACCTCTGGCTGAGGTATATTTTGACTGTTGTCTAAACTGTCTTCGTCCTATCTCTTATCTCCCAAGGTTATTCTCATGTCCCATTATATCAACCAATTTGGCTACAGACAATGCTTATTAAAACCCTGAAAAAATAAATACTGTGTCCTAACAGGATATAGCAGAATTTGGAGTCAAGGAACTTTTAAAACAATACCCCCATAATACCCTTTTTTAAAATGCAAGTGATTTCAAAATGCAAGGGAATTTAAGCATTTAAATGTATTTCAATTAATGACTGAAATGAGACAAGGTCTCTTTTCAGTATATAAACCTAAGCACCCATATGACTCAATACTTAAGTCTTTAAATGTTTTTGAAAAATTACTCACAACTTAAATACTTAACAGAAGAGAAATGGTCATTTTGAAATTGCCAGTTGTAGTGAATGGTGAAGTGTTCTTTTTGTAATCTGGATTAACTGCCATTTGGAGGACAATTTTTAAAGGCCCTGATTATGTGTTGCATTATCCCAGCAAATAGTTATTGCACCGAGACTGTTGTTCAGGATATCTCTTTCTATATTCACTTCTCCACTACTACTAAGAATCAAGCACTGATTGAGAAAAGAATCTTACTGACTTTGGTATTGAAAGACAAAATATTCATCTGATCTGAATTTCTGAAAAACATTCAACCTTTTAAAATGTAAAAAATAATGTGTTATATTCAGGCATTTAAAAAATGTACCACGTGTTTCATTCATGCACCATTTAAGAAGTATACAAAATACATAGTGAAAGGAATTTACTGGATATCAATCAATTTGCATAAACATTTTTATACAACTGAATTCCAAATAGTAATTCTTTTACAATAATTATGTCAGAAGGATGTATGGTTGCAATCACCAAAATATCATTTGGGAACGTATGACTGCCTTGCATCAGAAATTTAACCTTGAAGAAAAATGTCCTGTTATGCATATAACTACTGAATAAAAATTGCATAATTGCTGCTATTGGAAAGAAGACTAAAAAGAGCCCCAAGCACAACTTTTCTACTATCTGGAATCATCCTGCTTCATGAAATTACATGCAAATTGCTTTAATTATATGCAAATAAAATGTGCCAGTTAGCCATGGGCCTCTAACTCATGATATTTACATATCCAGATGTGGTTCTTATTTCTCAATCAGCTACTCTATTCCTGACCTACAGAATAACTGTTTAACACAAGTGAAATTATGTTAGCTTGAAAAAGCACTAGTGCTAGAAGCGGATGTAAATATTAGGGCTGTGCATGCTTTAAAAATGTTTTCAGTCTCATGTAAGTATAGCACTTCTCTGCTATTCGTTAAAGCAGTTCATCTTTTTTTAGGTTACCATACAAGGTTGAAAGACATAGCTTAATTTCAATGACTCAACTGTTTAAATAGCAGTTATTTCTCCCCCAGGGATACAAATTTTAAAAGGAGCTGTATTGATTAAAACGTGAATGCTATACTTCTATGAGGTTCAAAGCACTACTTCTGAATCATTTTCAGCCCTAGTAAATATCAGGTCTGCTAAATATTGGGTGCTAAAAACCCAGATGACCACCAGAAAGGTAGCAAAATGATATTAAAAATAAATTATTTACTGCTATTTAGAATTTTGCATTGAAAATCTGCTAATCTTAATAAAGATCCAGGTGATTCCAGCGGCAAATAAAAACACTGAGCAGAAACTGACAGCTTTTTTTTAATGTTTTGAAAAGGAATCATTGCATACACAAAACTGTTGTTCAGTGATGCACTATAATGCAATCAAGGAAGTAAATTAGGTTGCTATATATTTTATATCAATTATATTAAAGATAAGGATGCAGAAGATTGCATTTAAATATGGGTTTAGAGCATATTGCTAAATATGTATAAAATAAATTTTAAGTTTGTTATACTGGGGAGGAAGTGATATTAAAATATTACTAAAATGTGATAACTGGTTCATAACTCAATTTTATTCACGTTAGGGCAACTGAATGAACTTCTCAAAATTATACATGGTTCCAAGAGAAAATTCAACCTTACTTAACAGATTAACAGAGTTGGAAGGGATCTTGTAGGTCTTCTAGTTCACCTTGAAAGTACAGAGGCTGTGTAGTATCTTTAGCTCACAGTCATTAGGTAAAGATACAATAGCCAAGAAAATATAATAGCGCAGAAGAAACAATTGTATTGATGAACATTTTCAGATTATTGTCATGATCTGCCCACATAACACCCATTTAAATTGAGAACCAAAGGTGCAGTTACTGCAAACTTGTCCCATATTTCACTAAATGTATGTCACTCACAGTATCATAATATTTCATTAGTTCTTGAAATTGTTGCTTGATTGGCCTTACTGTCATTCAGAGGGATCTAGTTACATCATGAAACTGGTTTTGGAGGAGGCATATGAGTTTCATTTGCTAGAGTACCTTAATGACCAACAATGTTTCAATGCCTACATAGTTGTTAGTAGAAGAGAACATGAAAATACTGCCACCATAAAAAGCCCCTACAGATTGTAATAGCTGATAGGTAACCTTATTATTATTGCTGTTGTGGGAATGTTAAGATTTATATTCTGCCTTTCTTCCAGTGTTATATTAGAAATTGCTTTTCTCAAGCTAACGTCTCAAACAGGCATATGAAGAGTGGTTTTTATTTTGAAAAGGCAACTAGACTGATTTTGAGTGATGGTTGGGGTGCACCAAGGCTCTGCACTGTCATCACTTTTGGTCATGGATACCATCACACATGACCTGCAGCAGAATGCATCCTGGACTATACTCTATACCAGTGATGGCTAACCCTTTTCTCCATGCATGGCCATACCAATAACGTAATGTACCCCACTCCCTGCACATGCCCACACGACCACCCCATGCCCCTCCTTCCTCATGCACGCACATGACCCCGTGTTCCTACCGTGCATACGCATGACCCCCTCATGCCCCGTTTTGGGCCTAGGCCTCCCTGAAGCCTCCTGGAACCAAAAACAGGGTGCAGGGGAGGTGCACCGCACCCCCCGTGCTCTCCCTACCCCACATACATGTTCATCTGACTCCCCGCCTTCCACACATTCACACACGAAACCCCCACCCCACCCCCATGCATGTGCACACATCTCCCACATGCATGGCAGAGACCTGAAAATCAGCTGGCCGGAGGGAGGCATGTGCACATGCGCAGTGGAGCTGAGTTGGGTGATGGCTCGCATTCCCACAGAGAGGGCCCTTCTTCAAGGCTCTATGCTGATGATGTTATGCTTGCTTCCACAACCAGAGGCAAACTAACGCAGCAATTTCAAACATGGAACAATCACCTCAACCATTTCAGACTCTGCCTCAACATCAAGAAAACTGAGTACTTAGAGACTGTCACCACCCCTGGAACACTTCAAATCAATGGAGAAAACCTAAAGAAAGTGGACATTTTTCGGCTCTGTGGTCCCACCTCCAAGGCAACATCAATGGTGAGGTGCAAGCAAGGGTGAATGAAGCCTGAATGCATTGGCAAGAACTCACTGGTGTGTTGTGTGACAGATGAATGCCAATCTATCTTAAATCTAAGATTTACAAGACAACCACCTACCCTGTTGCACTGTAAGGCACTGAATGCTTGGACCAAAAGCTATCTCCGTGCCATGGAAATGCGAATGCTCTTTTTGATATCAGGCAGCTCCCTTCTTGACCACATCACAAATAACACCATTTGACAACATTTTGGTGTGGCACCAATTATAGAGAAAATGAGAGAAAGCTGGCTCTGCTGGTATGGGCATGTCCTGAGATCAGCACCTTCCACCATTGCCAAGACTGCCAACCAATTAGAAGTCAATGCCCAGTGACCTTGCGGGTCCCCAAAACAGAGATGGCAAGACACCATCAACAAAGATATATGTAAGCCGTGGGCCTGTGCAAAGTGGCATTCAATGATCCAAAAACTGGACCCTGCACTTGCGGGAATACGCTAGGAAAAAGAAGAAGAACTGGACTGATTTTGAAGAAAAATAAAATGCTTCACTTCCTATCCTGGAAGCTTCATAATCTTTCAAACAAGCATTACAAACTGGAAGAATTCATGTCTTGCTGAAATATTTCTAATTATAGGCACATAGATCAGTTTGGTTAATATACTGTAGGTAATATGACCTTGCATTAAATATTGGTATTCATCTTAAGACAATGGGGAAAAAATTAAGAGGAGCCATTTAAGTTTCTTCTTGGTTGAAGATTAGATTCATCTGTACCTGTTCGCTTTCTTTGAAGCTCACTAGAAACTGCAATAACCAAGGGAGGGGCTTTTTGGAAGGGGAAGAGTACTGAAGGTGTGAAAGAATGCTGTGGGAAATTGAGGAATATGGACACTAACAGGAGCCAAAGGTGTCAAACCAAGTCGTCTTCCTACCTTCAAGGACGTCAGCTCTGGGAAAGGAATTTTCAGTGATACCTAAGGCACTGGGTCCCAAAACATTGCAGCAGAACCTGATTGGACTATTTCCACTGGGGGGAGGATTCTGGATATTGAGGATTGCTTTCAATGTTTTATTTTTGTGCAATTTTCTTCAGAGCTTGCCTCGCTATGCTGCACTCAGTATCTCTAGTATAAGTACCTTTCTTCTAACACCAATGGAGTCAAGGAATGTTCTTTCCTAGGAAGTAAGCTGTGGCTAGAGTGATAAAGAGAACAAGGTAAAGAAGGTGAAGATAATCTATAATTTTTTTGAATAAGACATGGAAATCATAATGCCTCTATTGAAAGAAGCAATATTAAACAGACTGCAACCTATTTGAGGAATGTGGCAAAAACAAGCTGGTGTGAAAGGATTTTTTAAAACTTTTTGTGAAATCCAGAATACTGGCAGGAAAATAGGCATGGACACCTAATAAGATGCTGCTAAAATATGGGTGAACTACTTTTACACTGCATCTATCTGCCATCCTATTTGATTATGCCATAAAAATCACTGCTATAGATAGCAGGACACTTCATGGATCATTCTAATAAAAAGAGATTGCTGCCCTTAGAAATCTTTCAAGAAGAAGTAATTGTTCTTTATACTGGTTTACAACTGTTTTGGTTCTTCAAAAGGACCAAAAAGAATCAGCTTTTTTCTTATTTTCCTTTAACACTAGTCCAGTGGTGGGTTTCAAATTTTTTTAGAACCTATTCTGTAGGTGTGCCCTGCTTTGTGGAAGTGGCTTGGTGGTCATGTGACTGGGTGGGAGTGGCTTGTGATCATGTGACCATGGGGGAGTGGCTTTGCAGTCATGTGACTGAGTGGGAGTGGCTTGGCAGTTACAGTATGTGACCAGGTGGGAGTGGCTTGGCAGTCATGTGACTGGGTGGGAGTGGCCAAGTCGATGTCACTGAGTTCTTGCCCCAAAGAATGACCTACAAAAATAAGATATAAAAAAAGGAAATTTATTATTTTGTGTACTTACTACTTAAATAAGAATAAAATAAGTACACAAAACAATATGGCTATCCTTGCCGGTCTTCAACATTACTGACCACCTTACACACACACTTCCAGCCCCTCTGCCTTTTCCCTCTTCCTGGATTCACTCAAGACATTTTTAAAACCCACAGCCTGTGCACAGCACACACATTTCCAGCCTCTCTGCCTCTTCCCTGATTCACTCAGACATTTTTTAAAACGCACAGCCTGTGCGCATGCACACACTCTTCTAGCAGCCCCTCTGCCTCTTCCCTCTTTCCCAACATCCTCTCTCCCACATCTTAGCCATTCACCAGTTCTTTCTTCTTCTGGTTCTTCTTTTGAGAACTTTTCGGCAGCATGGTGGGGATGGGCAGGGCGAGCCAAAGAGCGAACGACAGGAGGGGTGGGGCGAGCCAAAGAGCGAACGACGGGAGGGAGCGTTCTGGTATGGGGCCTCCTGACCAACAGGTATGGGAAGGCACGCTAAATTTCACCATCCAGTACGGTCGTACCGGTTGAAACCCACCCCTGCACTAGTCTCTTCTATCACTTCTAAAACCAAATTCTCAATAGGCGGGGTTGATAACAAATATCTTATGGAATGGGGAGGGGGGAAGAGAGGAATAACTAATTAGAACCATGCTTCTTTACTCCATTCAATAGGAGTCAGCTCATGTTCTTCCAGAACACTAATAGAAACTGGGTAGGGCTAATTATATCCCACATGAATATTGGCTCACCATCTTCCTGTTTTCCAGCTATTGTGCTTGGACTAGCAATCCCAGTACAAATTGAATAGAAGCAAAAAATCTGTAGGAACATGCCACTGGTTGCCTGTCACTATTTTTCAAAATCAACCAGAAATTGTTATTTATCAAGGGATGTCCTGAAAACACAGTTTTCTTTGAATTCACTCCTGAGATGCAACACAAATGTAAGTGCTTTTTTGGCACAAGCTATAGTCTTAAATTCTGCTCCTTTCTTCTTAAATCAGGTTTAAGTATCTTAACTTTTATCGTTTATTTTTCTGGCTCATATAAGAGATGCTCTAACACTTCTATCTAAATTATTTGTCCAACTGATATTCCCCTCTCTTCCACAAATTCAACAGTTTAGTAGAACGCTCTCTTAGTTCTTTTTCAACAGCTTGTAATAAAATATAGTGTCAAGTTCAAAGTGTGATTATGCTGTTGCAGCAATTTTTGCTTCTCAGCTTGCCACAGAACGAGGGAGGAGGGAAGACTAGGTTTGGAATGCCAGTTCCAGGCAATAACAAGAAATCATCCCGTGGAAACCAAGGTAATCTAACCAGATGGCGAACAAGGACCTGAACAGATTTCCATAACAATACCTAGATGTCTAATTGGACAATATGACCTGAACTAATGGGGGGGAGGAAAAAAACTATTCTTTAACTATGCTAAAACCGCGGGAATTAAGTAAAGCTGGTTTTGCTTTCAATCTGTGCTGAAATGATATACATCAATAAAGTTTTGCATAAAGAGATTTGGATTGTATCAACAGTGCTTGCTTGGTTGGGTTCATCAGTCGGAGCCCTGACATATAGATTGAAATACAGGTGGTTCTTTCATAACAACCACTCAGTCAGCAATTGTTCAAACTTATGAGAGTGGTGAATGAGCAGGGACGTGCGGTCAGGGGAGGCAGGGGAGGCAGAGCCTCACCACTCTCATCATGAAAAGAAAAGAAAAAGGGAAAAGGGAAAAGGCACACGTGGTCTGATTCCCTGCCTTCCTCAGTCAACATGAAGGGGACCGCAGAGTGCGCTCCGCTGGCTCGAGCTCCAAGGTCCCCTTCATGTTGACTCAGGAAGGCGGGAAATGGGACCACGTGTGCAGGAGGCTGAGGCTGCCTCAGCCTCCTGCACATGTCGTCCCATTCCCCGCCTTCCTGATGACGTCACCAGCCTCACCAGCCATAAACCTCACTGCACGTCACTGTGAATGA
Source organism: Natrix helvetica (assembly GCF_964273705.1). Classification (NCBI taxonomy): domain Eukaryota; kingdom Metazoa; phylum Chordata; class Lepidosauria; order Squamata; family Natricidae; genus Natrix; species Natrix helvetica. The sequence goes on along the minus strand of NC_138553.1, from coordinate 59,666,397 downwards.
GTGATACTTATAATCAATCTATGGAATTCTGGCTATCATAATGTCCTCTGGTTGCCATTTACAGTCCTCTTTGCAGGCCTCTGACAAACCAAGTTATGAGGAAGGTGGCAGGAGGTTGCAAATGGTGATCATGTAACAACTTTGTTTAATGGCCCACAATGATTTGCTTAACAACAGTAACTGGAACTGTTGGAATTACCATTAAGTGGCTTGGTCATATATTATCATACTTTACGACTACATTGCTTAGCAATGACAATTTTAGTCCCAAATGTTGTTGGAAATTGATCATTATCTACATAGCAACGGGCCATAGTTACCAAATAAGCTTCCATGGCTTTGAGCATGAGTATCTGCATAAAGGACAAATTATGACATGTGCATTATGATATCAGCACATAAATAAGACAAGTTACATGCTTGTGATAGATTTTGTGACATCATTACATAACTATGCCATCTTATAATGTTACGCACACATGTACACACACAGTTAGTTTATTGCTTTCATAATTTTTCATGGCTGCCACTGACTGAGAGTAATATTTTGATTTGTGCTTATATGGTGCAGCAATTTAGGAAACTCATCCTGCCAGCAGGTCACAACAAAGTTTGAAAAACCATCCACCCTTTAGTAGAGATATTTCTTAATCACTCATAGCAGCAAAATAAAAAGTAGGAAGTATCTATTTTCATATAATGAAATACTAGCCTATTTTTTAAATTACAAATACATCTTATTGTCATATGGATTTTTTAAATAAACAGATATGTTGCTATGCCACATGTAAACTGCTTTTTTCCTTGCCAATTTAGCATACCTGATTTATTTATTTTATTTATCTATTTATCTATTTTATTCATTTATTTCCTGCCTGAATTGTTTTCACAAATAACTCAAGGCAGCAAACATATCCAACATACCTTCCTCATCCAATTTGCCCCACCCAACAACCCTATGAGGTGAGGTGGGCTGAGAGAGAGTGATGTCCCAAGGTCAACCAGCTGGCTTTCATAGCTAAGAAAGGACTAGAGCATCTCCAGGTTTCTAGCCTGCTGCTTTAACCACTAGACCAAACTGGCTTATGTGTAGTTCTTTTTTTAAAAGCAATTGAAATATTGGCACCTTTCTGCCTCTGCCAGGAACATCTGGATAATGCTTAATGGTCACATAAAGTGAATTAAAAACAACATTTGAATTAATTCCAGCACCCAAAAATAGTATTTAAATTAAAAAGCCTTGTATTTCTGTACATGACCCTCCCCCCCAAAAATCAATAAAGAAAAGAAAAATCGAGTGACACCCATTTGAAAAGTATGGACATTTTGAAATTATTTCCATTTGACTATTATTACTATTTAGTTAAACCATAAAAGTATTGATATTATATACACATACATTTTAGTAATAAATTAAAAGTTGCTTTTCAAGATAACATTTTTGTAAGGTGACTTTGAATATATGCACAATATTTATCTGAACATAACACAAACCAAAAGCAAACTTGTTTTCTGATATAGGACTAATATACCAATTGAGAAATGGGGTGAAACTGTTTGGATTTTTTTAAAATTTAATCTGAGATACATTCACCTATACCAAAATTCTGATGATATATGGCCAATGCTCTTCTGACATAAGAACCTATGAGATACTAGACACTTTCTAGATTATGTGGTATTTCCCAAATGAGAATTTTAAGCCAATTTAGGCTAAATTGAGACAATTCTCACGGAACCTACCAAGCACTGAATAATCATTAGTAAAATATATTGTATGCATTTCTGGATTTTAATTTAATTATTTTTCCACATATCCTATACATTTATCAACATACTAAAGCATATTTCCTATAACAATTAATAACCTATGACAAGAACAGAATAATAAATTATTAGTTGCTATCTTTAATGCCTGTATTTACTGTTTTACATTGGTCTTTTTTGATTAATTGTAAGCCACTGAGAGTCGCTTTTGGCAAATGGGCAGCATATAAGTTTGATAAATAAATAAAATGTATTGCAGATAAAGCATGGTATTCTCAACACAGCACTTGGATACTCCAGTAATTTTCAACATTTACACAAATTGTACCACTTTTAGGACATGGCAATATTCAAATACCACCAGTGGTTTAGCAACATGTCAAAAAAAAAAAGGGAAAAGTGATAAAGTACACCCACTTACCACACTTTTAATGGAGTACTTGTGCCTGTTTCTCTGACATTAATCTTTGCACTTATGGCTGGAGAACGCTTACTGATAGAATTAAGTTAGAGTCCAGCCGAAGACAATTCCTTTCCTTAGTTTTTATACATATCAATGAAAAAAACACCTTCTCGCACAATTATGTGGAACCAAATGGCAGTAACGCTACGAAAACTCCCCCCCCCCACTTCTGGGTATAGTTTTGCAACATGACTCCAGAACTCTGTCAGTGTTTCTTCATTAAAAAGTTCCTTCAAAATGCAGTCTGATGTCAATTCCAGAAGTGCTTCTTGCTCTTGAGAGGAAAGGTCAGAGTTCACAGCATTGTCTATAATGAAGGGCGATGCAACCCAACGAATTCCAATATCACATCCTCTTGACACGAATGGAAAATACAACACAAACTTGGTGTGCACTTTTTCCAAGTGATTTTTTGATGGAAATTTCAATATCTTCAGTGTCAACAACAGAATTTAGTTCAATAAAGTCTGACACATTGGGAAATGATGCAATATTTCCTCTTTTTTTACTTAGCCTATCCACAGGGAGGTTTTCTTGTATATGCACAAACTTTGTCTTCCATGATAAGTACGTTATGGCTGTGGCTCTGCAGCAACCGATTAAGTTCATTTAGCTTTTTAAATATGTCAGCCAAAGTGACATTCTAGCATATATTTTAGAGTTTGCATATGCAATATATCCACTTCCAATTGGGAAGGAGAAAATGTTTATGACTTCCTAGTATACTTACATAATTATCATAGACCGTACTATCGGAAAAATGTAATGGTTCGAATGACTTTAAAAATAAAGGCAACTGGTTCATACCTTAAGATTCTGAGGAACTGACAAATTATATTCTAAAATGTGGGTTGTAAAAAAATCACTTTTGCAAAATGTAATATATTAGATCCTCTCAAAATTGGTAAATTAGCTGTCTCATGCATTTATACAAACATACTGGCTTTTAAAAAAAAGTTGATAGTTTTAAAATAAAAGTTGCTTATATTAAAATGTAGTTATTACAATACAATACAATACAATAGTAGAGTTGGAAGGGACCTTGGAGGTCTTCTAGTCCAACCCCCTGCCTAGGCAGGAAACCCTATACCGTTTCAGACAAATAGCTATCCAACATCTTCTTAAAGACTTCCAGTGTTGGGGCATTCACAACTTCTGGAGGCAAGCTGTTCCACTGATTAATTGTTCTCACTGTCAGGAAATTTCTCCTCAGTTCTAAGTTGCTTCTCTCCTTGATTAGTTTCCACCCATTGCTTCTTGTTCTACCCTCAGGTGCTTTGGAGAATAGTTTGACTCCCTCTTCTTTGTGGCAACCTCTGAGATATTGGAATAACGCTATCATGTCTCCCCCAGTCCTTCTTTCTCTTAAGCTAAACATACCCAGTTCCTGCAACCGTTCTTCATATGTTTTAGTCTCCAGTCCCCTAATCATCTTTGTTGCTCTTCTCTGCACTCTTTCTAGAGTCTCCACATCTTTTTTACATCATGGCGACCAGAACTGAATGCAGTATTCCAAGTGTGGCCTTACCAAGGCATTATAAAGTGGTATTAACACTTCACGTGATCTTGATTCTATCCCTCTGTTGATGCAGCCTAGAACTGTGTTGGCTTTTTTGGCAGCTGCTGCACACTGCTGGCTCATATTTAAATGGTTGTCCACTAGGACTCCAAGATCCCTTTCACAGTTACTACTACTGAGTAAGGTATCACCTATACTGTACCTGTGCATTCCGTTTTTGTTGCCTAAATGTAGAACCTTACTCTTTTCACCATTGAATTTCATTTTATTAGATAGTGCCCAATGTTCAAGTTTGTCAAGATCCTTCTGTATCTTAAGCCTATCTTCTGGAGTGTTGGCTATTCCTGCCAGCTTGGTATCATCTGCAAATTTGATGAGTTCCCCATTTATTCCCTCATCCAAATCATTGATGAAGATGTTGAAGAGTACTGGGCCTAAAACAGAGCCTTGGGGTACTCCACTGCATACTTCCCTCCATGTAGATGCAGTTCCATTGAGAACTACATGTTGAGTGCGGTTGGTCAGCCAGTTACCAATCCATCTGGTGGTGATGCTGTCTAACCCACATTCTTCTACTTTATCTAGTAGTAGGTTATGGTCTACCTTATCAAAAGCCTTACTGAAGTCCAAGTAAACTATATCAACGGCATTCCTCTGGTCCACTAATTTTGTCACATTATCAAAGAATGCAATAAGATTAGTCTGGCATGATCTGTTTTTGACAAATCCATGTTGGCTTTTGGCTATTACTTTGTTTGCTTCTAGGTGTTCGCAAATTCGTTGCTTGATTATTTTTTCCAGAATCTTTCCTGGTATTGAGGTTAGGCTGATAGGTCTGTAGTTTCCTGGATCTAATTTTTTCCCTTTTTTGAAGATGGGAACCACATCAGCTCTTTTCCAGTCCTCTGGTAGTTCCCCGGTGTTCCAGGATCTCTGAAAGATATAATTCAGTGGTTCTGAGATCTCGTCTGCTAGTTCCTTCAGAACTCTGGGGTGTAATCCATCCGGTCCTGGTGATTTGAACTCATCTAGGGTAGACAGGTGCTCACTTACCATTTTCTTCCCTATTTCAATTTGTGTTCCTAATTTTGTGGTGCTGCTTTTGATAGGTTGGACTGTTTTATCCCTTTGTGTAAAGACAGATGCAAAACATGAGTTAAATAGTTCTGCTTTCTCCCTGTTGCTTGTCACCTTCTTGCCACTTTCTCCTAGCAATGGACCAATTGTTTCCTTAACTTTTTTCTTGTTTTTAACATGTTGGAAGAAGCTTTTTTTGTTAATTTTTACTTTTGTGGCAAGCCTTTCTTCATTGTGAGCCTTAGCTTTCCTCACTTCATCTTTACAGGCTCGGGCTATTTGCTGATATTCTGCCTTAGTTATGTCCCCCTCCTTCCACTTTTTATACTTACTTTTTTTGTCTTTCAGTTTGTCAGATAGTTGTTTATGCAGCCATGCTGGTTTCTTTTGGGAGCTGTTGTTTTTCTTCTTCATTGGTATTGTGTTAGACTGGGCTTTTCTAATCTCATTTTTCAAAATTTCCCAAGCTTCTTGAGTTGTTTTCCCCTCGAGGATTCTCATCCATGGAATTTTTCCCAAGCTCTCTCTAAGTTTATTGAAATTAGCTTTCTTAAAGTCCAAGACTCTAGTTTGACTTTGTTCTACTACTTGTGTTTGGATAATGTTGAATTCCAATATTGCATGGTCACTTGCCCCCAGGGTTCCTATGGCTTCAACACCTTCTATCATTTCCTCTCTGTTAGTGAGAATTAAGTCCAGTATGGCTGATCCCCTTGTTTCCTTCTCTACTTTTTGGAAAACAAAGTTGTCTGCTAGGTTTGTTAGGAACCTGTTGGATCTTCCACTTGGTGCAGAGTTTGTTTCCCAGTTGATGTCAGGGTAGTTAAAATCTCCCATTACTATTGTGGTGTGCTTCCTACATACCTTAGTTAGCTGACTAGCAAAAAGTTCATCTTCTTCCTCTGCTTGGTTGGGTGGCCTGTAGTATAGACCTATGGCAATGTCATTTCCCCCACAACCTTTAATATTGACCCAAATGCATTCAAGATAGTTCTCATTATTGTTGTGCTCTATTTCTGTAGAGACATAGTTATTTCTTATATATAGTGCAACTCCACCTCCTCTTTTATTTGGTCTATTTCTTTTAAATAATTTAAATCCTTCTAGCTGTATGTTCCATTTGTCAGTTTCATCCCACCAAGTTTCTGTAATGGCAATAATATCATATCTGCCCTCTTTTACTTGAATTTCTAATTCTCCCTGTTTATTCCTCATACTCTGTGCATTGGTATATAGACATTTGAGTCCATTTTGATTGACCTTGTGTTTACTGTCTACATAACCTGTATTATGCCTGACTGCCCCTATTTTCTTGCCACTTGTGTGATTCATGCACATGGTATGACAATCACTATTACATGCTTGGTTTTGCTTGACAGCAGGAGTGATAATCTTACCCACACACACATCTATGTTACATGCATTTATAACCCTATGAATTTTAGTTTGCTGGGGACAGAGATGTTCTGTATCTATTAATTCTCTGTCCCCGCTCTTCAGTTTAAATGTTTATCAAGAAAATCTGTGAATTTAATGCCAAGTAACTCAGTTCCTTTCTTGGATGGGTGCAACCCATCTCTTTTGTACAGTTTTTCATTGGACCAGCTACAGGCTTCATGACTAATAAAACCAAAGCCTTCCCTTTTACACCACTCCTTTAGCCAAACATTAAACTCTGCTACACGCTGGCCCTTCCCTTTTTGTTCCTTATATACAGGTAAAACCTCTGAAAAGATAAGCCTACAACCTATACTATTAAGTTCATACCCCAAGTTCTGGAAATCATTCTGCACAGAAAGTACATCTTTCTGGGATAGATCATTAGTGCCAAGATGTATAATAGCATCAACGTCACAGTCCTTACTTGCATTCTTGACTATCTTAAGAATACGCCTCTTGTCTCTGCTGGCAGTAGCACCTGGCAGACACCTGACCTCTTTTAAAACCTCCTTATCCTCTCCTAAATTAACATCTCTTACGATTGAATCACCAACCAGAAGGTGACTTCTCTTTTTACATACCTTGATCTTCTTCTGCGACTGATGTGTGATACCTGGTTCCCCTTTTCGCCTTTCCGAAGAAAGTTCTTCGTTTTGGACCACGATCCCCTGCTTATTTGAGTCATCATTATCACAACTGCCTTGACCTATCTCTTTAGTGTCCCCATTAAGGTCAGCAAGGGCACTATATCTGTTTTGCTGGGTCACAGCAAAAGCTTTGGGTTTATGGTTCACAGCTCTCAACCTGCCAGATCCCACAGTTGTCCAGACAGCTCTTCTCCTGCAAGATCTTTGTGGTAGAGGGGGCTGATAGTGTTTTATCTTTTTAATGAGTTAATTTGTGGTATTTTTCTTGTTAAAAGAAATATACATAGGAGAAAAAAAATCACCTGAAGAGTCCATATTAAAAGAGAAAATTCACATTTGATGTCTATGTCAGAAACGAGTAGACTTTCCTTCTAAATTATTTTTGTCAACAGCATGGTGGTATCCTTGCTAACCTTATTTGGCACCAGTGAATAATTAGATACACAGGGGTGTGACTCCAATTGAAGGTGTTGGCACTGTAGCACTCTGTGAAAATGTTAACTATGAGGTTAACTCCAATTTTCTCTTCTTTAATTAAATGCACATGGTACTAATGAGGTAACCTACTGTTCCTTGATAGCACTAATTAGCTAAGAGGAGAGTATACTCTCACACTGCAATTTAAACCTAAAAATAAGGTTGAGATATGCTAATTGCAGGCAATTTAAAACAGCACAAGTTGCACTACTAGTCATAATAAAGGGAACTGACTGCTTTAAAGCTATGCAGCTGTAACTTTGCTTAAAATCAAAACAAAACAATCCACATAATTTTAGGATGATTTCCCAAGATGTTCAGAAAGCTTTCAAAATTAAATTATTTAGTAACAATGGTATTAAATACTTTTTATATTTTATACAATAATGCTTTATTAATTTACCCTTATTGTATATTAACACAGTGGCATTTCATAAACAATGGAAGATTAACCTAAGAACTGCTAGCCATCTTAGCTGGAATAATGCCAATTATTTTAAATTCAGATCACAAGAATCAATTATCACACAAGTGAGCATTTATCTCAAAAGAATATACTGTATATTATGTGTGGTGTGGAATGGGACAGTATAAAATACAGACATAAAAAATAACAATAACAACAATATATGAATTCTAATATTTTTTAATAAAAACAAGATACCGTACTTTAAAAACTGCAGCCACATCTTTGCTATGGGCATAAGTATTTCCTATAACCACAGAAATTGCTTGGGCAAACTGTAGTAAGTTAAATAATTTAGCCACTGAGTTGTACAACATATTGATAGTTGTGATAACAGACAATCTTTGGTCTTTTGTTTTAAATTTTCCATATTTTGAGTTCACAGAATGCGAACACAGCCATTTTTGCCAGGTTGTGAAGCATAAGCTCCTGATAGAATTGTGCTTCGAATTATAATTGCTCCTGAATACAGATGTGAATACATGTGCAAAAGAAAGAAAATTTTAAAAAGAGCATCCCATTCTTTTAATGAAGCCACAAGTGGAAATTTAAGGGTTTTTTTTCCATTTTATCTATAATTCTATCATTTGAAGTTTACTACAGTTCTCCACTTTTTCCTAAAATGGACAAAAGACTCCCTACATACATACTGTTCTTTTCTTGGTATATTTCATAAAGGATAGTATTATAGGCAATTGGGATGTAATTAACAATCAGAGGGAAGCAATTTTATTATTTTATTTACTTCATTTATTTCCTTTCTTTTTTAATTTTTTATAAGCTCAAGATGGTGGAAATTCCTTCCTCCACCTATTTCCCCCACAACAAATATTTGTGTGTCTTTTAATGACCCCGTAATCCCTTGCATCAGGGTGGAGTTGGAGCAACTTAATGGAGCTGAATGTTTACTGGCCGGATGCCCTTCATGTCGCCAATGTGGAGTTCGCTGCAGATATTTTCTCATTATGCCCAGAGAAACATCTGCTGATACTGGTTCCATTTTAAGTATCTAGGTATCCACTTTCAGAACACCGGTGCCTGGACTAGACATCGAACCCAGGTGCTGAACTTGGCCTCCTGTAGTCACCAGCAGATTTTAAGATTCTTTTATACCCAGGGTGGCCAGTTCATTCCTTCTGCCCTGCATATTTACAAAGCCAAAACGCTGGCCCAAACTCTTTACGGCATTCCCATATGGATACGGGGCTTCAAGGATTGCATTGAAAGAACCCAGGCTGCTTTCCTTAGAAAACTTCTGGGTCTTCCCCCTTGTGTTGGCTTTGCCCCGATATACCTGGAACTGGGCATTCGATCGGTGGAATGTATGGCCTGAATAAACACCTTTAAATGGTGGTTTCGGGTGCTCTTTCTGGCAGTTCCTGGCAGCTACCTCTCCCTGGTGTTCATGGACTCCCATATTTCTCGCTGGGAGAAAGAGCTGCTGAAGAAACTTCATCTGCTAGGTTTCATGGAGGATGCCTTGGGAAACTACGACCTCAAGGATGCCCAATTTAGGATAGTCCAACGGCTCGTGGACATTGATTTACAATATCTACGAGCTAGAGCCAATAAAACTTGCTCCCCCCTGACTCTCAACCAAGTTAATAACTATGGATTGAGGATGGCTTCCAATTTTTATACCCTAACCATTCCCAAGTATAGAAGAGCTTTTTCTCTAGCTCACTTCAATGTCTTGCCCTCAGCACTTCTGGATGGTCGTTACAAGAGGCTCCCGATTAATAAGCGGCTGTGTCCTTGTGACAGAGCCGAGGTTGAGACAGCGGAGCATGTCCTTCTATTTTGCCCTATGTATAGCGCGGACAGATCTAGGTTACTGTCTCTTCCTGAAATCGTCCCTTCTGGTCCTGATGGCCGTGATTTGTTTGTGCCTTGCCTTGGGGATGTCTCCTCGTACATCACCTCTCAGGTTTCCAGGTTTTTCTTGAGAGCTGTGACCATTAGAGGAGAGAGCTGTAACCTCCCTTAGTTGGGCTTTTGATGACTGGTTGCTGTGTCTCTTTGTACTGTTCGTGTTTTGGTCTGTGACTGTAAATAAAGTATTATTATTATTATTATTATTATTATTATTATTATTATTATTATTATTATTATTATTATCTGCTGGTACCTAGAATCGAATTCACAGCCTCCTGATTGTGAGGTGAGAGCTCTACCTCTAGGTAGGGATGAAATCTTCCTGGTTTGGCTGAACTGGCAGGAATGATTGGCATCAGTTCTCCAAACCGGTGGCAAAAATCCCTGGTGGGCCCACCCATGCCTGCATGGTCACCCTGTTGTTGCTCACCCAGCCCTTCAGGCTGATCGACCCGCCCACCCAATCTGAACGTTTCTTCCTCCGTTCACAGCAGAGTTGCTGCAGCCTGTCCCTTTAAGATAGTCTCCAGGAGGAAGGGGGCTGTGGGAGGAACCATAAAGGAAGCAGCAGCTTTGCTGTGAACGGAGGAAGAAATGATCAGATTGTCTCTGCTACATTTAACGTTGAATTCTGTGGCAGAGACAATCCGAATGTTTTCCCCTCCATTCACAACAGAGCTCCTGTCTCTTTACGGTACTTCAACCCTCAGGAGAGAGGGGGTCACGGGGGGCCATAAAGGGAGCAGCAGCTCTGCTGTGAATGGACTCATACACACATTTTTTCCTACCACGAGTGACATTGAGTTGGCCACACACACTCAATCACAGGACCCCACTACCAAGCCACGCAAACAGAACCGGTAGTAAAAAAAAAATGAATTTCACCACTGCCTCTAAGCCACTGTACTACTTCCAATCTTGTGAAGTAAATTATATTAAAAGAATGACTGGCCTAAAGTCACCCAGCCAGTTTTTCATGTTCATGTCTGTGGCAGGACTAGAATTCAGAGTTTCCTGGTTTCTAGCATGGTGCCTTAACAACTAGACTAAATTTACTCATTCAGCACTGAGCACAAAATAAATCTAAACACTGCGATAGGGCCACTGCTAGAACCAAGGCTTGGAATAATGATGCAAATATTTTAATTTATATTAGTGTGTTTCATTGAGTGAGGCATCATGAGGTGATTGTTCAGATTCTTCCAACCTGGATCTGTGACATCCCAGGCAGAACCTTTCTGGCTTCAGTTTATATATTTCTCGAACTGCCTATATATAGCCTAACCAAAATTCTTGGCTGCTTTAGTGTCAAATTTGCAAATTCGAACATTTTGTGGAAGCACTATGAAGCAGAATTTTTTGAATAGTTAAAGCAGCTTTGCATCTTTCTCCCCTCCCCTCCCCTCCCCCCATTCCATCAATTGCTTTGGAGTTGTTCCAGGCTGTCTTTGCCTGCAAAAATTGCAGCTGCTTTAACGTTTTGAAATGGGGCACTGACAATGTGCTGCAAATTATTTTTTTTCAAATTATATTTGCAGGCTTAATTTATATACAAATGGGCCAGATTTACTCTGAAGGACACTCTTATTTTTAGTAATAGAAAGTTTTAGAACTCTTATTTCATCAAGGGAATGTGTAAATCTCTTGGTGATACATGATTTAGGACAAAATCAAAACAAAATAAATTACTGAGCTCTGAGAAAAATAAAATTAACTTTTTATTAGAAATCTGTATCTCAGTGGAATATAACATTGTCTTTATGGGATACACACAAATTAAATTAAACAGATAATGTCCCAACTCAAAATATTTGGCCCATTTAGTCTTCTCTAAAAGTTAACCTTAAAATACAGAAAGTAAGCCAATGTAGTCTAAGTGTTAAAATGTTGGACTAGAATGGAAAAACTTCAAGTTACTAATAGTTTTTAACCAGTTACTTAAATTTTTGACTGAAATAATTCTGAAAGCTCAAATGAAGAATATTTGCATAATGCCCTCATATTTACTACATTTACTCAGAAGTTCAACAGATCTTATTGTAAAATAAATTGTATAGGAATACAGGCTCAACTTTCCAAGATTAGCCAAGAGTAGACTAGAATAACAGTGTTGGAAGGGACCTTGGAGTCTTCAAGTCCAAACCCCTATTAGGCAGAAAACCCTATACCACTTCAGACAAATGGTTATCCAACATCTTCTTAAAAATTTCCAGTGTTGGAGCATTCACAACTTCTGGAGGCAAGTTGTTCCACTGATTAATTGTTCTGTCAGGAAATTTCTCCTTAGTTCTAAGTTGCTTCCCTCCTTGATTAGTTTCTACCCATTGCTTCTTGTCCTAGCCTCAAGTGCTTTGGAGAATAGTTTGACCCCCTCTTCTTTGTGGCAGCCTCTGAGATATTGGAACACTGCTATCATGTCTCCCCTAGTCCTTCTTTTCATTAAACTAGACATACCCAGTTCCTTCAACCGTACATGTTTTAGCATCCACTCCCCTAATCATCTTTGTTGCTCTTCTCTGTACTCTTTCTAGAGTCTCCAGATCTTTTTTACATCGTGGTGACAAAAACCGAATGCAGTATTCCAAGTGTGGACTTACCAAGGCATTATAAAGTGTTAATAAAATTATTAACACTTCACGGGATCTTGATTCTATCCCTCTTAAATTGTAGCCTTAAATTGCTATTAATTTAAATCTCCTGTTCTTTTCAGGTAGAGAAAAGAATACTATTTACCTGTTTTATATTAGATTATTAAAGTGTGAATCCCTAAGTGGAAAAAAAATAATATATATTTGCCCTGATTGATGAAACCTGTGATCTTCAGAGAGAAACTATTTGTAACTGTAAACTTTCTACCTTGAACAGGCAGACAGCACAAACACTACCTTCAAGAAAATAAACTTCATAATATTCTGTTGAAATTCCATAAATCCTTCATGATAAAATAACCAAAATAATGTCCTGCTTTCATTTATTGGCATAGATCATCTCATTTCATCATTCATTCATACTGAATGTTTGCTTTTAACAATTCAAGATTCTAGATTTAACTGTATCAGCCAATTCATAGGGAAAGCCTGAGTGGTAGGAATCAAATAATTTAACAATCGGTTTTCTGCCTTAATGACCTGCTGGGTAGGCGTGGCTGGGTGGTCATGTTACTGGGTGGGCGTGGCCAACTCAACATCACTCATGTCGAGGGATGCTTCGCCTCGCCCGATCTCTTACTGCATTCAATTCTGGTTGCCATGATGTAAAAAAGATGTGGAGACTCTGGAGAGAGTGCAGAGAAGAGCAACAAAGATGATTAGGGGACTGGAGACTAAAACATATGAAGAACGGTTGCAGGAACTGGGTATGTTTAGCTTAAAAGAAAGAAGGACTAGGGGAGACATGATAGCAGTGTTCCAATATGTCAGGGGTTGCCACAAAGAAGAGGGAGTCAAACTATTCTCCAACGCACCTGAGGGTAGAACAAGAAGCAATGGGTGGAAACTAATCAAGGAGAGAAGCAACTTAGAACTGAGGAGAAATTTCCTGACAATTAGAACAATTAATCAGTGGAACAACTTGCCTCCAGAAGTTGTGAATGCCTAAACACTGGAAGTCTTTAAGAAGATGTTGGATAGCCATCTGTCTGAAACAGTATAGGGTTTCCTGCCTAGGCAGGGGATTGGACTAGAAGACCTCCAAGGTCCCTTCCAACTCTACTATTGTATTATTGTATTATTTGTTAAGTGAATCACTGCAGCTGTCAAGTTAGTAACATGGCTGTTAAGTGAATCTGGCCTCCCCATTGACTTTGCTTGTGAGAAGGTTGCAGAAGGGGGTCATATGACCCTGGGAGACTACAACCATCATAAATCTGAGACAGTTGTCAACCATCTGAATTTTTATCATATGACCGTGGGGATGCTACAACATTCGTAAATGTGAAATTGGTCATAAGTCAGCTTTTTCAGTGTCATTGTAACTTTGAATGGTTACTAAATGAACTGTTGTAAGCCAAGGATTACCTGTACAAAAATACAAATAGCTTCTTTGCTTCCAAAAAGCTGCCCTAAATACCAATCATTAGATTAGAAATGGGGGAATACACACTGAAGATCAATGACAGTCACAGCTGTTATGGAAACCTAAACCATTCATTCAGAATACTTTCCTTTTCATCAGCAATACCTGCAACCCAGAGTTACAAATCAGGCAGGGTGCCACAGTACCTTGAGGAATTGAAATAGTTAAAATGCAATGATAACTATCAGCAGCGAATTCTTACTCATAAAGTGAAAATGTTTAGCAGAGAAGTCATCTAAGCTCTCCAGAAAGTGGGTGGGCATACTTGGGCTATAAAGTGCTGAGCTAAAGAGACAAATTAACAAATATATAAGGGATACAGGTTCAAGTCTCTGCCTTCCCAAGCTTGTCAGGATCACAATAAAACTAGTACAGGCCATAGATATCTAAATAAACTTCAAGCCTGGAACCGTGTTAATAAACTTTATTATCAGAGAGAAAACTAAAAAGAATTGGAGGGAAGATCCACACTCCTAACTTTTTTTAAAAAAAACAAAACATCTTACTATCAGTGAGCAATGCAGGAGACTCCTATCCCAAAAGTACTTTTTGAAGAGGTAACTGGACTTTCTGGAAACCAAGAAAGTCCAGTTGCCTCTTGAAAAAAAGCATCTTTGAAATAACCATGACCTGGATGACTGACAAATTCCCACAGACTCCTATGCTCAGTGAACTGACAAAGCACACTCCCCCCCCCCCCAGGAGAAGCAATCCTTAGATCCATTTGCACCACTTAAAGATACCAGCTGGTCTCATTCATCTCACAAGATATTCTAAGGAAATCACCCAGATTTAAGGAAACATTGTTTGGAGGGAAAAGGGAAAGACGCAGCTTGAAAAAGATTTTCAAGATTTTCCATCAGTGGAGGGAGTGGACACCCCCCAAAGCCCTCCCCCCTTTTTGTAACAAACAAACAAAGAAGCCAAAGACTAGCCAGATTGCTTCAATTAGAAAAGATTACAGATCCAGGGAATCCCACCCCTAATTGGGGACGGAGGAGACAAGGTGTGGCTGGGAGGGGATTCAGCCATGTTGGAAGTACACCCCAAAAGAACAGTGCCAGGAACTACTAAAGTAGTGTAAAAAGCTTGAAACAACCGTTCCTCTTTTAAAAAGTCAAGTCCTGGAATAAAAGTACCAGCAAAGGAAAAAATAAAAACTCCAGAGAAGCTCAGGCTATAGAAAGTCTGGGCGTACTTCCAAGAACCATTAACAGCTGTTACAATGTAAGAAAGCTTAACCAAAGAAGCATTTTCTGAAAACATTTAAGCAAGGCAATAAAGATAAACAGGATTAGGCTAGAAACAACACACAGAGGCACACTAGAATGGCTCCTTCCTGCCTTCCTGACAGGATTAACCCCTTAAGGTGAGAAAAACATAAGGCTGTTGGAAGGAGAGTTCTTCCAAGAGCTGGTTCGCCGAACTGCTCAGAAAGTTAATAACTGATTCGCTAGAACTGGTGTGAACCAGCTGAATCCCACCACTGGAAAGCCTCCAGAGCATCTGGAATTCTTTCTAGTCCTTTACTAGTAACAGCATATTACTGCATGGCATGGGACCAGCTCAACTGTGGGACTTCTCCTCCTTGATTACATCTATCTGTTCTATCAGTTCAGCAGTAGAAGCATATTGAGCTACAGTGGCACAGAGGTTAAAGTGCAGCGTTACAGGAAAACTCTGCCCACAGCCTGGAGTTTGATTCTAACAGGGCTCAAGGTTGACTCAGCCTTCCATCCTTCCGAGGTTGGTAAAATGAGGACCCAGATTGTTGTGGGCAATATGCAAAAATGCTTCTTTTTAATAAACCATTCAGAGACTGCTATAAAGCATTATGGAGTGATATATAATCCTAAATGCTATTGCTGTTACTAAATGCCTTGTTGCAGGTCCCATCTACTGAAGAGATTGAGAGATGAGTCTTTTTTGCTATGGCACCCATTTTAGGAACATCATACCTCCCTCTCCTCATGATGAGGTTAGCCCTAACACTTGTGACCTTCTGGAAATACCTAAAACCGTTTTTCTAACAAACCTGAGGAATCTCCTAACAATAGGGAGTCTGTTTGCTGGTTGCATCATGTTTAACATCCTGATGTGTCCTCTCTGGCAAATCTTGTTTATATTTGTTTAATTAATTTGAAAATTATTTGGAACATGTTTTAATTCTTGTTTTAGTTTCTTTCTTTTTTTTACCATCCTCCCCATAATTATTTTTCATGGTAAATATGCATATTTTATCAGCAATTCTTGAAACCAAATGTTTCAAACAGAGTATCGCTGTGTGACCTGATGGAGACTTGATGGAGATTGGAAACTCCATCTGCATGCAAATGGGGCAGTTGGGGAAACTGAGTCATTTGCCCCATTTCCAATCACTCCAGGATACCTCAAACACTTGAGCACCCCGTTTCCATGCAGATGAAGTCTGCAGTCTCCATTGGACAACAAGTGTTTAAGCAACCCTAGGGCAGTTGGAAATGGAGCAATTTGATCCTTGTCGCACTAACAGAGACTGGAAACTTTGTCTGCATGGAAATGGGACAGTAGAAAATGGAACAAAAAGTGCAATGTGAGTTCACTGCCTCAAAGCCTCATTTTGTGCAAACGTTTTTCTGCATGGAGCCTGGAAGCCTTTGGAAGAGACTCACTGAGGCTGCCTGCCACTCCAGAAGTGGCAGGCAGGCTCGGTGATCAGATAAGCTGAGCAGGGCGCACTCGTCCTGCTCTCTCTCTTTGCTCTCACCGCTTGGCGGGAGCAGGCAAAGAAATAGAGATGCTGGAGAAGTGACGGCTAGGTAAGTGACCCGGCACAGCAGATTGGGAGGCAGAGAAGTAATTGAGGGAAACATGAGGTATTTCAGAGGATCAGAGGAGGCTTTGGGGGTCTGAAGCAGGTGGCCTGTTTCATCACTAGCCCCCCCCCCACCTTGGTCTTCCCCAGCCTGAGATATCTCATGTGCACACAACGAGCCTCACATTCTATTAGAGAATGCCTGGGCGAAAGGAGGGAGTGATCACATTCAAGATACGAGATTCACTCCCACAAATTCTTGGGTTACGAATGGAATGGACAGGTTCCACTACATTCGTAACTCAAGGACTACCTGTATTACATTATTTTTCAAATTATATTGTCTTGATGCCAAAAACATTACAGTATTTGGATTTATTAACTTTCAATTCTAATTGCTGAAGGACAGGTTTTATATCGATTAGCTTTATCCACATTACTATTTAACATAACTGTATGCAATTTTTTAAACAACACATAAGAATAATTGGAAATCAATCCATACAATCTTTGTTTCTTAACTTCATATACTTGTAGAAAGCTTTACACATATTTCCACTGCTACTTTTTTACAGAGGCTTACATCTGAGAAATAAGGATGCATATGGGGCTAAAAAAAGCATAGTTCTGCAATATATACAGTAGTTCAATATTTTATGCATGTATTACATTAAGCATCCAATTAAAACAAACTAGATTCCTAAGTCAGTGTTTCCATAATATGTAAAGATAGTCAAGCTCAATAAAAATGAATGTTGAAATCTGATCACCTAATTTTTATGAAGATTTCATTGCTATGATTAGCAAATGTCAAAAAAGTACAACAGTATTTCTACATAGGATTTACTAAACAAATCACTACAAAAGTGTCAAAATCAAAGGTTTTTTAATATATAAACTTATTATCCAATAGTAGTTTTCAAGAATAAATGTAATTTCCATTTAAAATAAGAGTATGGCCTACTCTTTAAAATCATGGTGATAAACACACCAATTTGACAATTATATTAACTATTTGCATAATCTGCTTTCTACACCTGTTTTTAATTTGAAGCAGCTGCATGACAAATCACATCACAATAATCTGAATGGGTAACTGGTTGTGCACTCTAATTTATGCACTCTAGCATTTTCCCTGAGGGTTACAGCATAAGACACCCTTTCTTTCCTTTTTTTGGTGGGATAACTTATATTTAGCACTAATAACAATGTAATAATGAATATTTGAATCTTTTTCATTGTGTTCAGTTTCTTCTGACAATGGTCATTTTATTAATTTAAGAAATATTAAACTCAATATTATTATAGATTATTAGGCAAATGTACCTCCTACAAACTATAAGGTAAAGGTTCCCCTCGCAAATCGGGTAGAGGACCTGCTGGTCGCGTGGAACAATGCAACTACCGGGGCCTTGAACCGGGTGGCACCTTTGCGGCCTCTCCGGCGGCAACGCTCCACCCTGGCCCCTTGGTTTACCGAGGAGCTAAGGGTGATGAAGCGCCGCAAGAGATGCCTAGAGAGTCATTGGAGATCCTCTCGTTCCGAATTTGACCGGACACAGGTACGAGCCCATTTAAGGATGTACCTTGTGGCATTGAGAGTGGCCAAACGTCAATATTGTGCCACTCTCATTGCATCCGCAGAGAACCGCCCTGCCGCCCTGTTTCGGGTGTCCCGCTCCCTCTTATTTCAGAGGCCGCGGGAGGCCCCTTTACAGGGTAGAGCAGAGGAATTTGGGAAATATCTGCAGGATAAAATCGCTCAAATCCGGAAGGATTGGGTCCCTTCCAGTGGTCCTGTAGAGGCGTCCGTGGCGAGTCTTGAGAGACCTATCTGGGAGGAGTTTGACTTGGTTGCCATCGAGGATTTGGACAGAGTGCGTGGACGACTGCGACCCACCACATGTTTATTGGACCCGTGTCCCTCCTGGCTTGTACTGGCATCCTGGGAGGTTACACGCGACTGGCTCCTGGGCCTAGTGAACGCTTCGTTGGGTGAGGGGTCCCTTCCAGCCGCCTTGAAAGAGGCGGTGATGAGACCCTTGCTCAAGAAGCCTTCCCTGGACCCTACGGAGCTGGCCAATTATCGTCCTGTCTCCAACCTTCCCTTTCTGGCGAAGGTTGTAGAGAGTGTGGTGGCTTATCAGTTTCCACGACATCTGGAGGAAAATGATTATCTAGACCCGCGCCAGTCCGGCTTCCGCCCTGGGCACAGCACGGAGACGGCCTTAGTCGCGTTGGTGGATGATCTCTGGAGGGCCAGAGATAGGGGTTGTTCCTCTATCCTGGTCCTATTAGACCTCTCGGCGGCTTTTGATACCATCGACCATGGTATCTTGTTGCGCCGACTGGAGGGGTTGGGGGTCGGGGGCACCGTTTTACGGTGGTTCGGCTCCTACCTTTCCGGCCGGACGCAACGTGTGTTGACAGGGGAGCAGAGGTCGACTCTGTGCCCCCTTACCTGTGGGGTGCCACAGGGGTCGGTCCTCTCGCCGCTCCTGTTCAACACATATATGAAGCCGCTGGGTGAGATCATCCGTGGTTTCGGGGTGGGATACCATCTGTACGCTGATGATACTCAGCTGTACATTTCCACCCCGAACCACCCCAACGAGGCCGTCGAAATGATGTCCCGGTGTGTGGAAGCCGTACGGGTCTGGATGGATGACAACCGACTCAAGCTCAACCCCTCCAAGACAGAGTGGCTGTGGGTTCCGGCCCCCCGGTTCAACCAGTTAATTCCATCTCTGGCCATCGGGGGCGTTCAACTTGCCCCGGTGGAGCGGGCGCGCAATTTGGGCGTCCTCCTTGATGCTCGGCTGTCCATGGATGACCATGTGACAGCCGTGGCAAGGGGGGCGTTCCACCAGGTTCGCCTGGTGCGCCAATTGTGCCCCCTATTGGACCGGGATGCCTTGCGCACAGTCACTCATGCGCTGGTGACGTCTCGCCTGGACTACTGTAACGCTCTCTACATGGGGCTTCCCTTGAAATGCACTCGTAGACTACAGTTGGTCCAGAACGCGGCCGCGCGGGTAATTATGGGGAGTACAAGGTACTCCCATGTGACACCTTTCCGGCGCGAGCTGCACTGGCTCCCTGTGGTCTACCGGGTGCGTTTCAAGGTCTTGATAACGATCTTTAAAGCGCTCCATGGCTCAGGACCTAGCTACTTGCGGGATCGTATCCTGCCCCATACATCCCTGCGACCAATTCGCTCGCACAGAGAGGGACTCCTCCAGGTGCCGTCCACCAGACAATGTCGGGGGGCGGCGTCTAGGAGTAGAGCCTTCTCTGTTGCGGGCCCAGCCCTGTGGAATGACCTTCCCCCGGATATTAGGACTACCTCTGACCTCCGCGCCTTCCGGATAAAGCTCAAGATGCACCTATTTCAAGTAGCTGGCCTGGCTCAACCATAGTTCGTTCACACTGCTCCTGACGGGTTTTTTTAATTTTTGTGACTTTTAGACTTTTATTAGGGGATTTTAAACTATGTTTTAACTGTCTTTTCTTATCTTTATACCTCCTCCATGTACGCGTGTTCGTTTATTCTCTGTGTGTATTGTCCATATTGTTTTTTATGTGTTTTATTGTACGCCGCCCCGAGTCCTTCGGGAGAGGGTGTGGCTAAGAAATAAATTTATTATTATTATTATTAAATATGTGCTAGTCGTTCCCGACTCTAAACTCTACAACTATATTGTACTCTACAAACTATATTCAAGTAATAAAAAGCCGAACCATGAAGACTGAAAAATATTCACATGCTATTTACAGACAAAATTTTAATAAGCTACAGTGTAACATCTTAAAATTTGCATCATTATTAACACAATCTCTATTGGATGCTTTATATGCTGCTTTTTGCAGTTACGGTAGTTTTTTTAAATTTTGAGCATTTAAATTTAAAACTAGTGACCTTTAAAATGATGAAATTAATCACTGATCATTGATCATAAATTCATTTTCCTTAGCATTAGAACTATTGGGAAGATTCTAAATATAATTCAGGAATAAATTGTAATTTGCAATTCAGTAAACCAGCCTGTATTTTCTCAAGTTTTCACATGAGTCTGAACAAAACATGCTGCTGCTTTAGATAATATTAATTCCTTCCCTGACCTTCCTCTTTTCTACAGATGTGCTGATGAGCACTGCTAGCATACTTAGCCAATATTCTCTTGAGCCATTCTGAAAGTTGCAGTACTAACACAACTGGAGGATGCCAAATTGTTGAAGGCATTTGTAAAGAATGTGTTATCTATCATCAATCAGGTTAACTGAAACTTGTTTAGAATTGGAATTTATGCACAATTCAGTATAACTTCCAGTGCAAAGTTACATACTACAAAATAGCAGTGAGAATCAAAATTTCATGTGGCACTGATTTTCAATACACGATATTTAAATCTCATTCACTTTCTGGAGTGTTAGTGTATACAATTATGATAAAGGCAACATTGATAGGGAAACTCCCTTTCTCAGAACATGCTGTGGAATAATCATTAGATGGGAAAACTGATTCAATAGAACTTATGTTAATGAGCAAATCAAGTCACAAAATAATTTATTTTAAAAATTAAGTATAAGTATACTGTGAAACACCGAAATGTCATAAAATTGGCAATACTGAGTTAGTTCTAAGATGTTTAAATGTAATAATGCTTTCTATTTATCTTTTAAATAAAACTGCTGCATGCTATATAAAGACATAACTTAATGGGTGACAGGTGAAAGTAGGTAATAACTTATTTATCTTGCACCTCCCACAAAATATTCCAATGTTGCTATCTCATATTGATTTGATTCATATTGGGAAGGACTATGAACTTCAATGGGGTTAAAGAATTTTATGCAGAGAAACCTAAATTTATCATGTACTACTGTATCTAACCTATGGCTGTTCACTAAAAATATAATTCATAAGTTATTGGCAGAAATTAACTGGGTTATTCCTATGTCCTTTTCTGTATATGGGGATGGTGATTAATCTAATTCAATCTTCAGTAAAAAGCAGATAATAACAAGACCTGGCAATAGCTAAGAGCAGGGAATTTGAAGAAAGACAAACTGGGGTTAATTCTAGCTGCATAAGACCAAGCCTTAAGAACAAATGTGTACAAAAGCAGAACTGAGAAGCCAGCAACAGACAGCAAACCCCACCTCTACAAAGAAGCTGATAAAATAGTGGATCACCTGGTCAGCTGAGACAAGAACAGAGAGACTATAAACAACAGCAGGATAAAGTAGCAACAATTGGAATGACTGTTGGCTTACCTGAATGGTCATTCTCTGGGTGCTGCAGGAGTGTCCAAGCATGGGTTAACTTCAGCTTGCTGCCCAAGGACTGAGTTCAAAGTTTGTGTAGCCATGCCTCCTGCTCCCCTCAGAGGCTCAGTTTAAAAAAGAAGGTATCAGACCCAGAAGGATGCTGTATGGAGAAAGTCTGTGCCACAGAGGTGACACATTCTGCACCCTCAGGGCGAGGTTGGACACTCCTGCAGCGCCCAGAGAATGACCATTCAGGTAAGCCAACGGTCATTCTATGTAGTCCCAGGGTGGGAAGAAGGAATGTCCCGATTGTCCGGGGCAGCAAGGACCCGCTGTAAGACCCTCCTGCCAAATGAAGCCTCTGCAGAGGCAAAGGAGTCCAGTCTGTAGTTTCGAATGAACGGTGATGGTGAGGACCAAGTAGCCGCCTGCAAATCTCCTCAATAGGCACTTGAGTGGCCCAGGCGGCTGTCGTCGCGGGGCTCGTGGAGTGTGCTGTTATATGAGGAGGAACAGGCCTGGATTTTTGCTCGTAAGCCAGCTTAATGCACGCGCGTAGCCAACAACCTATGGTCAAAGATGACACCTTCCTGCCCATTGAAGTGGGTTGGAATGATATGAAGAACAATTCCGACTTGTGAAAGGAGGCTGTCCTCTTTTTGTAGACCCGCACAATTTGTGCCAGACACGCTCCCTGGGATGACTAGGGTGCGGGCAGAAGTCGGGAAGGATCACTTCCTGCGTTCTGTGGAATAAGCTGTTAGCGTTTGATAGAAATGTTGGATCCAATCGCAGAATGACTCTGTTCGAATGAATCACACAAAGGTCCTCCCTAATGGAGAGCGGAGCCAGCTCGGAAATTCTACGCGCTGAGGTGATAGCTACGAGGAAGGCAGTTTTGAATGACAAATGCCGTAGACTAACCGAGCGAATTGGTTCGAATGGCGGCGATATTAGGGTCTGCAAGACAATCGATAAGTCCCAAGTTGGATATCAGTGTACCATCGGAGGGTGTAAGTTGGTAGCCCCTTTCAGGAAACTGCGAACCCTTGGATGTCTGCTGAGCGGTTGAAAACCATCTCTGGACAAGATGGTGGCTAGGGCTGCTGTCTGCCTCCGAAGTGTGTTGGGGGCAAGGCCCTTATCCAAAGCTCTCCTGAAGGAAATCCAGGATTTGCGTAATTGTCGCTGCTGTGGCAGTGATGTGCCGGGAGTGACACCAAACAGAGAAGCTAGTCCATGTGGCATCATAGATCCGCACAGTAGAAGGTCTCCTGGATGCCTGGATGGTGCGGATGACCTTGTCAGTGTAACTGTCCTGTCTCAGGAGCTCCCCCTCAAGTGCCACACGGCTAATTGAAGCCATTGAGGGTCCGGGTGTAGAATGGCCCCTTGGCTGAGGGAGATCTGCTCCTGAGGTATGTGTCAGTGCCTGGATACTGACAGCTGACAAGATTGGTGAACCAGGACCTCCTTGGCCAGTGTGGAGTGACTAGCAGTACTTCGGCCCCCTCCAGTAAGATCTTGCTGATCACCTGAGGTATCAGTGGAAGGGGCAAGAATGCGTACAACAGTCCAGGAGGCCAACGGCTTCGAACGGCGTCTGTCCCCTCTGCACTGGGCATTGGAATCTTGAAAAGAATCGGGGAAGCTGAGTGTTCTCGGGACTGGCAAACAGGTCTAGAATCGGGAGGCCGAATCTCTGTGTCAGCTGGTGGAACAGAGATGGATGAAGCTGCCACTCCAAGTTGCTGATGGTTGTTCTGCTCAGCCAGTCTGCTGTCATGTTATCCTCCCCCGAGATGTGGTCCGCTTTCAAGGACTCGAAGTGATGCTCTTCCCATCGTCCTATGGCTTCTGCCTCTGACATCAAAGTTGATCAAGTGCCGCCCTGATGATTGACGTAGGCCTTGGTGGCGATGTTGTCCATCAGAATGAGGACATGGCGGCCCTTGACGAACCAATGGAAGTGATGCAGGGCTAATCTGTCGGCTCTGAGCTCCAGTTAGTTTATGTTGTGGGCGAGCTCTGCCTGCGACCATCTGCCCTGTGCCACGTATGTCTGTAGGTGGGCGCCCCAGCTGTACAAGCTGGCGTCTGTTGTTATGACCAGATGCTCTGGTTCCTTGAAGAGGGACCCTCTCATCAGAGCTGAGGATTGCCACCACCCGAGTGACCGGATCACCCTTGGGGGAACCCTGACCACCCTCTTGGAGTTGCTGGCCTTGCGCTGCTGCATGGGAAGAAGGAACCACTGAAGATCCCGTGCATGCAGCCGTGCCCAAGGAACTACAGCAATGCACAAGATCCTTCCCCAGGAGCTGGGATAGAGTCACTAGAGGTGCTGACCTGGATCTCCTGATCTGGTGTAGAAGGGATGTGATGCTGTCCCTCCGCTCCTATGTGAGAAACACTGCAGGTTCTGAAGTCGATCACAGTGCCCAGGTGTTGAATCCTGGAGGTAGGCTCCAAGTGGCTCTTTTCCAGATTGACGGAGAACCCGTGTTCCTGTAGTGCGTGGATGGTGACGTTGAGATCTTGACACGCTCGCTCCCTGGATGACGACATTAACAGGATGTCATCCAGGTAACAAACGGTCCTTACTGGATGAGACCTGAGATGTGCGGCAACAGCAGCCAGATGTTTGGTGAATGTCCTGGGGGCCGATGATAGGCCAAAGGGGAGAGCCTTGTATTGGTAATGCTGGTTTGCAAACTGGAACCTCAGAAATTTGCAATGTGCTGGATGAATGGGAATGTGCAGGTACGCCTCTTTCAGGTCAATTGATGTCAGGAAGTCGCTCTGCCTGATGCAACCCAAGATGGTCTGGAGAGATTGCATCTTGAAGTGCTTGTATGCTATGTGGATGTTGAGTTTCTTGAGGTCCGGTATGGCTCTCAACCCTCCCGAGGCTTTGGAAACTAGAAAGAGGATCGAGTAGAATCCTCTGCCCTCTTGACCCCGGGGCACCTGTTTTATGGCCGCTATGTCCAGTAGATGCTGGATCTCCATCTGCATCGTCGCTTGTGGATTGAATTTGGGAGTGGGTAGCGGATGAAAGTCCACGGAGGAAAGAAAAGAAAGTCCAAGGTAAGGCCGTGACAGATAGTGTTCAGTACCTAAGTGTCCATCGTCCCCTCCCACCGGGCAGCATATAGCTGTAGCCGACCCCCGATAGGAGGTGACCGGTGACAGTCACTTGGGTCTGCGAAAGGAGCGATTGGAGAACCCTCCTCGAAAGGACCTGCGGTTACCCTGTTGTCTGCTTTTGTCCCTGAAGGATGTCCTATCCTGGGGGCGGTCCTGCATTTGGGGGTAGGATCTGGAAAATCCCTCAGAAGTGGAAGGGTAGTCATTATTCCGAAAGGGCTGCCTATGAAAGAAGAGGCGACACTTGCGGTCCGTTTTTTTGGTGAGCGCTGGTAAGATCTTGCATTTGTCCTTGGACTCAATTAAGACTGAGTCCAAGGCCGCACCAAAGAGCTTACCACCCTTGAAAGGAGCCAAGGCCAACTTCCATTTTGCCTTCATATCCGCCTGCCAGTGGCGGAGCCACAGCAGGCGGTGGGTGGTCACATTAGATGCCATAGCCCTAGAGAAAAGCCGTGGCAGGATTGGGGGATAAACCAAAGTCCCCTTCATCTGCCAGAGATGGGGAGCCCTCCCGTGGAATATCCACTGTGGAGATGTCTGCAGGAACCTGGGTTGGTGAAGGTTCCCTGACTTGTACAGTTTGTGCCTGGGCACTAACTGCCTTGTGAAATTGCTTCTCCAAGACCTTCTGTCTCCTTTCAGCCAACCTTTCTGCTGCCTTTGAGACTTTTCTGGCTTTGGGCTATTTCCCTTTGGAAGGGCACACTGCACTGTCCCCTTTAGCAGCAGGGTTGGGTCTGCTGCACTTATTAGAGGTAGGCTCAGCTTGATCCCTGGTTTCAGCCACACTCTTGCTGGCCATGGCTCACTTTCAGCCCTATCACAGCTTGTTGTAAATAGTCCTGTATGTGATATGGCTGTAGAATTAGGCCCCTTTAATTCAGTCCAAGTCCTGAGGAAATAGGGGCTCAGCAGGGATCAGTAACAGCCAGCAATATTTTGGCGCCAAAATTGGAAGTCCCAAGGCACTGCAGATCTGCGCTGTAGTAAAGCAGGGAATGGCCTGAGAAAGCCAAACTCCCTGCAGCCGCTCTTAATAGTCTTCCTGGGGAGGGAGGGACCTGCCAGGAGCCCCAGAGCGAGATCCGAAATTTAAGAAACCCACCCAGCAGTGATCTGCTGTGGAACTAGGCTGCAGCAAGGCAAACAGTTTGGAAATAAAACTTGCCACTTTTTTCCTTTCAAATTGGCAGCTGCAAGCTTTGGAGCACATCCAGGTAGCTGTCGGCAATTTGAAAAACTCAGTAGAGCCTCCGGCTACAGAATGGTCTTCCGACAGCTTTTGGGGGTCCCTCGTCTACCTACCTGCCCCCCCCCAAGCTCACCAGCGGCCGCTGATGAACCTCCCAATGGTGCCTCGACCGCGGTGATCACGGAAGGCCGCTCCAAGCCACCTGTTCCACGCTTCAGTCAATAGGAGTTTTCAATTGAGGGAATAAAATAAGAAACCTAATCTACACACTAAACAGAAAAATAAGAAAAAAGAGGTACACTATGCTATTGGAGAGTCCAACTTGCTGTCCAAGAACTGGAGCTCCTCAACTGCGTCCTTTTAGGGCGACTGAGTTTTTTAAACTGAGCCTCTGAGGGGAGCAGGAGGCGTGGTAACACAACCTTTGAATTCAGTCCTTGGGCAGCAAACTGAAGTTAACCCATGCTTGGACACTCCAAGCAGCGCCTAGAAGAACATTGGAAGATCTGCAAGGAATGCTTTTGCCTATAAGCAAAACCTGATGTGACCATAAAACAAGTGCTCTGGTATTTTCAAATTCAAACAGAGAGACATCTGCCACATAACACCCCAGATTTAAAAATTTCCAATAAGAAAGACAAAAATATTTGGATAATGGATGTGGCAGTACCTGGAGACAGCAGAACAGAAGAGAAAGAACAGGAGAAGATAACAAAATACAAAGACCTGCAAATAAAACAAGAATGGCTGTGAAAAAAGCAAAGGTAGTACCAATAGTAATAAGGTGCCTTGAGTGCAATTCCCAAAGCACCATTGGCATTGACCAAATTACTAGAGTTTACCTCTTGTGATGATACCTTTAGCACATCTACATCTGCCTTCTCAGATCATTAGGAAGAACTAGACCAAAGGACAAACATGCAAAATTCAGCCTGAACATCTGGCTGACTGTGGCACAAACATAATAACTAGTATAATAATTCCTCTGTCCACAATATTAAATAACTCAGACCATGTCCATCAAACATCAGAAACATCTACCAGGCTATCCTACCTCTTTTACATGGATGATCTGAAGCTGTATGAAAAAACACCAATTGAAATAGAGTCATACTTCAATACTGTCCATATTACAGCCAAAATATTGCAGTGGAGTTTGGACTGGACAAATGTTACATGCTTAAAAATATACCATGTTTACCCTTAAATAGTGAAAACTGAAGAAATCAAGATGCCCTATGGAAATGACATCAAAAGTCTGAATCAAGATGATCACTACAAATAACTGGGCATCCTTAAAGTTGACAACATCAAGCAGACTGAAGTTAAGAAAAAGGTTAGAAGTGGATATATCAAGAGAATGAAGCAGAGAGAAGAGAAAGAATGAGAGAAGATAACATAATATAAAGACCTGCAAATAGAAATAGAATGACTATGGCAAAGCAAAGGTACTATCAATAGTAATAGAACCCTTGGGTGCAATTTCAAGAGCACTACTGGCATTAAAAATATCCAGTTTGAACATCTGGCTGATTGTGCGACCAATCATAATAATAACAACATCCAACATTATTTGGAAGAAAATATCCTTCAGCAGAACAGAAAGGAAATAAAAGGAAAAGCAGTGATACAAAAGATCAACTTCTGATTTATGTTTTGAGAGAATTGCAAATGGCAAAAAAACCATTTACATATTGTCTTGATTGATTATAAAAAGGTATTTGATTTATTATCACATACTTATATCATCAAATGTTTGGAAACAGCTGGTGTCAGTAAAAACAATAGAATGTTTATAGAAAAAATAATGAAGCAGTTGAAGACTGGATGGTTGGAGATGAAAGACATGGGCTTGTTAACATTTGGAGATGTATTTTCAGGGTGACTCATTAACATTTTTATTATTTGTTATTGCTGTGTGTGATCCCACTTTCAGTGATTTTTAAAGAAAAAAAAATCCTGGCTACCGAATAGCAAAAAATAGCTAACAAAATCCCCCATTTGCTTTATATGGATGATCTGAAGCTTTCTGGAAAAATCAGTAACTGAAATTGATTTGATGATTGACCATTTTTTTATATTTTATTTAAATTTATGTTCAAATGGAGCTGCATACTGCACACGTGGAACCATCCCTTCTTCCTACCTCCACCAGTCCGCAAAACCAGAAAGATTGGAGACCACTGCCATAAAGCATTCCTGGCCATTATAAATAATTGCATTGCACACCTCCATAGTCATGTGACTACATGTTGGGTGAGTTAGCTTTATAAGCTGTCATGACATTCCATGGTAATGTGACCGTGATTCACAATGTTTTTTGCTAGTTTCCAGTGTTCTTGCTGGTTTCTGATAAAAAAGTCAATTCAGATAAATAAATAGGTTTGCTTAACAGCCACACATTCACTTAACAATTCTGAAAAAGGTCAGAAAATTATTTCTGGCCACATGAGTGTCTCAACTTTTGACTGCAATGACTTATTATTGCAATTCCACGCTCAATTACAGTCATTATGTAAAGAACTACCTATACTAGAATAGAAGCCAAAGAATTGGAAAAGATCACTAAATATCCAGCTCTGAAAATTGAAATTGAAAGACTATGGCATAAACCAGCAGTGAGGGTTCCAGTTGACATATTGGGTACCATACCAAAAAATCTTGGACAACACTTATTAATAAAATCTCCATCTATCAATTACAAAAGGTCACACTGCTTGGATCTGCACACATAATATGCTAATACATTATGACATCATAGGCTCTTGGGAAGAACTTGACGTGCATCAAGATCAACATCAGCTAAGTTTGTCAGCTACCATGAATTTCACCTCTTGAATAAAATCTCTGGAGTGAATGGCCATGTAACTGTAACTCTCCATTGTATCTTAAATATACCCAACTCACAATTAACCATTATGACAAAATATCACTATATTTTACAGGATTTGGATTGTATAAGCAAGTTTATATTTTTTCTATGTGAAATCATTCTGTGCAGAAGAGTTCCTTTAATATTACATATCTAGATTCATCATTGACAATCAGGTTAATTCACTAGCTATACACAGAGGTATTTTTATTAGACATGGGAATAGGTAGATACTCATGTTTTTCCAACACCCACATTATATTTCATATTTGTGAAATTTGCTCAGAGTCACTTTGAAATGTGAGATGGAAATAAATAAATGTGATAATTTTTATTGATAAATTAATCTGGATTAATTTATTTAATAAATAGATAAATCCTGAAACTCTGGATTTCTAGTTAAACTAAGAACCTGTAATCATGACTTTTAGTATTCAGTGTTGTGTTCAATCTCTCTCTCTCATTCCCTCCCTCCCTATTGTGGCTTTGGGCTTTCATCTGAGAAAGTGCAGTAACACCAAAGTCAGGGAGATGTCAAGATTGCAACTTTAAGATAATGTGCCACTATCAGAAGTGTCAGTGTTTTTAGAGAGTGTTAACTTGCATTTCCACCTTATTTTATGTTATTTTACTTTAAGCATGTGCTCAAGAATCTTTGAAGAGTTCCCACTAATATTTCTACATCATCTGGTTATTCAATTTTCAATCTTGTAAAATTTGCTAACTTCATGTTCAGACAATTTGTGTAACTGCTTTGAGAATCATACTCATTTTTATTGTTTCCACTATTTAGTATTTATTTTACTACTTATATATTTGCTTTTTAAGTTACCAAATGTAGTCATTTGGTACAATGTGATTTTAGCCTCCTTGTTCTTAAAGCTTATTTACCAAATTTGGTATTTATAAGTTAATAGGTGATATACAGCAATGAATATACATATACACATACATTTATTTTTGTCTTATCTAACTAATAAGATATACATCAAGTAATTAAAACAAAGATACTTTTAATTTATTTATATTAACTTATTTATCTTTAAGTTATTTATGTAATCAGTGTCTGAAAAATGATTATGTAATTGAGTGTTCATATACACAAACAAAAGCTGCCCAAGGCATTTGATGGTACGTAGAGCTAGATATTTATACAACATGTTTAGTACACATCAGTATAACCCTTTGTTTTCAAAATCATGATTTTATGACACATGACTCCTAATGTGGAAGTAACCAGCAAGATAAGAAGCTAATCTGCTGGTGCTAATAGGCCAGACAGTTAAGTATTGCTATATCCATTTATGTGGGAATAAGCTCCATTAAACTTAATGGGACTGACTTCTGAATATAAATGTACAGGAATGTACTGTAATTCCTTTGCTAAAAAGTAGCTACAGAACTGGAGATAATAATGATTCAGACATAGGAAAGCAAAGTTAATGAACCAGTAACTCCCCGATGCCAAAAATAGTTCACCAGAAAGGTTTCTGTAATTCATTATTCACAGAGTGTTACTCAGCCTGCAGCAGGATGGAAGGTATAATCTAGAACTTGTTAGCAATTGGTTTATGTGGGAAGCATCTTGACATCTGGATAAGAAATAAAGATGATCAAATCTGCATATGACAACATAGACACAATTGATGATACTTAAAGTAAGAGATAAAAGAGAGATTCAAGGACTAAAAAGAAAAAAGAAAAAGAAAAGAAAGCCAACAATAAACTCAAGAGTTTTTCACAAATTAAAATGGTATATGATGAATAAATTAGAAAGGGAACTGACCAAGCCTATAATCTAAAATATATAGATATCTTTATTAGGACCCACTGGAATTATATAAATCTACAACAAGCTTTTGAATTTTAATTAACATTTTATTCTAAAAAGTTGTTGTGTGTAGCTTTCCCCATTATCTTTGAAAAGACATTATTTTTACAACAAATTAAAAATAAATAAAAAGTTTGAAAACCAGAAAAACTATTGTTGATTATTGTAGATACCACTGTACGACATAGACTCAATAATACTACTTGTTCTAATGCAGTTCTTGGTATCCTAACAATGATATTTTTAGTTGCATGGCTTTCTACTTTTAATCTGTTATAAAATAATACTTATCTAGACAGAGGGTACTATGAAGATCACAAGACTGCCAATTCCTTAGTCTTTCCTACAAGAATTTAACTTGGGAGGTCCTCTATACGAAGCAAGTATTACTGGAGCCACCATACTGTTTAATTATTGTTTAATGCTACCTTAATTCACTGACAAGATTTTAAGAAAATGCTCAAGAAAAATATTTTAGTACTTTCAAATGCAAGAGAAGTCAGTAATGTATACTTGCTAGGCCCGTGTAAATTATTTGACAGGGCATTTCACATGAATGCCTCTCCTCAAATCTGCAATATAGCAATGTATGCTGGAAGGCTCTACAGAGGCATTTTGAAGCCCTCCCAACTTCATCTTAACAAATATCTGCATACCCAGAAGACACTTCAACTGGCAGAGTTACTTCATCACATGGTTTGCACAGGAGGCTCATTACACATACCATTTGAACATATATGAATATTAATCCTTCTTCCAAGAACTTTTCCATAGGGTACATGAGTTCTATATTATATCGCATGTACAAAAAAAAATCCTCTGAAAACATAAAAAATCATTCATACACATACATAAACTCTCTCTCTTACACTATAATGCTACACATTATTTATTTCCTTATTTTGAATTTATATGCCACCCATCTCGCCTTATATTGTGTTATACTGCCTTATTTATTTTTAAAATGTTTTAGTGTACTGTCAGCTGTTTGGAATTGTTTGGAATTGAATGGCATCAATCAAATAAACTTTAAAAAATATATTTTATGTAGCTTTTGACAACATATATAGTGTTTCTTATTCAGGTTATTAGAGTTAATTAAAAAGGGCGTTGGTACTTACCTGAGACGCCTCTTCTCCTAGGGTGGAGGCAGCATCCAGATTGGATTAACCTTCATCCAATTATATTGAGGACTGGGTCTTGTAATGTTGTTTAAGCTCTGCCCCTGTTGCTAGGTAGATCCCAGCTTCGACGAAGAGAAATATTTGTTATCACCAACAAAGGGAACATACACACACTCCGGCCAACCGTCCTATGCTTTTATTATGTAACATTCTTTTTTTTTTTTACATAAACTGTAAACATTTAAAACAGAACCTTAACACGCTAACCAGGAAATAGGAACACACCACAAAAACCGGGAGGGGCTGGATGCTGCCTCCACCCTAGGAGAAGAGGCGTCTCAGGTAAGTACCAACGCCCTTTCTCCCTAGTGGTGGAGGCAGCATCCAGATTGGGACGTACCCAAGCAGTAACTGTCCCAGGGTGGGTCTAAGACTGTGACAATGAAGCATCAGCCCCAACCACTGATTGCAGCATACGCGGCCAAAGGCCGCCTCCGCTGATGCAAAGGAATCCATCCTGTAGTGTTTAATGAATGCATTTGGAGTAGCCCAGGTGGCCGCCCTACAGCTCTCATGCAGGGACGCTTGGGCAGCCCATGCAGCTGAAGTGGAAGCGCTTCTGGTGGAATGCGCTATGATCCGAGCAGGCACCGGGAGAGACTGAGCCTGGTAGGCCAAGGAAATGCAGGCCTTTAACCATCTGCCAATGGTAGGAGAGGAGACCTTGTTACCCAATGAAGTGGGCTGAAAGGAGACAAAGAGAGCGTCAGATTTCCGAGTCGCAGCCGTACGCTGTAGATAAATCTTAAGGGCCCTCCTGACATCCAAGGTGTGCCACTTGCGTTCCAGAGGATGGACCAGATTAGGACAGAAATTGGGCAAAATTACCTCTTGAGTCCTGTGGAAACAAGAACACACCTTGGGGATGAAGGAGGGGTCCAGGCGTAAGACCACTCGATCAGCATGGAAAACGCACAGCTCCTTCCTGGATGAAAGAGCCTGCAACTCCGAAATCCGACGTGCCGAAGTTATGGCCACCAGGAAGGAAACCTTTAAGGACAGAAACCTGAGTGAGACTTCTCTCAGCGGTTCAAAGGGAGCCCTGGTCAATGCGTCTAGAACCTTGGTCAGATCCCAGGAAGGATACCTATGGACCGCAGGGGGCTTGAGATTGGATGCCCCCCTGAGGAAGTTACGCACCATGGGTAATTGGGCAAGGGAAGGGGACCCCCCACATGCCAAAACGGAGGATATGGCTGCCACCTGTCTCCTGATAGTATTAGGAGCCAGACCTTTGTCCAGACCATCCTGTAGGAACTCAAGCAGTTGTGGGATTGTGACTTGGACAGGGTCCAAGGACTTACCAATGCACCAGGCACAGAAGGCTTTCCAGGTGGCATTGTAAATCCTGTCAGTGGACGGCCATCTCGCGGCCTGAATGGTGTCAATGACCCTGAGGGAGAATCTGTCCTCCCTTAGGACGTTCCGCTCAAACGCCAGGCGGTCAACTGGAACCACTGAGGGTCTGGATGTTCCAGCGACCCCTGACGTAGGGGGATCCTGTCCCGAGGGATCCTCCAGGGCCTGTCTGCAGAAAGCGTTCGCAGGTCAGCGAACCAAGGCCTGCGTGGCCAGTGTGGAGCGACCAGCACCACCTCGGCCCCCTCCCTCAGAATCTTCTGTATGACCCTGGGTAGAAGGGGTAGGGGTGGGAAAGCGTAAAGAAGGCCCCTGGGCCAGCGACAACACAAAGCATCCACCCCCTCCGCCCGAGGTGTAGGGTATCTGGAAAAAAACCTTGGGAGCTGGCTGTTCAGAGGAGTGGAGAACAGATCCACCACCGGCATACCAAACCTGTCCACTATGTCCCGAAATATAGCAGGGTGCAGTTGCCACTCGGCATTGTCCAAAGTCTCGCGGCTGAGCCAGTCCGCCTGCACATTGTCCACCTCCGAGATGTGTTCCGAAGTGAGGGACAGTAAGTTCTGTTCGGCCCAAAGGCCCAACCTCATGGCTTCGTCCATGAGAGGCCGAGATTTGGTGCCCCCTTGGCAGTTGATAAGTCCCTTGGCAGACACATTGTCCGTAAGCACCAGGACATGTTTCCCTGCCACTGTAGGGAAGAAGTGGTGAAGAGCCAGGTGGACCGCCCTCAACTCCAGCCAGTTTATGTTGTGGGCATGTTCCACCTGGTCCCATTAGCCTTGTGCTACCTGTGCCTGGAGGGTGGCCCCCCAGCCGAAGAGGCTGGCATCCGTAGTAACCGTCAGGAACTCCTGGTCCTTGAAACACAGGCCTTCTGTGATTGCCTGAGAAGTCCACCAAGTGAGCGAACGCCTGACCTTCGCCGGAACCTGAACCTTGGCCAGCGAACAGCTCAACAGTTTCCTCTGAAAAGGTAAGAGGAACCATTGAAGTTGACGTGAGTGCAAGCGAGCCCATGGAACAATCCCAATGGCCGACACCATGGTACCCATCAATTTAGACAGCAGTGCCAAGGAGCACCTGTGTGACACGGCTACCCGACCAGCTAGGGTTCTCAAATTGTCCTGCCTTTCTTGGGAGAGGTACACCTTGCATACTTCGGTGTCAATCAGCGCCCCCAGGTGAATCAACCTGGTGGATGGGTGCAGGTGACTCTTGGGGGCATTGATGGAAAAACCATGCGCCTGAAGAGCCTGGATAGTGGAGGCGAGGTCCCTCCGAGCCTGGCGAGGGGAGGGTGACTGAATAAATATGTCGTCCAGGTAAGCCTGAAGCTGAATAGGTACCTCCCTGAGGTCTGCGATCAGTGCAGCTAGGATCTTAGTGAAGACCCGAGGGGCTGAAGAAAGGCCAAAGGGGAAGGCAGTGTACTGAAAATGCTGCCCCAGGTACATAAAACGCAAGAACTGCCTGTGATGTGGCAAAATGGGGACGTGGAGGTAGGCTTCTGTCAGGTCAATGGAACTCAAAAAATCCCCTTGTCTAATGGATCCCAAGATGGAGTGTAATGAATGCATTTTGAAACGCTTGTAACATATAAACCGGTTTAATCGTTTAAGATCCAAAATAGCTCTCCAGCCCCCTGAGGCTTTCGGAATGACAAAAAGGATGGAATAAAACCCCTGCCCGCATTCATCAGGTGGTACCGGCTGTATGGCGGAAATGTCGAGGAGGTGCTGGGCCGCCTCCAACATGAGGTGCCTGCGAGCAGGGTTGGAAGATACGGGACAGGCCCTGAAGGAGCTAGGGCGGTTGGAGATAAACTCAAGGGCAAGCCCTTGTCTAACTGTAGATCTGACCCAAGCGTCAGAGGTGGTAGCATCCCAAACGTGGACAAACTTTGCTAACCTACCCCCGATGGGGTAACTGGATTCGGGGGGCCTAGGTTCTACAATAGTAGCGACCCCCCCCTCCTCGAAAGGGCCGCCTGGCAGATTTCCCCCTTTGAAAGCGGTCAGGCTGAGGCCTCTGCCTGGAGGCAAAGCCTCCCTGTTGCTTATAACCCTGAGCCCCATAGTCCGCCCCCCGAAAGGAGGAACCATAGTCCTGGCCCTGATAGAACGAACCAGAGTCCTGGCCACGGAAGGGAGAGTGCCTGGGGTACGGTGCCTGGCAGTTGAAGCCCTTTTTCGGGGCTGATGGAAGGACCTTCCGTTTCTCTTTGTTCTCAATGAGATATGGGTCAAGGGCATCTCCAAAAAGAGAACCCCCCTTGAAGGGGGCAGAAGCCAGCTTCCATTTGTGACAAGCGTCGGCCTTCCACTGACGAAGCCACAGCAACCTTCTGGAGGCCACGGAGGAGGCCATTGACCTGGGGGCGAATCTGGCAGAGGTCAGAGTAGCGTCCGATGCAAACTGAATCGCCGCCACCAGCTTGGCGATGTCTTGATGGGACCGTATGTCGGACACCGGAACATGTTGTTGCAGTTCCTGCAGCCACAGTAAGCACGGGCGGGTGAAGAAAGTGCCGGCCTTTACCGCCCAAGCCGCTGCCTGATGACCCCTCTGTAGGGTCAGGTCGGCCTTTTTCTCTTCCGGTTTGAGAACGTCCTCTGGAGCCCCTGGCATGTGCGCAGGGGTGTAAAGGGCGATCACCGGAGCATCAATAGGAGGGACTGCCAGAAATTGGGACAGTTCGTTGGCCACATTAAAGAACCTCCTGTCATTGGCCGAAGGATTGGGCCCGGACGTTGGAGCTGCCCACTGTCGCTGGATCAGGTCCACAAAAATTTTGGGCATTGGGTCAACCTCAGTTGCGGGTGTCTGCTCTGCATACAGGGACTCTGCACTCACTGTCGTAGGTCGAGGCGTGGTCGTTGTCTGGGGCCCTCTCTTGGAGGCTGCCTTGGCCTTGTACAAGAGAGAGGGAAACAGGGCAGGAGGAAAAAGGCCAGAAAGGGGTTTCTGGTTAGGGTCTCTGCCCTCATCCTTGGACAGTTCAGCCTCCCTCAGTTCTCCTTCCTCTGACTCTGAGGAGTGGTCTAATTCCTCCTGGTCAGAAGCTTCAGGTTCAGCAGGTATGGCTACCTGGGCAGCAGCAGGTGGTCTTGTAGCTGTGGCCGCCGCCTGACGATTGGTGAGCCAGCCAATCAGTGAGAGCAGGGCTAGCATAGTGCAGACAGGCGGGGGGAGCGAGTGATCAAAGGGAGGCCATTTCGCCTCCCTTCGCTCCCACTTTGTCTTGATGAGGTCGCTGCAGCTGCGGGCGCGGATGGAAGGAGGAAGCCAGAGCGGTGGGGAAGCCCGGGGGGCGGGCGAGCAAGAGAGCTGCCTGATCCTCCATTGCTCTCCCACTCGCCCGGGCCGCTCTGGCTACCTTTGTCCGTCCGCGCCCGGAAGTTGTAGTGACCTCATCAAGACAAAGTGGGAGCGAAGGGAGGCGAAATGGCCTCCCTTTGATCACTCGCTCCCCCCGCCTGTCCGCACTATGCTAGCCCTGCTCTCACTGATTGGCTGGCTCACCAATCGTCAAGCGGCGGCCACAGAACAGGTCGTAAAAAAATTTGAATTCCACCACTGGGTGGGGGGCACTGAGGATCAGTTTGTAGCACCAAGGGGGCGGTGGACTGAAAAAGTTTGGGAACCACTGGTGTAAAGCCACCCTGTGGCTATCCCACAGAACTGGAGGTAGAAGGCAGAGAATCCAGCCTCTGGACAACAGGAGGCAACTCCATTCCACCACCAGACATGCACCCCTGGTTGGCTTGGGATGACCCCCAGATGTTGGAGACATCTATTGGGAAGACAGGGTTAGTGGGGTTGTCATTGGTCTGATTGCCCCCAGGAGAAAGCAGAAGGGAATACTGTCCTTGGGGCAGCTGAGGCATATCACTAGGCTTAGGAGAGGATGTTTTCTTGCTGGCAACCTTATTGTGTAAGCGATCTAAGGCTTTTTCTTTCTGCTTCTCATAATGGGAGCTGGCTGCCTTTTTAGCCTTCTTTGCATTTTTGCCACTGTCTGCCTTTGCAGACTTCTTACTTTTGCTGCTGATGATGCTGTTGGAACCCCTGCCCTCAGAGGTACTGGGCTGATGGGTTGGTTGAGGAGTTAAGCCAGCCTCACTAGGAGTCAGAATTTGAGCCTCCATTGCCCTGTCAGTTGAGGCTTCGGGAGTCTGTGTGCTGGCAGCTGCCATTTTGGAATCCTTGACAGCCGTTTGAATCAAAATGGCATTCCCGCTCTTTTTAACTGCCACCAAAGCCTCTCCTCGCAATGCCCGAGGCTCGCAACGGGCTCTTCTGCGGCGATCTTGCAATTCCGGCAATCTGGGTCGCTCCGCGGCCGTTAGCACTTTTAAAGACTTTTTTTTTTACTTAATACAGTGCGCGGTTCGCCGCTCTACTTTTAAAGGAGCGGCGGAGCGTTCCCCAGCCAAGCACTCTGTAGCCCAAGTCAAGGGGACTCTGCGGGTGCTCAGGAGCAATAGCAATTTAAATTCTTTCACAACAAGCACACTTGCTGACTCGAGAGGCGAATTTTCCATTCGCAGCAGAGACTTTCGCTCCCTTTAATAGCCTGCGTGCCCTGAGAGGGCTTAGAGGCACAATCAAAAGCCTGGCCGCTAGGACCTTTGGGCTGATCGGCTGTTGGTAGAGCCAAACTCTCCTTAAGCAAATCCACCAATAAACAATTTTACGATACCAATAGTGATCAAAACACCAGAGAAACACGATAACGCATCTGTCCTCAGCTTTTGGACTGAGTCGAAGCTGGGATCTACCTAGCAACAGGGGCGGAGCTTAAACAACATTACAAGACCCAGTCCTCAATATAATTGGATGAAGGTTAACCCAATCTGGATGCTGCCTCCACCACTAGGGAAAATTGCCTATAACATTTGAAAAACTGAGAATTGATTAACACTTTTCAAAGCTTAATTTTAAGGCATAAACACAACTTTATGTAAAAAAACAGTATTTTAGCTCTTCCAAGAATATGATAATTGTTCTGCAAATGGATAAACAAGCTGTCTTTGAAGGATAAATTCCAATACAAATCATTTTGTAAAATATTTTTAGAATATTATCTCATTTCTCATTTGTTTGCTGATGAGGTAAGTATAAAGTTTTGTTAAAACTTTTATAAAGCAGTTTGCCAGATCATCCAATTTCTGCCAAATAGCAAAATTAAAAATATATAGGATAACATTTAAATTTTTGATGAATTATATTGGTCCTTTTAGGCTATAATTTACCCCCCTACTTAGGGTGTAAGCCTCATTGACTTCAGTTCAACATGTTAAAGTCAAAAATCTAGATGACTGCACTGTCAGCTCACTTCATTACAGGCAGATTGATCCTAAAACTGAATACACTGCAGTAAGTGCAGTGGTATTTACTTTGTAATTTTAATAGTGCAATCTACCTACACTCTAAAGGCTGTGGTGCAGAGGTAGGCTGCTCCCGGTTCAGCCTGGATCAGGCGAACTGGTAGTAGCGGCGGTGGGAGGTTCCACCCACCTACCCGGTCTCTTTTGCGCATGGCCAGGAGTGAACTGGTAGTAAAAAAAAATGGCAACTCACCACTGCTATGGGGAGACTGCAATACAGGATTAAACTTCACATATTGTGTCTGAATTTTTAATGTTTGTTTTATATGAAGTTATTTTATTGAAATTATCAGAAAATAATATTAAACTTGGTATTAAAAATAGAATGCTATTTTAAAGCAATCCATTGATTTGGCTACATTACAAAATAGTAGAGATAAATCTCACATAAATGATTGTCAATGCTTTGCTTTCTGTAAGTAGATAATGTCAGAAATATTTAAACTCTATGAATTATTAGCATATTTCCTCTCTAAAGTTTATAGTTTAAAATTTTTTAGGCTCAGATTAGAAATTATATTACTGTTTGCACAGAAATTAAATAAAGAACATGAAATTTTAATCAAGAGCAAAAAGAAACTTAGAATTTATGTTTATGTTTCATATGTTGTTTTTAAAATAACAATATATGAAACTTAGAAACAGAAATTCTAGCTAAAACTACCACAAACAACTGTACAATTTAAAAAAAAAACATTCATATTGTATTTGAAATTATCCTATAGTTGATGTAATCAGATCAGAGTTTTCAATGATCAAATTCATTTAGAATGTCTCTTTTTTCTTGAAACAACTTTTTACATGAGGTATTAAATGAGTTGAAGGACTACTTAGACATTTAAGAAGATAATTTCATCATATAAATAACCACAAAGCATTTATTTATATTATTTATCCATTAATTTCATATTTATTTTATTTATTAAATTTCTATACTTCCCATCACACTTGCATCATTCATATTATAAACCCTAATGTCAGTTAATCAAGTTACTAAAATTTGTTATAAAAAGCTATTTCTTATGCACCCTTAATTACCTGCAGATAGACATAAAGATAAACCACAGATTATCATGATAGTAAAGGACTATGAGCAGATATGTACTCTTGCTTCAGTGCAGCCATAAGTAGAAACCAGAAACTCCTGGTCTCTGTTTCATTAACAAGATTAGGATTACATAAAAATTCCTCCACTCCTCTTTGTTGAAACAAGCCAACTTTATGAGTCATATTTTAACTGTTCTATGATAAACTAGGTAAAGAGAAACTATGATTGTTGGATATGAATGATATGGTAGATTCCAAACTATACAGAAGTGAAAACTACTAAAACTATTCTTCAAAGCTGCATCATAATTGTGGAGAGTGCGGGTGGGAATATGAGTTCTTTTGATTCAATTACTTTTTGTAATCATGTTAACTATCTTTTTCTTTTATGTCTGAGCAGGGGCTTTTCTTTTTCTCCTTAGGTCTTTGTTAAACAATCTGTTATCTGAGATAACAATTTCCAAATTCTTTTTAATCTCTTATTTGTTAAAGAGAAAATGAGAAGTTGAAATAAGGGGCCACTATAGTTTCTACATTTTACTGAGTATTGCAAATGCAACACTGGCAAAATCAGGGGCTCTTTACTCACATCTTTCATCGTGAAACAACAGCAAGGCTACCATCTCCGTTGGATAGAGTTCAGAGGTCCATAGAGCAACACAGTGATCTGTGAATGACCCAAGATAATCAGCAATGGAGCTTCCACAAATGCATGTATGGATCCACTGAAGTTATATGTACTTTTTACAGCATATGTTTAAACTGCTAACTTGTGGCCCTAAATTCTAATTATAATTCATAATAATTATCTAATTTTGAATATTATAGTTACGGTTTCACCACATTTTCAGTATTCCTTGAAAAAGTATTCACTTAGCTGTTACTTAATTTCAGTGGTGGTATTATGTAACCAACTGTCTTTGAGCAGCATTTTGACAAAACCCTACTCATTGCATAAATGGCTAAGCTAGTCACAGGATTCATACATGAGATAAGCAGATAAATGATCCTTAACCCAGGAGAAATAATTGTCCTAGAAAAAATACAATAGTTGCAGAAGTGATTTTTGAAGTAATTCTATGTGAGATTCAACCCTGCCAAACTTGGTGGTTTCATTCATACGTCCCTCAATGTACTTGAAAAATATTTCATCTCCCTCATTTTGGCTATAAAAATCACCCTTCACAATATCTAGATAGCATGATAGCCATACCATGAGGATGGGATAAGCATTTATCAAGTCTCCATGAAATAGTATTCAAATTGCAACAAGTACCCCATATATCTACCATCCCAAGCAACCGGTATTTAGGACTTGGGACAAAAAAAGAAAAACACTTTCTGATTAGAGCTAACAGAGGGGCTGAAGGGGGTGTCCAAACATTTAAAATGCTATGGGCAGCACTTTGGAGAAGAATATGTATAATTTGCAATATTTCAAGTCATTGATTTAAAGAAAACAATAGTAGCATTTTCTCAAAGAAGTGTAATTTTTAAAAAAAACTAGAAATAAACATGGATCATTGTGAGAAGAGCACCATTACTTTTATTGCCAAAAACATATTCATCTTAAGAAACATCAAGTGATAAATAAATATTTATTTCAAATAAAGGAAGTTAGAAGTAGCTCATTAGCAATGCCTATTTTCATTGTTTTAATAAGCATCAAAAAGTTAATATCAAGCATCAATATAATATTTAATCTTAATTTTATATGTATAAACATGTAGATTTGCTTCTTTTAAATATTATACATATTTAATATTTCATAAAGTTTATGAATTGTGTGATAAAACAATCATATTTTTCAGATTTTTAACATAATATTTGAAAAGAGAAAAGATCCTAAATATATAACCAATGCAGGAAGATGCAGAATAGCAAAAGGGCTTCCTCTGGATATTTTAGATCATTTATTTCATTGTTGTAAACTTATCAGTTTAGTTTATGATAACAATGTGCACAACCCCCAGATATAGTATACGTTGAAAGGTTGTTGGCACAGTAGGCTGAAACTTGTTCTGTTTACATCTGTGCATGCTTTCTTAATTAGTTACATTACCAATATTTATACAAAGCATTTTGTTCACAAGCAGGAAATTACAGATATGCATAGTTATATAGGTGTGTATGGGTACTTTTCTTTATAAATAAAGCTTAAGATGTAAGGATGTTTTACTCACCTGAAGTGGTCTTTGTTTATCACTATTTTTAGGAGATTTCAGCCCACTTGTCTGTTGTTGTAGAAGCAGCTGCCTGGCTGCCTGCAATGCCTGAAAGTTGAGACAAAATGGAAATAAATAAAAGTTAAAGCATTTTGTTGGAAATGTTTCAGTAGCAACTTATCTAATGCTGATTTTCAAGAAAAAATGGCTTTTCCTATGTAAATGAAAATGCATATTTTTAAACACAGCAAGAAAAATCCACAGATTGTATGTATTTCAGATTTTAAGAAAAAAACATATATATGCAACAAATCCTCAAGGAAATAACATTAATTTGTATAAAGTGCTTGAAGATGAAAAACCATAAACTGCATCAATAGCCTCATCTCCACAAGGAACATGTCTATAAGTGTTCAGCTAAAATGCTCACACCCTTGTAAATCATCATTCAATTTGCATTTTCACTTTACAATTTTAAAAGCTGTAGACTTCAAGTGATACCGGAAGCTGTAATTGAATTTGATGAATCAACATCAGATTATCTTGAATGTGAATTAATAAGGATATTCGTTGAAGATTAAAACTGTTT
The DNA here is from genome assembly GCF_964273705.1 of Natrix helvetica. NCBI lineage: Eukaryota > Metazoa > Chordata > Lepidosauria > Squamata > Natricidae > Natrix > Natrix helvetica. The sequence goes on along the minus strand of NC_138553.1, from coordinate 59,623,739 downwards.
CTATACCTACAATTCAAAAAGAAATCTGTCATTTGACAAAATAAAGTGGAGTTTTAATGCCAAATAAAATTAAGTGGCTTTCATTTGCATTCTCACTAAACTCTGAAATCACTATTTAAACAATCAGATTAGCTTCTGTAAGTGATAACATGGTAATCAAAATATAGTATTTACATTTGTTCATTTGAATTAAGTAAAATAAAACTTGAATAACAGAATTATATGGAGCTATGCCAGTTATCAGAAAAAGTATTAACTTTAAACAAATGTAGTTGTTACAATTTTAGAATTCCAAAGTATTAAACTATATAAAATATTAAACTTTTTCTACAAAGTATTAGGACACTGAGAGAGCAATTCAGAATTCAGATATTATTAGTAGGATTGTATTCATTCTAAAAATTGTCACCAAACTGATAAAGAATGGTAGTTTTGCTTAGACGCAAATGAGATGGTTTTTAAGGTAGTTTCCAGTATCCATGACAACAGTTGCTTTGACAAGATGTGCATATGGCATTACACTGCCAGCTGGTGTGAACAATGTTTGAACTACTGCATTGAGATGCTGAGCAAACAGAAAAAGTTGCCACGTCTTAACCCTCGGGAAAGCAGTCGTCCCCTGATCAATTATGAAAAGACAGAGAGAAGGCTGCTACAGTCTGGCTCCATGCAAGTTTTCTGAAAAAACAAGCAGACACAACAAACCAAAGTAAACAAGCTACATGCTCTATCACAGCTCCTAAGAACAAGGATTTGTCTCCTTCTAAAAGGCATTAATACCAGACTGAAAATTATATCTCCTTTCAGTATAGCCACATTACTACAACATTCTGGTTGGGTTTTCTTTTACATCCCCAAGTAATTATAGATCAGCAAGGCAACCGAATTAAAAAATCATAACTTGATTTTTACACAAAGTACCAATTTTTAGTTACATCTAAACACAATTTATTTCCTAGAAATATTTTATTGACAAAACAAAAGGAGGAAAGGAAAAAGTTCTTGTTAACTTGTGGCTTACATGGTACCAATTCATCTTCTGAGTTATATTATCAAATTATATTAGCAATTATTTATTTAATTGAAATAGTTGAAATTATGTTGATATTGGTGAATTTATAATTTGCAGCTGTAACTTAAGTCTGCTTTAAATTTCTCAGAATCAAAATCTGCTAATATAGTCCAAGATTATATTTATAATATATAAACTAATTAATGTAAGTTATAACGAATATGAAATGCTATATTTGGATTAAAATTGACATAGGAAGTGTGTGGTCATTTGTTTTAGAAAAGAATAGTAAATATATATATGCGCAAACTGGATTTTCAGGGAACTTATCTAGCAGTACTAATTCGTCTGTAAGCTTTTAACAGATTGCAGATTTCTTATCAACTTTCGGCAAAAATATGAATCTTTATAACATATAATGGAGATATCCATTGAAGACATTACATAAGAATAACAGAATATGGACTACACTTTTGAAAAGTCAGATACTTTTATTGGAGACAGAATTCACACTTCTGTACACCATCACCTTGAAGAAAGATAATTTCCACCCATTATAAAACATGATAAGGCTCATAAAAAGTGAAAATGGGATACAGTGGCACACGTATAAAAGGGAAATTGTCACACAGCAAGTTAGACTAATGGTACCTTTCTACTATCTATACTGACTATGAATGGTAGTTCAGGGTTTCTGTCACAATTGTACCTGAAGACAGCAGGGGTCCTTTGGCATACTATATGTTTGCTATATAAGATATTACATAAATAGTAACTGCATGTATATTTCACTGGGTAATGTATTTTAACAAATTATTATTCAGAAATACATTTCAGGTTTTCTATTGTAATGTTTGACATTACATCTCTCTCTCTCTCTCCTCTCTCTCTCTCTCTCTCTCTCTCTTTGTATGTATGTATGTATGCATGTATGCGTGTGTGTGTGTATGTATAACTGATAAGGAAATGAGCCCGTGGCTTAGTGGCTAAGACTCCTGCCTAAGATATATACAGCCCGGGGTTCAAATCCCAGTAAGAGTATGGCTAGCTGATGAGAGCGAGTTAGCTCGAAATAGATCTATACTAGTCTCCCTTTATTTATTTATCAGTATAAATACAACACACACACACACACACACACACACACACACACACACACACACACACACACACACACACACACACACATATATATATATATATATATATATATATATATATATATATATAATTTGTTTTCGTAGATTTTCACGGGTGTAGGTATGCTGGTTTTGTTGTATTCGGGTCTTTTCCCGTGTAAGGTTATATAAAATATATATATATATATATATATATATATATATATATATATATATATATATATATATATATATATATATATATATATATATATATATATATATATATATATTCTTAGATGTGTGCAATTTTATTTCTAAAAAAAGGAAATGGTATTATTACATATGGGACTTTTTAAAATATTGTATAATTATGAATGATGCATAGAATTTAATGGAGTTTAATGTATGAATTATTGGTCAAAATTTAAAGTTTTGCCAACCTATATGGAAATAACTTTATCCTATAGAATTATTTTCAAACTAGGAAAAGTGTTGTTCTGATTTGTTATGGATCTGTGGTTTAAAGGAGCAAATAAATCAGAGCAGCTTTTAAAAGTATTTTTCACAATAGTTTAAATGATTTTAGTATGTAACTTAATTGACTAAAAGACAGAAATTATGATAGAATAACTCAATCTCCTTATTAAGAATTCAGGAATGAGCAAATAAAAACCACAGGTATTTAGAATATCAAAGATTACTCAGATATGCCGAATAAAATTAGCAACAAAATGCAAACAAATGGAATCATCTAAAGCTGTGATCTGAGATGTACTTAACAGGGAAAATACTTCTCTGATGTTGGTGAGGCTTGTTCTTGAGAAGATTTAGGTTATACTGTGTCAATTTGTCTGTATGATTTTTAAATTTTGAATCCTATAGATACTAAAATTATATCTGTATCCACAAGCACATTTTTCATGTGATATAAACTCTTCCTATTTTAGGACTAATAAAGTATACAGTTTTTTAAAAAACAATTTAGTGAAGTTTCTACTTAATGTATACAAATTATTTTCTTCTTTTTAAAGATATGTTTTCTCATTTCCTTTTTTCTAAACGGAAACAGATGTCACTCATATTGTTTTGTTAAAAACAGGAATGCTTAACCTATCAGCCTGTTGCATTTGAGATTTAAAATGAAAAATGACATCTATGGTCATTAATATCTTCAATGTATAAACAGCACAGCATGACACATTCTTGAGAGCTGAAGGCTACAAAATCTCTCTGAAACATAAATAACAAAGCACTCAGAATCATATTTGATGTTGATATTCATCTCTGCTGCCTGGGCTTCTTATGAAAATAGATGCAGCCCAAATGGATCTCCTATAATTGGTTTCAGATAGCGGGGTCAGAAGAAATACGATACAAGAAACTATTACATGGAACAGGCAAAACATGAATGTTTATACAAGCAGTACCCTGTTAAACTGACAATGGGCGTGCACTTTGGAGATAACCAGACAGGGAAAAACTTGTCACAAAAGATTATTTTTATTCTCTATTTTGTTATGAAATATTTACCTTTTACTAGGCTAGGTAAAAATAAACTCATTTAACAATAATGGTATAAGATGTCTCGAACCATTTGGAAACATTGACCGATATATTACCCAATTCAAAATTTATGCAAATGGAAAATTTCCCAGAAAAATCTAATAACAGTCTTACTTAATTCAAAGAGGGAATTTCAGAAAAAAAAAGGAATTAGATACATTTTGCAGAACTCACAACCCAAATTTTGATTATAAAGTTATTTCTACTCCTGCTGCTCAAACCAAATTGGAGATGTGGTGGAATTGGAATGAATTTTATACTGTAAATATGCAAAAAAATGTTTTGACAATGAGTTTTAATTTAATCTAATGAACAGTAGCTAAAACTACACAAACACGATTTAGTCCATCAGGAAGCTTGGTAAATATTTAAAATCTTCTAGAAGAGACATATATTTGAAAAAACTTCTGGGGCTAATATCCAACTCGGTTTACACCTGGCATACTCCGGTTCAATCACTATATATAAATAAAAGCAAGCAGATTTCATTCAGCTAGTAAAAATATTACTTGATACTCATTTATTAAACAACAAACATTAAAACAGTTAACTGGCAAAAACAGATGAAAAGTGGAGGGAAATATGGGCAGGGCAGAATTTATATTATTCTGTTTCTACAACAGAACTTTCCAGTGCCTGGAAACCATCTTATGGCTAAATAGCACTGACAGTCCCAAAGAAAATGAGTTTTGCTTGTTGGAACATTAATCCTTTTTCATATATACAGTTTATCACAGAAGTGAGTACCCCCACACACACATTGTGTAAATATGTAAATATATCTTTTCACGTGACAACACTGAAGAAATGACACTTGGCTACAATGTAGTGAGTATAAAGCTTGTATAACAGTGTAAATGTGTTGTCCAAAATAACACAATACACAGCCATTAATGTCTAAACTGCTGGCAACAAAAGTACACCAGTAAGTGATATTGTCCAAATGGGGCCCAAGGTGTCAATATTTTGCATGGTCACCATTATTTTCCAACACTGCCTTAACCCTCTTGGGCATAGTGTTCACCAGAGCTTCACAGGTTGCCACTGGAGTCCTCTTCCACTCCTCCATGATGATATCATGGAGCTGGTGGATGTTAGAGACCTTGCACACCTCCACCTTTTGTTTCAGGATGCCCCACAGATGCTCAATGGGGTTTAGGTCTGAAGACATGCTTATCCAGTCTATCACCTTTACCCTCAGCTTCTTTAGCAAGGCAGTGGTCATTTTGGAGGTCTGTTTTGGATCATTATCATGTTAGAATACTGCCCTGGGGCCCAATCTCTGAAGGGAAGGGATCATGCTCTGCTTTAGTATGTCACAGTACATGTTGGCATTCATGGTTCCCTAAATGAACTGTAGCTTCCCAGTGCCGGCAGCACTCATGCAGACCCAGACCATGACATTCTGACCACCATTCTTGACTGTGCATGGCGCCTCTGTGCGCGCATATGCGGGATGCTCACATTGCATTTTGGGGGTTTGCGTGCGTGCACCCATACTGCCCACATCCCATTTTGGGCCTGGAAGGCCTCCTGCACTAATCTGGAAGCCAAAAATGGGCAAGGCACATGTGTGAGGGATACACATGCATGTGTGAGGGGGTGCATGTGCGTGCTTGGGTGGGTGGGATGCATGCACGGGGGGATCACATTGTATTTGGGTGTTTCATGTGCACTCGCGCTTTGGGCACTCAGCACCAAAAAGGTTAGCCATCACTGGCCTAGAAACTACACTAACACCAGATAGAAAAACAGTTAAGTAACAATATCCTAATTGTAGAGAAGGCCAGACTCCCAGCAGGAAAAGCTAGGCTTAAGTGGACTAGAAGATTTCCAAGGTCCGTTCCAGCTTTATTCTGATTGAAACTATTATATATAGCAAGCAAATCTCCTCTCTCTCTTGTTCTGATGATGTTACCTAGCTGGGTAATGAAATGTCTGTAAGAGAACATCCAAATTGTTTTTCATGCCCTATGTAGTAAATAGTATGGTTTCCTAACTAATTAGTTAATTCTAGATGATTTTATCACTGATGCCTAAATGTGTAGTTAATTTATTTCATCTCTTTACTGAGCTCAATTTCCCATGTTCATGCTTCTTATGTTCCATGTTCCCATTATAATTCTTTATTTTCAGCTTTGGATTTATTTTCCTGCACAGCAACATCAGCAACAAAATATCCCAAAGGTTTTGATCTAGCTGCCTCATAAACACCATTGTGCTCTGAATAAACTTTAGATCTCTCTCAGAATATGTTGAATTAAAAGAGGTATGTTGAATTCTAATACTTATCAGCAGTTTCTATTATTATTTTCTCCCTTGAGGTAACTGTATCTACTAATACAAAGACAGCACATTTCTTACTCTGGAAATAAATCTTTATCTAGACTACATTGGCATGTGTTTAACTTTTATCATACACAAGTGGAATCAGCTTTATATCATAAAAATTGAATCTCAAAATGAGACAAATGTTATCTCTGAGACAATCTACCAGATGATTTGTTTTATTAAATGTTGTCTACGTTATTAATGCTTAGAGAAACATAATTATTCAGAATAATTGTAGGTATATTATAAGTATTACCCTATACCAAGAACTCAGATTCACAGCCTTAAGGGACAGTCTGCAAGAAGAGAACATTTGGTAAAAAAAACTTTAATGGCCAGGTATAGAGAAATGGGACGATCTAAGGAGCCTACCATCTGGTAGTATTTAAATCTCTTTATATGGTTTGTTGTGGTGGTATGTGTGTTTTATCATTGTCTTCTCTCATGTAGTATGAAATGATCCCTTTACCATTGTCACTGAAATGATTAGCTGCCTCCACTACCTTTCTATATCTCTGGGCCTGATAAAAATGACAGCTTGCTTTAACTGAGCTACTGGGGTGATTTTCATGTCTTAGATGAATTTGCAGAGAATACAGGATATACTCTTGTGCACTTCTGGTATTCTTTCTTCATCTTGAAATCTGGGTGCACTCTATCATGATGAAGAGCACAATACTTGGAGCAGGGAGAAAAGGTGCATCCAAATTTTAACTGGGGAGCCTCATGGTCTAAAATCAAATGCTCAATCACTGGGCTATAATATTAATGAAAGAACCAAGGATAGATTTTTAGAACAAATTGTGCTAATCGCCCCGAGTCCCTTTTTGGGAGAGGGGGCGGTTTAGAAATGCGAAGAATAAATAAAAATAAATAAATAAATAAACTTTAGAATAAATGAGGAGAGTATAGAGAAATAGATTATGCTGTTCAGATAAGTGAAAACGGCTATGTAAAACAGTGATCCTCTGTTCATAGGAGATAAATGAATATAGACTGGATACACAATATGAATATAGAAGAAGCATTTCAAGAAAATTTGAGAATATAGACAGAATAAATGAGGATTAAGTTGCAGAACAAAAATATGAACAAAGCCTACGTTAATTGACAAGGAGTGGGAAAGCCAGGATAGAGTGGTATTGGAGCGGTTTAGTGAATGGTGTCAGTGTAAATTAGATTTACCTAGTAGTTCTTTTTCTTATATCATGCTCTTAATTTATGCCCTTGCTGACAGAATGTTGATCTACTCCATCATAGGAGGGCTATTCCTTCACCGTATAGATATTGCTGAGCTACAATTTTAAGCATTAATTGTTAAAACTATGGGAGTTCAAATTCTGAGTTTTTAAGTCTGCTGTGCTAGATAAATCTCTCTCTCTCACACCTTGATGTGCGCAGTGCATGCATTTTACACTGAACTTCTTGGTTCTCTTTTTCTTAAATATCCATCAGCAACTATATAACCTTCAAAATTCAGGCAATTGATAAGGTTACATTCACGTTTTCTCGTCTTCCTTAAACTTCAATTTGATAGTTGAATTAGGAAGTTTGCTCATTTGGAGGAATTGATAAATATAATTGCTATTCATGGCAGGAATAATATGCATTAAAAAATGCATAGAAATCTTTATCATGCTTTGAATTTCTCAAAAAAGTCAATTCATTTTCTATGCAAAAATCTATAGGCAGCATTGAAGAACACCTTATGGTAGGTTTCTGAGCACATCAGTGGAAGTCTGAATGAAGGCTCATAATAATTATGTGAAATACATTTGATAAATTGAGTACAAAACTTAAAGATAAGGAACAAAGGAAGATCAAAAAGATTGCAGAGTACATTATTACTTGATCCAGACGTGCAGCATAAATTGTTAGATGTCTTCAGATTTGTGAGCTTTCTTGATGTGGATGTGATTATATATCTCCAAGATATCACCATACAATTAATCTGCAATCAGGAACTATTTTAAAAAGTAATGCTTACCTATCTGAATTTTCTATTCAGCTTATATTGCATTCACACTTAATTTCAAACTAAACAGAAAAGTAATAGTAATAAACAAATGAATGCATCATGAAGTTTAATAATGCTGTTTAATAAAAGGAAATTAATCACATAATTGTCATAAACCTATTTTCAAATAGCAATCTATCAGAAGGAAATTATGCATCTGTAGTTATTGACCTTTCATTTCAGCATGACTGATACATAATTAGACCAGTTTTGTGAAAAATAATAGTTAATTACTAGAACATTTTTTATTTTAATTGTTTTGGGATTCTTTTTTTTATATCTTAATGTTTTATTCTGTATGTAGGATACTAATATATGCACAATATAGTAGTAAGCTTTTATGTTTAAAACTAAATGCAGATTGTTTTTTGTATTTTTATTTGAATGATAAATGTTTTCATTTCTTTTTAAAATTGGAACCTTTGTAGATCAGAAAGTAACAAGGCCTATAAAATACCTCAACCTTTTTGTAGAACTGTATTGTACATACTATAGAGAACCAAGGACGTACCCTGGAATTAGATTAATTGGGACCCTTGAAGAATTAATGAGGAAAAGGGATTTTAGCTTCTGAGGATATAGATTCTAAAGATCCAGTGTACCATTTTAAGAAACCAATTTGGCAGATAAACAATAGTGTGTTTGTGTGGGTATATGTCCAGTTTTCTACAGGATCACAGGTCTTTTTAATTAGGACACATTATCATCTTCCCAGGAAAGTATGCAATATGTGGAGATTTCCCATACAAAAAAAAGGATACAATGGAAAGGATTATATTACACCTGCCCCTTTTTCCTTATATTGAATCCTTTAAAAGAGTGGGCTACTGTTTAAAAACAGTATTTTAAATCAAAAGATACTGTGCTGATTGTTGGTTATTAAAGTATGTATGTGGATCTGTGAAAAGAAAAACTGGTAGAGAAAAAAGGCAAGTCAATTCTCTTAAACTACATCCCCTGGTTGTACCATAGATTTTTTTTAGTTCAATCAGAAGTGAGTATAAATTGAATGTACAACCAAGTGCATATCTGGAAGCTGTTATATTACTCGGTAATACATTGTAAGCTCATTCAAATAAACAAAATGGACATCAGGATGAACATACTGCTGTAAATAATGTAAGATACATGTACAGCTGTCTTGTACTTACAGTACTTTGCATCTGGATGACTAATGTGGTGTGTATGTCTCCTTGTTTGCACTTTGGTGCATGTAATTTGCATATTAGGAAACTGGTTTGATGTTAATGGCTAAGGCATCAGACCTTAAACTGGGAGAATGGGAATTCAAGTCCTGCCTTAGGCATGAAGCTGCCTGGGTGACCATGGGTTAGTCTCTCTCAACCCAAGAAGGAAGCATTGATAAACAACTTCTGAAATCATGCCAAGAAAACTGCAGGAACTTATCCAGGCAGTTGCCATGAATCAACACTGACTCAAAAGCACACACACACACACACACACACACACACACACGTTTAATCTTAGATATTTGTTTAACAATAATACTTATACCAGCAATAAGTACATTTATTTATTTATTTTCATTAAATTTATAATAGCTATCCACTCCAACAGATTGTGACATCCAGTTAATCTAGTATTTACAATAGCCCTGCCTAGATAGTAGACCTTAGAATTGCTAGTTTGCTAACTAACAAGTTCCGATCAGCTTAGAAATAAAAATGTTTTTCAGGAGCAGAAGAAATACAGTTTGATGTATTCAACTGAGCATTGCAGAAGCAGTCCACATTTCACATTTATTCATTACTCAGAAACAATAAATAAGCAGAACAAACAACCAGTAAGTTTAAAATAGAAGCTTTTTTAGTACATAACCACTGTCTAAAATCATTTCATTTGTTCCAGACATGGCTTGGTCTGGCTTGCTTTACTAAGGACTGGTAATTAAAATACTCAGGATCATCATTAATAAATGCATAAATGCTCTCAAAAGAGCTGCCTCCTTTTTCCAATATCCTATCCCAATCTAAATCCCTGCTTTTCCTATTCTTTTTCATACCTTCTCATACACAAAAAAGTAGCTACCTACAAATGGAAGAGGCAGGGTTATAACTCCTTGTCTCAACCTTCACTGAACAGTTTCTACTTTTACCCAACAATTTCTGTAATGGGAAAAGCAGTTGCTTAAATAGTTGATAACCAAACACTCGGCAATTTATGACTTAAATGAGAGACCAATGGACCTCTGGAGTATAAAAACATATCTGTGTGTAACTAAGACATATTAATAAGAAGAATCTTCATTGAGGCTCAATGACCAGTCAACATACGGTCCAGTTTCTGAACATGCAAACTTGCTGTCAAATGTTTATTACAAATGAAATCTTGCTTAATGGAAATTATTCAAGATTCATTTTAAGGAATGAATGTAATATACAGAAAGATTTAAAAAATTGAATACTTATTGGATGACCTATGCACACAAAATATAATTATTACAAAACATATTGTTAGTACTTCAATTTTTTTAAAAAAGAAATGAAGAAATATTTTTTTGCCCCACTTATATTCATATTTACATCTTACATAAACCAACCATATCTACTTGGGTGATATAAACGTTGTTTACAGTAAGTTATGGTAAATATTGTTCATTGGAATATTCTCCCACCAGAGTGAAGTGCAGCCATACTCTCTTGGCCTTTCAGAAGGATATAAAGACCTTGTAGAGTATGCATTGGCTTGCAGAGTGGCATAAAACCCTTGGGTAAGTTAGTTCTTTGAAGGTACTCACCCATTGTTTTAACTTCAACTTATTCTTTGTTTTTTACCTTCTCCCACTTTATTGATATATTTTAATATAGTTTTTATGCTTTTTTCTATAAACCACCCAGAGACACTTTGAGAGTGAGATTGACAGTACTTAAATTTAATAAATAAAACATCTTGCTGCTCTAACACAACTGCATGCAAGAATGTAACTGGGGTAGCATAAGTAATTTCTAGCTCAGTATGGACATTTTTGTGTACAAACAAATGCCTGAATAGAGCTAATATATTTGTCGAGGAATTGAATGTAATCTAAAGGGTCATCATGTTATAAACATATGCTGTAAACCAGCATTATATAATAGTTTCTCCAATAATGCACAAATTACAGCTAATCAAACTTCTTTTTTTCCCAGCCTCATATTTAAATACTCTATGTAGTTAAAAATACCTACAAATACAATTCACTTCCCACTATGAAAAATATGCAAGTAATATTCTAGATCCTGCTTAACCTATCACTGATTGGCTATCCATTTCACTGGTGTATAGTTGCTTAATACTGATCCTTCTCATAGATAATGCCAGTAACAACATAATCTGTGGTCTTTGGGATTGGCATGATACAAAAATTATCATTAATCAAGATTTATGTTGAACTCCATCGTTTAAATTATGAATAACATATCACCTCTTTTAAAGTCCATTCTTGGCTCAAAGATGAGCCAACCTAATCAGAAAGCAGTTTTTTATATATGCTAAACTTTAACACTTTATAAAAAATATTTGTTAAACTTTTGTTTCCACTTAATTTTGTCTGTTTCTCAGAGAGTGTCTGGAAAAGTCCCTGTGGTTTTCTTGGCAAGTTTTTCAGAAGTGGTTTGTCATAGCCTCCTTCCTAGAACTGAGAGAAAATGATTGGCCCAAGTTTACCTGGTTGGCTTTGTGTCTAAGGCAGTAATAGAACATACATGTATCCCTGTTTCTGTCCTGATGTCTTAACCACTACACCATGCTAGCACTTATTAAACAGTTTAAAATATGCTTTTTAAAAAGATGATAATTATGTCACTTCTAAATATGACAAATTATATTTTTGGATATTTTTACTTCTGTAACTATATCTGCATGAATTCTTCAATTAATCACCTAAGATTTGTGATATTCCTTTTTGCCTGTAATGCAAAATTAGATTAGGTTTTCTCAACCTACCCCAAGACAGCCAAGAGCATGCAGTTTCATTGTGACAGGAAGCATAAATAAATACTATGTGTCAACCTTCACATCAGGTAATTGTAAGTGTTTATGAGTGTTTCGTTTCATTTGAATGAAATGAAATTCTATGAAATGATATGAGGATTTCTAAACTTCACCAAACCTAAAGATCTCCAGATGGCAAATAAAAAAATAAAATTCCAGTGGAATAACGGAAACAATATAAGTACACACCGAGACATTTAAACATCTATCATATAATGTTATTCTATCCTATAACCAGAGGTGGGTTGTTTCCAAATAGAAACAATATTTTGTTTCTATTTGGAAATCACTTCTGGACTTTATGCTCGAGGTAGAAAAAAATGAAAGTTTGATTTTGGGTTTTGCTGATTAGATAGGGTTGCTGTTATAAAAATGTTTGGTATATATTACGTAAAAATAAAAAGTTGAAATTGTATATTATTACCTTATTCTATTGTGCCAAAAAGTGTCAGAAGCAAATGCTTTTTTCTTTTCCCTTTTATCCTACATTTTTTTTCCTCTTTTCTTTCTCCTCATTTTTCCCCATTAATCTCATTTTTGGTTGCATCTATGAATTTTATATTTTGAAAAACTAATAAAAAATTTGTAACCATAAAAACTCAAAAATCTGGGGAATAAATATGTAGTCATTTTCTAAACATTCACTGATGTTTTCAAATGTGATTTATGTTTTACATTTTTTTAACTGATTATAATTGAAGTGTAGCTTCACCAATCTTCCTCTCTGAATCCTGATACCTTTTGAATTTATTCAAATCAAATATTGATCATGAATTTATTTTATTAGGCTTCTTTCATTTTACAAAGTAAAAACTCAATAACATATTATTTATATAGTTACACTGCTCAACTTTTCAGAAAACAGTAAAATAGTATTGAATTGAATTTATATGTTTATTTTTGTTATGTACTGATTTGAAATATTAATTAATATTATGACATCATTTGTTAAAAAGTGTTTCACATAAAAACATAGCAGCAGAAAAATTTACTTTCTGTATTAATCTCAAGAAATATTAGTATTTGATGCATATAAAGCAATATTACTGTGACCTGAAGCTAATAATTACAGTTGTTAGAGAAAATCCAAATCATGTTTATTTTGTGGTTAAAACAGAGGAGATAATACAGACAGTATTGTATAATTTCTATAAAAAGGCCATGGGTAGGGTATAGTAGCCTTTTTTAAAAAAAAAAATCTTGTTCTACTCAGATCCTTGTTCCCTTTGAAGTTATAGATTACAGCTCGAGAACGTGAATGAAGGAGTTAGGTTAGAGATATCTTTCTCTCTATGGGTTTGTTATTTCTAACGCTCCTATGATATCCTCACATTTTGTAGCAGGGTATTCTATAAATTACAGTTGAACTCAGTGACACAAAACTCCTAGGAAAAAAGGCTAAACGTAGTCTACAGTGTGGAATGGTTATTTTAATTTATTTCAACAGCATACACAGTCCTATGATTTTAATATCAAATTTAAAAAATATTATGAACCAAAATAAAATAAGTTGTATAATTAATTCAAGTCACCAAATACTGACACAAACTTTTGAAGACTTAATATTGCATGTTCTTATTGGAAACTATGGGATTCTAATTGACACAAATTCTAATTTTTGAATAAAATAGAACTATAATTGTTTTAATTTTGTCTTAGAAATTTATAGAAATGTACATTTAAATAATGCCCAACCATGAATATCCCACTGGTACATATACAAGCCAGTTATGGTAGCCATAGGAAAGTAATTGAAAAAGATTATTGGAAGTTACTATTTTACCAGCAATAACCTTAGCTGAGGTTCAAATTCTACTTGCATGACCAAAGTATTAAATAATTTTCTTCCTAAAAATATTGCTTAAAAATTACAGAAATTTACTTTTCTCTATGTGCACATATATGTTTCAGGCTTATATCAATTTCAATTAACAGTAATACATTAATCTTTTTAAACACAACTTTCATACTATATGTCATAACCTTTTAATAAAAATCTTCAGAAGTTACAATCACATTTAGCCCTCTAATGCAAGATATCAATTGAGAAATAAAACAACTCCATAAAAAAACCAAAAATACATCCTTAAGTTAGTTCCATTCGGTTTTAAAGGCATAGAAAAGATATTCAGAAGAACTTAGAAATACCAAGTCACACAAATTACAGCAACTCTGAGCATTTAAAATAGATGCTACCTGAGTAATTTTAAATGTTTAACATTTCTAACATTGTTTGAAAGAATTAATATAAAGCAAAATAGGAAGCATTATTCTAAATATTTTGATTGCATTTATGATATATTAAATAATTATTGTACAGAATCCTGGAATTAATAATATACCAATAGTAAAAGTAATGGTATTTTCTTTGGCATTTGCTTACTTTTATGTTTCTTGGGATGTGTTAAGTGATTGTAAGACCATTCTCTTATTTTAATCACAGTAGCTACGAATGTCCCAATTGCTAAAAAATGTGATTGTAGTTTTCAATATTTTGGTCCCGATAGTTTGCAATTATGTGACCCTCTGATTTGTCTCAGATAATAGAATTTTGGAAGCTAAGCAAGGTTGGACCTTAATACTTGAAGGGAAAATTCCCAGATAATCGAGTCTAGCTTGAAAAATGAAAGAATATCCCAGAAGGCAACAGCACTAACATTCTTACTATTGCAAGAAATTTACGTGGATTAGTGCATTAAGTTATCAGGAGTTTAAGGTTATTGAATAATCTGCTTGGACTAGTTCTCACGGCCTTCCAAATCATAGTTGTGCATATACAATAAATACTGTACATTTATTTAATGCCTGACAGGTGCTTTATATTAGGTGATACTGCAATTGATCTTAGTTGAAAAGTATGTGGACAAATGCTTTGCAGATGTCAAGCATCCAATCTGCCCAGTAATGTCTTCAACAGCTTTTGTTTAAAAAAAAATGAATTGATTAAGACAAATATTTCCTTGATACAAACCAAGATCGGTATTCTTGGTTTATATCAAGGAAATATTTGTCTTAATCAATTCATATTTTTTTTTTATAAAAGCTGCTGAAGACATTACTGGGCAAATTGGATGCCTGACATCTGCAAAGCATTTGTCCACATACTTTTCAACTAAGATCAATTGCAGTATCACCTAATATAAGGCACCTGTCAGGCATTAAATAGGTTCCTTTTAAAAGGTGGTAGAACTGATTTTTAAAAAAATATAGGGTTTGTTTGTTTTGCCTTCTTCTACATTAGGGGTGTCAAACTCGATTTCATTGAGGGCTGCATCAGGATTGTGTTTGACCTCAGAGGGCCAGGTGGTGGTGGTGTGGGGCCGGGTGTGGGGCGTGGTCATGGTGTGGCTTTTGACACAGACTCAAGATGCATTTTCCCCTTCTTTCTTTCCGCAGTTCTTGTCTATAATCATTTTCCTATCTCTTCTACCAGATATTACTGGGCAAACATTTATTACTTATTCTTCATACTCCACTAAACTTTTTATTTCTAAATTTATATCCCATTGTTTAATAGTAAACTGCTTTTCCAGGCAGAAAAGCTATTTATACCATCACATTTTTATTATTCAACTAATAATAAAACTGCAATTGGATAAATAACATGATAATACAAGACCTAACAGCAGAGATAAATTTCCAGGATAGTAAATACAAATGGCTGTCAATTATAGATTGTTGATTGTAGATTAAATGAACCTACATTATAAAAAATCTGGCATTAAACTATAGCATTAACATAGGATGTTGCCTGTTTTCTATCCAGATTAGGCATTTACTTGAGGCCACATAATTGTAATCCATTCCAATCCAATTTTCCTGCAACACTCTTCTGGCCAAAAACGGGATGCATGGCAGCCCCATATGGCCTGTTTTTGGCCGGCTGGAGGCTGTAGAGGCCAAAAACGGGCTGTGCTAAGCCCATTTTGGCTGGCAAAGGCACAGAGGGATGGTCCTTTGATATTTCCAGGCCAGCCCCAGGGGCCAAATTTGAGTACCCCGCGGGCGAGGTCCAGTCTACGGGCCTTGAGTTTGACACCCATGTTCTACATGGATTGCTATTGGCTGCTGTTGGCCATAGGCTCAAACTAGATTCCTTGGCCACTTGTGGCCATCACTATCATTGCAAAGTACTACGAGGCAAGACATTTGCAAATAACTAAATTCCACTTGAGCATGCTATGTTACAGCCTTATACACAGTTTACATGTAAAGAAGAGGTCATTAAGTGAAATGGGAAAGGAGTCCTCTGATGCTCATTAAAATTTACTGATAGAATCCACTTTCAAAATAACACCGAACTCATGTATATAAACACCCTCATAATGTTTAGTCAGTGCTTTTTGACATAATAGTGAAGCATCTGTTAGTTGACAGCCAGAATGGCTATAGAAAGCAGCTCCCACTAACTGCCTCAACCCCAGCTCCCGCTAACTGCCTCAACCCCAGTGCAGATATTAGCAAATACTTGGCAGTTGTTTTTGCTGCCAGCAGGTTATGTTATGTTAAACAACTTATAATTATTTATGCCAATACTAGGATTGGAGGCATGTTAAATACAGTCATAAAGAAAACTCTTCTGTAGGAAACTGTCCTCACAAACAACACTTTAATAGATAGACAAATGGACTGATTTGGAATAATGTAGTATATTTCAACAATTATACTATATTGAGCATAGCACCGCTGGGGGAGAAGCTTGCACCAGATGTTCAGAGGGCCTTGAAAATGGAGGATGCAGGGGTCATTGCAATGGCGCCATTTGGACAAGATGAGCTGCAGATCTCTCCAGCACGGTTAAAAGCCGTGGCAGCATTCATAAGGGCTTTTAAGAGCCACCATGGCACAGTGGTTAGAATGCAATACTGCAGACTACTTCTGCTGACCGCCGGCTGCCTGCAATTTGACAGTTCAAATCTCACCAGACTCAAGGTTAACTCAGCCTTCCATCCTTCCGAGGTGGATAGAATGAGGACCCAAATTGTTGGGGGCAATATGCTGACTCTGTAAACCACTTAGAGAGGGCTGAAAAACACTGTAAAGCAGTATATAAGTCTAAGTGCTATTGCTATAATGCACAATAAATGGGATTAAAATGAAAGGCCTTATTATCTAAAAAATTCAAAACAAAGACTCATTATTAGGTTATTTTTGGTCCTCAAAATTCTAGTTCTCCATATTCAGATTTTCAACTCATAAATCTATGAAGTATTAAGCACTGATTTATTTGAGAAAACTTTCTACCAGAACAATAATCCAATGGAAAGACTCAAGAAAGAGTGTATTTTACTTATTAAGCAACTAGATAATTAATACATTTTAAGCAAATTAAAAATACAGAATCATACAACAATAGTATGGAACTGTTGCCTGATAAAAGAAAATATCCTTTTTCCATATCAAAAGTTTTAGTAATAATGCCGGGATATGTGTGTGTAGAATCAAACAATGGTCTTCTGTCTGATACTTTCACCAGGGCTGTGACTGAAGAAAGGAAAGCAGTTTCAGTCCTGTTGTTTATTGATTTTCTAGATTAAGAATCCCAGGGAGAGAATTGTAACAGACAACCATAAAATTATTTTTGGTGTGCTTATTTGCCTTTCCCTTGCATCTATTTGGCCTGTGCCTGTAGACAATTATGCGTTCCAGGCTAGACTCAGGTGCTAATAATGAAGGACAAATAGAATCATATGTGTAAACTTCCCCTTCTGATGAAAATTTATATTAACTTTCTGCCACTGTAAACAGAACTGCATAGCTCAGCGTCCCTGATGAATTGGTGATGAATTCAGTCATTTATATCCCAGGAATCTGTGCATTTATGGGAAAAGATGAAAACCGTCTGTATTGTGTAACCTTGCACTTTTTGAGTAAGAAAAAGAAAACACCAGCCTGTTTAGTTCCTCACTTAAAGTGTGTAAATTTCAACTCAAATACCAGATTTCTGCATGACTCTGTCAGTCTCCACTTTGGGGCTTTATGCCAATATAAACAAGCCAAACAGTGCAGAGTGCAAGTTATCGCTACAGCTGTGAACTTATGCACTTTTTACCCACCATAAAATTGTTATAGATATCTTTACAATATTACAGAATCTTAGTTAGGCCCTGTAGTTGAACAGTTTTGACAATTTGGCAACTCCGTTAAGGAGAAAAGGGAATGGGGTTAGATAACCTGGTGAATTTTCCCCAACTTAAAACATTAGTTCCCATCTATGTTTTTCCCCTTAAGACGATTAGATGCATAAGATTCCTTACATTTTAAAATTAATATAGTTTATTTACATTAATTAAATTGCTCTACTTTGTGTATAGAGGGTGGGAGAAAGAAACAGAGATACTTGTTTATTTGATTTGTAATCCACTGGTGCAAAACACACTTCTCAAATAAGTAGTATATATGTATTGTGGGAAGTATGAGATTTTAAAGCTTTTTTCCCTAGAAAGATCTCACATTAATATAAAAACACTAAGTTACATTAAGCTTGCATTGTATCTCATCAGTTTTTAATCTTCTTGTTTTTCATTTATCATTTATGAATGATAAATATGTAAATTCAGTGCATACCTACAAACTGGAACATATTTATTTGTTATGGTTATATTTTACCTTTCCAAAAAAGCAAGTTTATGCTGATTGCAATGTGTATATCTAAAATTTATGGCAAGCTATTTTCAATTTTAAAAAGATATGCATGTAAATATAAAATATCATATCAAAAATAACCATTGATAGAAATATGTTTATTAAAATAGAATATTTTGTTGCTTTTTTTCTTTATCTTCCTCTAAATAACTTCCTCATGAAATGCGTAATACCTTTATAAATTAACACTGAAATGTTCAATCACACATTATTTCTTAAAGAAGAGGAAATTACAAGTTTCTATTACATACCAACTTGGTACTTTATTTTTAATGAATATTCTCATATTATGTATCCTTATCCATAAAATTGCAAAATATAAAGATTATTACTAGAACAAATTTGGAATTATACTAAGTGCTTACGGAAAATGTGCTTCCATCTCAAGAGTCTCAAATGTTAAGTAGCTAAATCACTTGTTTTTGAAAAGACAACAGTGTATAGTCCATGTCTCACTATCTATGAGATTATACCTTTTCGTGATATACTTTATCTCAAAGTTGCCAGTGGCTATTCCCATTATGCTGTATGCATGACCTTTTCGTAAACTGAAGAAGATACAGTTATCTTCTTTTCTGACATGCAACATCTATCAATCAACATGTTTTCATGTAATTTATTCAAGGCAAATAGCAGTTCCTAAGGCTAGTGAACCGCAGCACTATCTGAGTGATTTTGATTATTGAGTAATGTGCACTGCTTAGGTGAGAAATGAAAAATGCAGACTACTGTTGATAAAGATATAACTGAAACAGGAAGTAGAACTGAAAGACCAAAAGATATGTTTAAAAACATCATAATCACTAACCTTTACAAACAGGATAAAAAATTAATGAGCATTTTACAATTATCGGCTGATGAACTTTTAAATACACTAGTTGAATTTACTATTATCTTACGTGAAAATGCAGGATAGCTTTATAGGTCTAATCCATATTCTTGCCACTAGATCAAGAATGTAAATTAAGACAAAATGATTCTTTTTCAATTTCATGCTAAAGTAGCTCAAGTTAGTGGATGTAATTTCTCCTAACAAGAAAAATTTATCACTGTACAGCTCACTCAATTATATCCTATAGTGAGTTGCAATATACATTTATGGAACTGAAAGAATAAAAAGATTGATAAATGTGGCAAAGGAACAGATCTTTTAACTAATTTTGAAAAAGCAATCACAATTAAATTACTTTAAAATATTTAAACTTCAAAATATGTTAAATCATCAACTCAATGCAACTCAAA
This sequence comes from Natrix helvetica, assembly GCF_964273705.1. Lineage (NCBI taxonomy): Eukaryota > Metazoa > Chordata > Lepidosauria > Squamata > Natricidae > Natrix > Natrix helvetica. The sequence continues at coordinate 59,603,815 of NC_138553.1, read as the reverse complement.
AAGAATGCCATTTGTATTTATATGAAATTTTTGTTACTGTACCTATTTCTTGAAAAATGCAACAAAGGATATATTATTAAAACCAGAGGTGTGTTCCTACTGGTTCAGACCGGTTCAGCCGAAACAGTAGTGGTTTTTGGGCCTGGGTTGCTGGAACCAGCAGCAACCCAGGCCTGCCACGCCTCCAAACTGGTTCTCTGGTCAGAAGGGCATGGTTCCCCCCCCCCCCGTTTTTTTTTTAAAAGGTTCTGCAATATGTGCAGATTTATTTTTGGGCAACTGCGCATGCACACGGAGCCTGAAAATTGCCCGCGCATCGAACTGACAATAATGCCAGCAGCAACCCACCACTGATTAAAACATATTTTGATTATTTTTTCAATGCAATTCCGCACATATATACTTCAAAAGAAGATACACAAAATTTAATAGGACTTACTGCATCCTAAATTATGTATATGAAAGGTTTAGAAAAACTATTTCTTTTTGTGGAATGTATTTAAGATTGAATGAATGAATAAATGAATGAATGAATACCACAGATCTTTAGGATGACTAAACCCCATTGTAAAGAATACTTGTGCTTGAATTTCTGGAAGACAATTTTTTTGGAAAACAAAAATGGTTTTAATCAGTGTTTTTGTTTACTTCTTAAAATATCAGTTATACTGAATTGTATCACATATAACTATAGAAATGCAATCTCAATTTGAGCATTCAAACAATTGCTTGTCTAATAATTATTACATAATGTAAATGTTACAACATATCATAAACACATTCTCATACTTGATGTATGTTTATGCTTGAGTATATTGTAGTAAATTGAAAAATGAAATAACACTACTTTTGGTGATTATTAATCACCCTGAAGTTCTAGAAGAAAAACTATAGTATACGTTATAAAATAAAATTATTCACAAGCGACTTTATCTGAATGCTAAGGAATTTGCTTTCAAATCAATATGCTTAGCTTATATGAAAGTCCCACTCCACTTATGTTTGGTTTATTTATTCATTTATACATACAATTTAGAAACTAGTCAACATCTACTTATTCCGGAAAGCTGATAATTTTAAAAGATAAAAGCAATGAAAAAAACTGAGAAAAAATATGAACAGACTAAAATATAAATATCCCCCTTGTCTATTAAACAGGTACTCCACTATCCCAAAGAATATTCAAGTCTTTAATAGTTTCTTAAATGTTATTAAAGAGTTAACAGGATCTCTGAGGGGAATATCATTCAAGAGAGCAGACACACATGAAATGGAAGTATGTTACTTAATTAGTGGAACCAAGTATGCCAATTCTGCCTGATGTCACAGGACAGAGGGAGCAACTGCAGACAAGTGATTTCTTAAATAACTAGGTCATAAATATGATGGACTCTATATATGAATACCTACCATTTTGAATTGCGCTAGAAACCAACCAGTAGACAGCACAGCTTATGGAATAGTAGAATTACATAAGCAATACATGGCACCTCCATCACTACCTGTGCCAATATATCACTACCTGTGCCACCTCCATCACTACCTGTGCCAATATATTCTGAACAAGCTGTAGCTTTCAGGTGATCTTCAAGGATAGCCTCATGGGGACTACAGTAATCAGTCATGAGTGACTGGTGTGAATAACTAAGGTGAAAATGAGTTTAAAATTATATTTTAAAGTTTCTATGTAAGATTTTGTACTTGAGTGTTAGAACACATTATCAGACATTCCATCTGGTCCACAGTTCATATTCTATTTTTTAAAAACATCAGCATCAGTGTTATCAACAATGCCATACAGTGTAGTTTTATTCTAGTTACCTTCTAGTAGTTTTATTCTAGTTACCTTGCAATCATACACATCTCTTAGGCAATCTGCAACAATTTGGGTCCTAAGCAAGTAAGAAAGCTTTGACTGCTACAAAAAATCTTATTCAAGCCACCTTCTACTCATTTAATGGAACTTCACTCTCTTTCTCCATTAAGTAGAAAAATAGGAACCACCTTTGGTGAGAAGGTAACAGTGTTCCGGGAGCCTTAGGTGTTTAGTCATGCCGGCCACATGACCATGGAGACATCTTTGGACAGTGCTAGCACTTCACCTTTGAAATGGAGATGAGCCCTCTAGAGTCTGGAACGACAAGCACATATGTGCAAGGGGAACCTTTACCTTTGCTTAAGCAAAACTGAATTCTTCAGAAAAGTTTTGATTGCATAGAAAGAATAATTTATTCTATTCTAACATTTTATCAGTGCAGTTGCATCACTGTATAAAATCCTTAGATATTTACAGAAGTAGTCATTTATACTTTTTTACTAAGTTCTTTAGAATTAAATTTACAGATGCAATATTGGGCAAAGATGAAAGATAACAAAATCTATCCCTGATGCAGGTATAGAGTTGAACATATATGGAGGGGGGGAAATGCGTTTGGTTTATTTTTGTGTAAGTGAATGCCATCCAATTCAAGAAGAAAAGAATAAATACTATGACCTCTATTTAAAATATAAACATGAGGATTCTGCTTGGGTCTCTCTGATATGACATGGAATGATATCTCTGTAGAATGAATGACATTTTCAACAAGCCATGGTAACAAAGACAACACATACGGTGGTTGCAATCTAGTTGAAAACACAGCAAAGCTATTGGATTGTTTTGAGACACTGTATAGAGCTCTTTTCCCCACATCAGAAGTGTGTTCTTACTTCAACCTCTTCTTCTGGTTTCTGACCTTAAAGGTTTATAAGAATAACTCTGTAGGTTCTAGGTCCCCATAATAGCCAATAAAAATATGGGTGAAATTTCCAAGCATCTATTTCATACTATTTTCAAAAGATGAGATTTCCAGGCTGCTGAGTTGAAACTAGGGGTAAAATGCCACCTATTAGGGTCGGCCTGGCTGAACCAGTAGTAAAAAAAATGCTAGAAATCACATGGCACTGCTGATTGTCACATTGCTGATCGTTGGAAATTTTTTTAGCATTTTTTTTACTACTGGTTCGCCTGAACCAGTAGTAAAAAAATGCTTTAAAAAGTTTAAAAATTTTTTGATCATCAGCTGTGTGATGATTAGTTGTGCCGCACAATTTATATTCGCTACAAAGCAGGAAATTCTGCTTTTCAGCGAATCTAAAACAGGTGACACAACTGTTCTTTTTTTCCGCTAAAGTATGGACTGGTATTAATGAAAGTTCATGGACAATTAATCTTTGTACACTGTAATTTCAGGAGAACACATCACACTCCTGTAAGCCCTGCCTACTCCTGATATCTCAATGAGTTCCTACAAATAATCATAGATTCTGTATGAATACCAGCAGGTTCTATATACAATTTCTGCAAATAAAGGCATAATATAAATACATATATAAAAATTATTTATTAAGGAGCCTGAAAATTTATGGTCTTGGTTTAAACCTAAGCTAATACATATATGATATATACATGATCACATGAAGGATTTTCTTCTGTTAATACAAAAATAACTGTAATGAGTGTTCCTCAACTTTAATACCTAGGAAAAGCTTTAAAATTGACAGAATAGTGAACAATCTTAAATGAGCTGTTACCTGTGAATGTTGATGATGTAGCAAGACTTGAAATCCAGATCTATTGCAACCAACATGCAGAGATCAAGTTTTCCAGGAGGTTAGAGAATTGGAAAGTGTCCCTTTTATCCCCAAAGGCTTATGGCAAATGAACTCATAATAGTTTGGTTACATGAAACAACAGAGACTTTGTTTGGCTACTATTGTGGCCCAGCAGGATCAGGTTGAGCTGCTCATGGACTCGGATAGCGAGGAACCATATGAGTCTGCCCTGGATGATGTGGAGACCCTGTGCAGGGTTCAGACTCAGAGCAGGGACCAGAGAGGCTGGTTGGCCACCAGGAGGTGCCTGAGGCATGGAGCAGTGGGGAAGATCAAGGACAGTTTGTCCCTAATGCTAGATTGAGAAGGGCTGAGAAACAAAAGCAGCAACTCCATAGGCAGAGTCACAGAAGATGATTAAGCACAGGTGGTTGTGGATTGGCCCCTCCCAAGAGAGATTATAGGTGAGGCGTTGGGAGGGGACATTTGCAGGAAACAACCATTCAAATTAGTAGTTAATAAAATCTATCTGTGTATTCTAGCCGTGTCTGCTTGTTTGGACTATATGAAGCATTGCTTCATTTGAATTATCTGGGTTGCTCTATTGAACGTGAGTTGTCTGGGCCCTCAGCCAAAGGATTCGTTATCTCAGTAATTAAACAGTGGCAAATAGCCAAGCCTGTGTTCTGGTTTATTCACAGGCGTGGAGAGGGGGGTCAGAACAGGCTACTATAGATAGTCCTCCGTACTGTAACTCCATTGCTAAGCAATGTAAAATGCGATGTTATGTGACTGCTCTGACTTAACAATGATAGTTTCAGTTGTCCTTAGTTGTCCACATGATTATTAGGCACAATGCCACATGATCACCATTTGCAATCTCCTGCCAGCTTCTTCACTGATTTTGTTGTTGGAAGCTTGCAGAAAAGGTTGCAAATGTTGATTGCATAACCAAGTTTTCAATTATGAAAAGCAAGCACCCAAATAATGATCATGCGAATTCTATATTAGAGTTCCCAAACTCTTCAGGTCACTGACCCCTTTATGAAGCTTAGTTCATTGACCTCCAAACATTTATTATATGAAATCGTTCAATAGGTACAAGTACAATAAACACTACTATGAATGTAATAATAGTAACATTATCAAACATTTATATCTGCCTAGCCAAGTTCCTTAGAAAGGACTCAAGAAGTAGACAAAAAAGCCAGTCTGAACATCTGTCTGAATGTGTGAATAATAATAATAATAATAATAATAATAATAATAATAATAATAATAATAATAATAATAATAATAATAATAATGCATCACCACTCCGAGGAGCTTTACCTTGTTGTGGTGGAGGGGCTTGCGCGCTCTAGTGATCTTAAGGGCTATGCTGAACAGGTGCAACCATATCAGACAGGTCTTAGGTGAAGGGCCAGACAAAATTTGCTCCACAACCCATTCAAACATGGTGAATACAAGAAAAATGAAATTTATGCTGGCTGAACCATCGCCCGGATTAACAAGAGTTCCATTGGATGCTATGGCTCCTGGGCATTTTGCGCAAAATGAGCTACAGGGCTCACCTCCCTCTGCTAAGCAACCAGGGCATGGAGCTGACAAGCTACTGGAAGAAAAAGCAAAAAAGCGAAAAATCTGGACTAGGGAAGAAAACATCTCTATTATGGAAGCTTACTATCAGTCTGAGCCAGAAAAACATGGATTTCAAAAACAAATGTATCAGATTTGGAAGGTGAACCACATGGACTGTGATATCAGTGAACAAAGGCTAAAGGACCAACGACGTGTAATTCTGAGCCATAAATTTTTAACTACAGCAGAATTAACAGGAATTGAAGAGAAAATAAACTAATGGTCTGAGTATAACAACAAAGAAGAGTAACATCAAGAATGATTTGCAGACTCAAAAGCAAACTGAAGAAGAAAGGGAGGAAGAGGCTGCTAAAATGGATAAAGATAAAGAACAAGGAAGCACTGAAGAGCAAGCACCAACAGATAGTGCTCAATTAACTGAGAAAACAAAGCATCAAATGGAAGATGCTGAAAGAACACATTTGCCAAAGCTGAACCAAGTGAACCGGAAAGAATTGAGAAATGTACTAAAAAAGGTCAATGAGGCTGTGCAAACCATTCAAACCACTACATTAGCTGAAACAAACCAGCTGATGTATGCAGCAGCCTTCATAACCACCAAAGAATTGGGTTTGAAAATACAAAGGAACCAAAGAGGCAGGAAGGGGAAGCCTAAATGTAAGATTCAGTTGGAATTGAAGATCAAAAAATTTCGTGGAGACTTGAGCAACTTGAACAACTTAAGGCAAGGTCAGCTAAAGAACAAGCAGGTCAAAAGCAGTCTGGAAGCAAGATACCATTTGGAGAATAAGGAGATTGCGGTAGTAATTGAAGAGCTGAAGCAGAGGGTTGTTGCCATTGCTGAAAAGATTAAACTGTATGAAAAACGAGTAACTCAGTTCAAGGAAAACTCACAGTTCAGAGCAAATCAGTACCAGTTTTATAAGAGCTTACAAAGTGGGGATGGAGTAACAACAAATGAAAAGCCTGATAAAGAGAAAGCTCTGAAATTTCTGAAGAATTTGTGGGAAAACAACAAGAAGCACAACAGAAATGCAACATGGATCAAGGAGGTTGAGGATTCTATTAAAGTGCATAAAATGGAAGATGTGAAAATAACAAAAGAAAAGGTGCAAAGGCAGTCAAGAAAAGTGAAGAATTGGAGTGCACCTGGACCAGATGAGCTACATGGTTTCTGGCTAAAGACACTTACAAGTATGCACAAAAGATTGGCAGCCCAAATGAACCAGATTTTAAAAACACCTGACAATGATGAATGGATGACAATTGGAAGGACATTTTTGATCCAAAAAGATAAAGAAAAAGGAAAGACCCTGGAAACTATAGTCCAACCACCTGTTTGCCAACAACATACAAGCTCCTTACTGGTATCATTGCAAACCAAATTTATGGATACTTGGAAAGAAATGACTTGCTTACTGTAGAACAGAAAGTATGCTGCAAAAATTCAAGAGGAACAAAGGACCAACTGCTGATTGACAAGCTAATCCTAAAGAATTCAAAGAAAAGAGGAAACAAGCTGTTCATGGCTTGGATAGACTATAAGAAAGCGTTTGAGTCAGTTCCCCACAGCTGGATCAAGAAATGCCTGAAAATCTTTGGCATTAGCAGCAACATATAAACTTCAATGAACCTCTTGAAAACGAAGCTTATGGCTAATGGAGATGAGCTGGGTGAAGTTGAAATTAAACAAGGCATTTTCCAGGGTGATTCCCTTTCACCCCTACTTTTTATACTCTCAATGCTACCACTGACAATCATTTTGAAGAAGGTGAACTGTGGATACGAACTTGAAAAGAAAGGACTGAAAATTTCACACTTGGTGTACATGAATGATTTGAAGCTGCTTGGTAAAACAAAAGCTGAACTGAATTTATTAATTGAAAGCACAAAAGAATTTAGCCAAGACATTGGTATGCAGTTTGGAATTGACAAATGTGCAACAATGGCAACAAAGGCAGGCAAGGTCCTAGAACAGTGATGGCGAACCTGTGACATGCGGAGCCATTTGTCAGGGCACGCGAGGCCTGGGCTATACCTGTAATTCGATACTCTGCAGGAATAATTGACTGAACCCAGATAGAGTTGGACACTTTGGACAGAAAAACAAGGAAGCTTATGACAATGAATCATGCTTTGTACCCTAAAAGTGATGTTGACCGATTGTATCTACCAAGAGCAGACGGTGGTCGAGGACTCCTACAAGTAAAGCAGACTGTGGAAGAAGAAAGACACAGCTTGAATGGTTACATCCAGAAAAGTGAAGAACCAATGATTAAAGAAATAAATAAAGGAGGCCTTTTGAAGACAACTAAGTTAAAAGCTAAATATAAGAAAGAAGTAATTGAGAAGCGAACTGAAAATTGGAAAAGCAAAGCTATACATGGCCAATACTGAAAAGTATTGAAGGCAAACCTGACCAAAAACTAACTTGGAACTGGTTAAGATCAGGAATACTAAAAAAAGAAACAGAAGGCATTATTTTGGCAGCTCAAGAACAAGTCTTAGCCACAAACTGCATGAAGGCAAAAAAATTCAACATGTTACTACCAACAGCAAATGTCGCCTCTGTAATGAGAAAGATGAGACAGTCGACCACTTGATCAGCGGGTGCAGCAAAATTTCACAAACTGACTACCTACAACGCCATGCCTGCGTTGCTAAGATTATTCACTGGAAATTGTGCCAAAAGTTTGGATTTGAGTACAGCAAAAACCACTGCGACCATCAGGTTGAGAAGGTTTTAGAGAATGAGAAAGGCAAAATCTTGTGGGACTTCAGAATCCAGACTGACAGGCACTTGGCCTACAACACATCTGACATGACAATAATTGAAAAGAAAAAAGCATGGTTCATTGACATTGCAATACCTGGTGATGCACAAATTGAAGATAAATAGCAAGAAAAAATCACAAAATACCGGGACTTGCAAATTGAGGTTGAGCAACTGTGGAAAAAGAAATCATCTGTTGTCCCAATTGTAATTGGAGCCCTTGGAGCAATATCTAAAGGGCTACCTCACTATTTGAAAATTCTAAATTTATCAGACTTTAACATTCTGATTCTACAAAAAACCACCCTACTTGGAACAACTTATATCCTCCGACGTTACCTTAACAGTTCCTAGGTCCTTGGTTAGGACTCGAGCTGTTAGGCTACCAACCAGCTCCAAAGGCTGTGAATCTCACCAAAAATTAATCACATAATAATGCATCACAAATACCATTGACTGGTGCTAATGGTCGATATGTGTTGCTGCACACATCCTATCTATCAACTAAGTACTGTCTTAAAATATACGATGTTCCAAGTAGCACAGTTTTTTGCAGTTCCGCTGGTGTTATTGCAAGAAGCTGCAATTTGTTGATGTATCTTATAAAATTCTTCCTGCAATAGCATCAGCAGAACTGCAAAAAACTGTGCTGTTCGGAACATCATATATTTTAAGAAGGTACTTGATGTTTAATCAATAAAGTATGGTGAAAAAAACAACTAAAAATTCTATACCGCATCGGTCGTTGCGCGGGTTAACAAGGACCGCGGCGGATGTTGAGGTCCCTGGGCATCCATCGACAAGTGGGCTACAAGTGGACCAGCCAACAAAACAACAAAAATATAGTGCAGATGAAAATCATGCCATAATGGCCTGTTATTACAACTCAGAGCCAAAAAAAAGAGGCTACTTAAAGCGAATGTATGATTTATGAAAACAACAATATCCAGATTTAAATGTTAATGAACAACGAATAGCAGACCAAAGGCAATTTATTATTCGGAATAAAGTGTTTAGCGAAGTTGAACTTGAGGAAATTCAGGCAAATTGCAAAAAAAAAAAAAAAAAAAACATCACAAGAGGAATTAACTGATACTCAAGACAAAACTAAAGAAATCATAGTAGAACTCCCAGAGGAAGCTGTCGGAGAGGAAATAACAATACTACCACCAGAACCAGTTACCATTGAACCAACTGATGAACCAACTCAAAAACAAAAAGAACTGAAGGACAAGATCATGGAGCATTTTCTGGCTGGTGAGGAAAGACAACGTTTACCATAATTAAAAACTGTCCCTAAGAAAATTTTGGGTCCTATCATGAAAATGGTTAATGCAGTGCTTTCAACAATTGAATTGGGATCCATATTGGAAACGAATCAGTTAATGTACAGTGCAGCTGTAATAGTCACTAATGAACTAGGCATTAAAATCAAAGCACCTAAGCACACAATGGAAAAAGCATCAAAGCCAAAGTGGAAAATCCGATTAGAACAAAAAGTTAAAAAATTAAGGGCAGATGCTAGCAACTTAAAGAATATGCATGAGGAACGGCTTAAAAACAGCAAAATCATAAATTAGCTAATCAGAAGATATAGATTGGATACAAGAAACATCAATGAAGCTGTAGAGATTGTAAAACAGCAGATAACAGCAACAGCTAGAAAAATTGAGAGATATGAGGCACGAATCATCCAATGCAAACAAAATCAACAATTTTGATCAGACCAACGGCGTTTTTATCAAAGTCTTAATGTGAATGGTGACACCAAAAGTGAAAAACCAGAAAAGCAGGCCACAGCTGAATTCTGGAAAGGATTGTGGGAAAATGCAAAGGACTACAATAAGGAAGCAAAGTGGACACAGGACTTTGAGAAAAGCATTGGTAACAAACAAATGCAAGTATTAGAAATAACAACTGAGATGGTCAAAAATCGAGTAAATAAAGTAAAGAATTGGACATCACCTGGAAATGACCAATTACATGGTTTCTGGCTCAAATATCTGACCAGTTTACATGCAATATTGGCCAGGCAACTGAATGATATTTTACAAAATGGTCAAATTGATGAATGGTTGACAACTGGAAAAACACACTTGATTCAGAAAGATGCAACTAAAGGAACAATACCTGAAAACTACAGACCAATAACATGCTTGCCAACAACCTTCAAATTACTCACAAGCATTATTGCAGATAATATTATGGATTATTTGGAAACAAACAACATCTTGCCAGTAGAGCAAGGGGCACAAAACATCAGCTCCTGATTGATAAAATGATATTAGAAAATTGTAAGAAAAGAAAAACGAACTTGAATATGATCTGGATTGGTTATAAAAAGACATTCGACTCATTGCCACATAGTTGGATCATAAAATGCTTAGAAACAACTGGCATTAGCAAAAATATTGCATCCTTCTCTGAAAAGGCAATGAAACAATGGAGAACTGAGTGGGCAGTAGGGAATGAGAACTACGGAATGCTTAATATCAAGCGAGGAATTTTCCAGGGTGATTCACTTTCACCTCTTCTCTTCATCATCGCAATGATCCCACTATCAGTAATCTTTAAAAAACTGAAATTAGGCTAGCAAACAGCCAAAGAAGCTGAAAAAATTTCGCATTTAATATATATGGATGATTGAAACTCTATGGAAAGTCAGAAATAGAAATCCAATCACTGACAAACACAGTCCGAGTATTCAGCACTGATATTTCAATGCAGTTTGGCATGGAAAAATGTGCCACTGTATCCATAAAAAGGGGAAAAATCACTACATGTGAGGGAATTGAAATGCCCAATGGCCAACTAATTAAATGCAACGAAAATGAAGCCTACAAATACTTAGGCATTCTGCAGTTGGATAACGTCAAACATGGAGAAGTAAAAACTATTGTCAGGAGAGAGTACACCAACAGAGTTAGGAAAATTTTGAAATCTAAATTAAATGGTGGAAATACAATCAAGTCCATAAATACCTGGGCAATACCAGTTATAAGATACACAGCTGGTATAGTTAACTGGACACAAGCTGATTTGGACATTTTGGACCGAAAAACCAGAAAACTGATGACAATGCACTAGAGTTTACATCCACGCGGTAACACTGATAGACTATACCTGCCCCGAAAATCAGGTGGCAAAGGATTATTACAAGTGAAGCAAATAGTTGAAGAAGAAAAACATGCACTGGCTGATTATTTAAAAGAAAGTCAAGAACATCTATTAATCGAAGTAAAGAACAAAAATCTACTGAAGGCCCAACAGACAAAACAAGAATACAGAAAAGATGTGATAAAATCAAGAATGGAAAGTTGGCAGAACAAAGCATTGCATGGTCAATTTCTGGAAAAAATAAAAGATAAAGTGGACAGTGAAAAACTTGGTTATGGTTAACAACAGGTACATTAAAAAAAGAAAGAGAGTCACTAATCCTGGCTGCGCAAGAACAAGCTATCCGAACAAATGCCATTAAGGCCAAAATCGAAAAATCCTCTGATGATGCCAAATGCAGACTCTGCAAAGAAGTTGATGAAACTGTTGTCCACATACTCAGCTGCTGTAAAAAAATCGTGCAGACTGATTATAAATTGCGGCATAATTCAGTAGCACAAATGATCCACTGGAATTTGTGCAAAAATTATAATATTAAAACAACAACAAACTGGTGGGAACATAAGCCTGAAAAAGTCACCGAAAATCAGATGGTCAAGATCCTATGGGATTTTCGTATACAAACGGACAAAATACTGGCGCATAACACACCAGACATCACACTGGTTGAGAAAAATAAGGTTACAATCATAGACATCGCAAATCAACGAGAAGGAACATGAAAAAATCGCGAAATACCAGGACTTAAAAAATGAAATTCAACGATTATGGCACAAACCAGCAGTGGTAATTCCAGTGGTAATCGGCACACTGGGTGCTATTCCAAAAGCACTGGAATTACATTTAAAACAGTTAAAACTTGACAAAATCACCATCAGTCAAATGCAAAAAGCTGCACTGCTTGGATCTGGACGTATATTACGAAAATACGTTATGACGTCCTAGGCCCCTGGGAGGGGCCCGACTAGTAATCAATGCCAAATCCAGCGAAACAACTGGCCACTGTGATACAATCGTATAATAACAATAACAACCACAACCACAACAACAACAACTTAATATTAAAGCAAATTGAACTTAAGTGATTGTGGAGGAAGAAATGGTTGTACCATTAGTAATATGAGCCCTTGAAGTAATATCCAAAGGACTGCCTGGATACATGGAAATTTTGAATTTATTAGACCTGAGTATTCTGACTTTGGGAAAAACCACCTTACTTGGAACTGCCTATATACTCAGACATTACCTGAACAGCTCTTAGGTCCTTGGTTAGCACTTGAACAGTTAAGTTTTTCCAGTCCCAGACTTGGAACAACGTATATCCTCCGATGTTACCTTTACAGTTCCTAGGTCCTTGGTTAGGACTCGAGTGTTGAGCTACCAACCAGCCCCAAAGGCTGTGAATCTCACCAAAAATTAACATGATGATGATGATGATGATGATGATGATGATGATGATAATAATAATAATAATAATAATAATAATAATAATAATAATAATAATAATGGTTACAATCATAGACATCGCAATACCAGGTGATAGCAGAGTTGAGGAGAAGGAACATGAAAAAATCGCGAAATACCAGGACTTAAAAATCAAAATCCAACGATTATGGCACAAACCAGCAGTGGTAATTCCAGTGGTAATCGGCACACTGGGTGCTATTCCAAAAGCACTGGAATTACATTTAAAACAGTTAAAAATTGACAAAATCACCATCAGTCAAATGCAAAAGGCTGCACTGCTTGGATCTGCACACATATTACGAAAATACGTTACGACGTCCTAGGCCCCTGGGTGGGGCCCGACTAGTAATCAATGCCAAATCCGGCGAATCAACTGGCCGCTGTGATACAATCGTATAATAATAATAATAATAATAATAATAATAATAATAATAATAATAATAATAATAATAATAATAATAATAATAATAATAGATGAAACTGTTGACCACATACTCAGCTGCTGTAAAAAAATCGCGCAGACTGACTATAAAATGCGGCACAATTCAGTGGCACAAATGATCCACTGGAATTTGTGCAAAAATTATAATATTAAAACAGCAGCAAACTGGTGGGAACATAAGCCTGAAAAAGTCGTTGAGAGTCAGATGGTCAAGATCTTGTGGGATTTTCGCATACAAACGGATAAAATACTGGCGCATAATACACCAGACATCACACTGGTTGAGAAAAATAAGGTTACAATCATAGACATCGCAATACCAGGTGATAGCAGGGTTGCCGAGAAGGAATATGAAAAAATCGCGAAATACCAGGACTTAAAAATCGAAATCCAACGATTATGGCACAAACCAGCAGTGGTAATTCCAGTGGTAATCGGCACACTGGGTGCTATTCCAAAAGCACTGGAATTACATTTAAAACAGTTAAAAATTGACAAAATCACCATCAGTCAAATGCAAAAGGCTGCACTGCTTGGATCTGCACACATATTAGGAAAATATGTTACGACGTCCTAGGCCCCTGAATGGGGCCCGACTAGTAATTAATGCCAAATCCGGCGAAACAACTGGCCGCTGTGATACACTTCTGTTGATGCAATAATAATAATAATAATAATAATAATAATAATAATAATAATAATAATAATAATAATAATAATAATAATAATAATAATCCAACGTTACCTTAACAGTTCCTAGGTCATTGGTTAGGACTCGAGCTGTTGAGCTATCAACCAGACCCAAAGGCTATGAATCTCACCAAAGATTAACCACATTATAATAAGTCAAAAGCTGAATACAGGAAAGAAGTAATTGGGAAGCGAGCTGAAAATTGGGAAAGCAAAGTTATGCATGGCCAATACTTGAAAAGTATTGAATGCAAAGCTGACCAAAAGCTAACTTGGAACTGGTTAAGATCAGGAGTACTGAAAAAAGAAAGAGAAGGTTTTATTTTGGCAGCTCAAGAACAAGCCTTAGCCACAAATTGCATGAAGGCAAACATTCAGCATGTTACCACCAACAAATGCCACTTTTGTAATGAGAAAGATGAGACAGTTGACCATTTGATCAGTGGGTGCAGCAAAATTTCACAAACTGGCTACCAACAACGCCATGACCGAGTTGCTAAAATCATTCACTGGAAACTGTGCCAAAGGTTTGGATTTGAGTACAGCAAAAACCACTGGGAACATCAGGTTGAGAAGGTTCTAGAGAACGAAAAAATCAAGATCTTGTGAGATTTCAGAATTCAGGCGAACAGGCACTTGGCCCACAACACACCTGATATATTAGTTGAAAAGAAAAGTTTGGTTCATCGATATTGCAATACCTGGTGATGCGCGAATTGAAGATAAGCAGTAAGAAAAAATCACAAAGTACCAGGACTTGCAAATTGAAGTTGAGCGATTGTGGAAAAAGAAATCATGTGTTGTCCCAACTGGCGACCTTGGAGTAATACCTAAAGGGCTACCTCGCTATTTGGAAATTCTAAATTTATCGGACTTGAACATTCTGATTCTACAAAAAACCACCCTACTTGGAACAGGTTATATCCTCCAACGTTACCTTAACAATTCCTAGGTCCTTGGTTAGGACTCGAGCTGTTGAGTTACCAAGCAGCCCCAAAGGCTGTGAATCTCACCAAAGATTAACAACATAATAATAAAAACAACATTGACCCTTGGGATTAATGCTGACCACTTTAATACAATACAATAGTAGAGTTGGAAGGGACCTTGGAGGTCTTCTAGTCCAACCCCCTGCCTAGGCAGGAAACCCTATACCGTTTCAGACAAATAGCTATCCAACATCTTCTTAAAGACTTCCAGTGTTGGGGCATTCACAACTTCTGGAGGCAAGCTGTTCCACTGATTAATTGTTCTCACTGTCAGGAAATTTCTCCTCAGTTCTAAGTTGCTTCTCTCCTTGATTAGTTTCCACCCATTGCTTCTTGTTCTACCCTCAGGTGCTTTGGAGAATAGTTTGACTCCCTCTTCTTTGTGGCAACCTCTGAGATATTGGAATAATGCTATCATGTCTCCCCTAGTCCTTCTTTCTCTTAAGCTAAACATACCCAGTTCCTGCAACTGGGTATGTTTGAAGAAGCTACTTGGAAGAATTTATGCCTGCAACTTGGAATGCTGCAATTTAGGCAAAATTTTATAGTTTAAGTTTTTTCAGTGATTCATGTGATGAATACAAGATGAAAGAATGAAAATACTAAATGTTTGAACCTTTTCACTGAAAAGTTATCTGATACAAAATTTACCAAATCTGAAAGAAAATGCCAATATTTTCTTTTAATTCAATCTTTAATAATTCTACAATCTTTGGCTCAAATTATTTGAATTCGGTTTTAATGTTCTTTCTTCTATTTTTTTCAAGTTATGCTGAACTGTATGATTTCTCTTGGACATAATTTAAGGAATATATATTTATTTTAAATTAAGAGTTAAAAAAGAAAGTCCAAAATAAAGAAAACACTCGCATGGAAAATTTAACAATTAAAATGTATACCTATAATTGAAAACAATTGGATGTATTTTTAAGTGAACAAGACTAGGAATGCAGTACGTGGAAATTACAATGTGTTAAATAGCAATGAGAAAAAAGCTCTTTAATACACTGAACTCACACTGCTGCCAAGGACAGTGGAGAATTTTACTCCGGTTGTCCAAAATTAGATTTATGAGTTCACACTACAAGACAAACACAATCTGTAATAATAGGGGACAACTGATAGGTAGCCAGCCAGTATAGAAGATGTGATGTCTGACTTTTGATCATTCTGAAGAAAAAAAGGAAATTTCAATAGCAATTGTTTTCTCATTGCCCTGACAATGATATAAGTAATAATATAAGACTTGAGAGGCAGTATCATAGAAAATATATTCCTATTTTTTACATGCCTTTCTCAAAGTACTTACTGAAAGACAATATTGTAGAGAAAAATATTTTAGATAATATTCAAAAAATGGCTTTCTTCCATTTTTATTTCATAATTATGACCCAGTTTTCATGGTGCTTATTTTATTCTTATTAATGAGTTTTATTTACTTGTTCAATATTAGTTCTATTCAGATTAATTTATGTATAGAAAAATCACTCCACCATGATGGAGTGATTCAACACCAAGAATTCCAGTATTAAAATAAAGGAATAGAACACAGAATGACAGTGATACATTGAACAAAACAGTTAAATAGTTTAAACACTTTACCATGACACCTTCAAATTTAAATTACGTAGAAGTACCTATTTTCAATCAGTTTAGAGAGGAATATAATCCCCTGCTTCACTTCTTTTACCTAAATTTCATCAGGACAAGAGTTTTTAAATTGTTACCAGAAATTAAGCATTCAGTTTTGCCCAATGTGGAACCAATTTCCCTAGGAATAGTGAGCTTGGGCCACACATTTCTGGCACTCTTTATTTGCACTGACCAATTTGATGACTGGTTATCTATAAAAAAGGGATAAGGCAGAACTGCCAAATTAAAATCCAGTCAGACTACTTAGTATAACCAGGAAACTTTATGCAAGGCATCTCTGCTTGAATTTCCGAGATTAGCTCTGTAGAAAAGCAGGCTGGCTTTAGGGTAGATTGATCTATAGTTCATTATTATTTTATGGTATATATCATTTGGATGACAGGTTTAGGGCTAAACCCAAAGGAGAACTTTTTGCTGTTTTTGTCAATTTTAAATCTGATTTTGACTCTGTTCTGAGGGTCAGATTATCAGAGGAAGTTGGAAGCCTCCACAATGAGGATAGTTTTTCAGCTACATTTCAGGATTCATTGGCTGCTGAAGGTTACATTATATAGGAGGCTATATATTAGCCCTTCTTCTGTTTAAATTTTATATTAATAACATTTTATATTCATTTGTTGGTACAAGCAATCTCTTCCATTCCCTAGCTGTGACTAACAGATTCCTGCCTTTGCTTCTTATTGCTCTGAATAAAAGCTTGTTATTAATTATTCCAAAGTTAAAGCCACTGTATTTTTGAAGTGCCCAAGAAAATATAGTTAGCAGATTAATGGGTGTAAGATAGAGCAGTTTATAAAGAAATAAGGAATGTGGGTTTTATTTTCTAAGCCTTTGGTTCTAGGAGGGCTCAGATTATGAGTGTTATGGAGTCTACCCAGAAGATCTTGGTTGTAATTCTTAGATTATTTCTTCTCTGATTGTTACTGGGAGCTAGTTATAGATTATAATAAATAACTAGCTGTATCTCTGTTTTTACTTATCATAGAATTATTTTATTCCTATTGTCTCAAGCGCTAGTTACTCACAAATATCTAGTGCTATTTACATTTTTATTATACAAAATGCCTCCCTCCATGCCTAAAGATACAAAGTACAACAAGCAGCATGAAATTCCAGCAACAAGATAATAAAATAAAGAGTATGGCAAATTTTGCCAAATCCCGAAGAAAACAAATTAATCTCACTAAAAGCTCTTAGGAGTTAGTACCAATTAAATTTGGACAAGGACAGAATCTTACCACTGAGAAGTTACTGCAACATGCATAGGGGCTATTGACTCAATTAACAGTACATCTGGAATAAGAAATACACTCTTTTAGATATTAGGATTTAAATTTCACTGGCTAGACTGGCATATAATCTGCAGTTTATAGTAAGCATGTAATTTAAGATTTGCCTTACAAGTTTGCACAGACTTGCTTTTCAGAGATTCAGTCTTTGCTTTATTTTAATTCAAATAATAAGAGTGGGAATGGAAGGACTGTGGGTGGCAAATTGTTCCCATTTGCACTCTTTTTTTTAAGAATTTTTTTTATTGTTTTAATTAAACAAAAACACACAAAAAATTGTTCATTACATCTTGTAGAAAGCATGTCGATTGGTTACAAATAAATTTCGTGTGTTACTATACATCCTTCATATTTTTAATTTACATTTCAAAATATAGTGGAAGGATTTGGGAGATTTGAGATGAAGTTGGATAGACTATTGTTTCCCACAACGAAAGATGATGGGGTTGGAGCCCCAAAAATTAAAGAAGAGAATGAAGATATAGAAGATAAAGATAAGATAACAGATGAACTTACTAATGGAGCAAACATGGGTGAAAGTGGAAAGAAGGGAATATGGAAAAGCGAATTTGACAATCTGGAGCTCTATCCCTCTTTTCAAGATATAGGAGAAAAAAAGGCTGATGATGATGGAGATAAGAAGAGAAAGCGTTTCAGAAATATGTCTGATAACCAAAGATATGCTAATTTCATTACCAGTTCAAGAGCAACGAGATTACCTGAGAGATCTTTTAGGCAATAAAGTATGGAGAGAAGTTTATAAAAATCTTAGAAAGGAGTTAATAAGGCAATTGACACAACAGCTGACAAAAGAGCTAAGACTGTTCTGTTACTGGAAAGATACAGGTTGATAATGAATGTTGATGATAAAAAAATTCAGTTAATTTTTGGTGATCAACAAGTAGGAACTTTAGTAGTTTGTAGATTCTTTTAGATTTTTCTTAAATGTTTATTCGTTAACAAGTAATTCATTACGATAATAATAATGAACTAATAATCTCAACTAGTAAAAGCAACTTGGATATAAATTGTAAATTGGGATCTGGGAAAAAGACATAAATTTTATTAATAAATTTTTGTTTAGACTTTGTTATAAAGATGTAATCTTTTGGGGGTCTGATGAGAGGAGATGTGATATAAATAGTAAATAATTTTTAGCTAACTACAATAATAAGGAGATGATAATGGATAATGTTTAATGATGTGTGTGTGTGTGTGTGTGTGTGTTGGTATTGGTAAAAGCAAATTAGATATAAGCTCTAAATAATGACTTGGGGGGAAAAAGAAGGGGGGAAATGCTTAGATATTTTATTAATTGATTTTTATCAATAAGTAGGAATTTTAGTACTTTGTAGATTCTTTTAGATTGTTCTTAAATGTTTATTCGTTAACAAGTAATTCATTATGATAATAATAATGAAATAATAATTTTAACTAGTAAAAGCAATTTGGATATAAATTGCAAATTGGGACCTGGGAAAAAGACTTATAAATTTTATTAACAAATTTTTGTTTAGATTTTGTTATAAAGATGTAATCTTTTTTGGGCCTGATGAGAGGAGATGTGATATAAATAGTAAATAATTTTTAGCTAATCACAATAATAACAAGGAAATGTTAATGGATAATGTTCAAAAGCAATTAGATACAAGCTCTAAATAGTGAGTTGGGGGGGAAAGGAGGGGGAATGCTTAGATATTTTATTAATTGATTCCTTTTTCAGAATATGTTATAAAGGTGTAATGTTATTGGAGGTTTATTGAAATTGTTAATGAATGCCAGTAGGTGGTTGTGTCTTTAAATACAAATGATTTCAGATAAAAGCACATTTAAATAATTTTAGTTAAATGAGAATGGTGGTACATTGATAGTAAAATACATAAAGATTTTTGATTTAAAATGTACAATTCAATATGAATGAAGTATAAGTAATGATTGTGGTAGAAAGGCATGAAATCCATTTGTAACCAATCGACACGCTTTCTACAAGATGTAATGAAAGATGATTCTTTTTTGTGTTTTTGTTTAATTAAAACAATACAAAAATTCAAAAAAAGAAGAAGTAGTAGACCAATAGTTGCTCCAGTCTCAGCCTCCCAGCCAGTCTCTAGAATTCATGAATGTACTTGGTTACCAGTCTGCACCTTCACTTGATGGCAAGGATCTTGGATTCAACCTGCTGGACTTGCATATTATCTTCAACCAAGGCTCTGATCTCCCCCAGGAAGGCATTGCGGGTCCCTCAACTCAGGAACCCCTTCTGTTGTGGCCTGCCAGTGGTCAGCAGAGCTGGCGGCAGAGTAGGACAGTGAGGAGGTTGGGAAGGAACATGGGCCAGTCCTGGAGTCTGGGGAAGGCTCTGATGAGTACTCTGTGTCAGAGGCAGAAATGGAGTCAGGGCTATCTGACAGTTACCAGCTACCTTTGGAGTCAGAGATAAGTGGGGCTGAAGAAGAGCTGGAGTCTGTTCCCAATGTGAGCATGCACAGAGCTGTCAGGAGAAGGGAGCAATTAAGGAACAGAGGTCGACTTGGCATTAAAGGCACAAGAGGATGCTGAATGGTCCTTTCCATAGGAAATAAACAGGAGCAAAAGGAGAGTGCTGTTTGCAGGAGACAATTAGTTCATTAGATTTGTTTATCTGAGAGACTCTTTACCAAGTATTTTCTTGTAAAGCATTGCATCTGGAAGCTATCGGCCTGGCAACTATCCAAGGACTGATAAGGTCTGTGTTTGCAATTCACCCTTGAAAGACTGTTTGCGGAACTTTGCTGGATGTGAATGCTAGGAATTCACATTAGCCAATTAAAAAGGGGTGTTTTTTTCAGGACAAGGAGTTTGTTTTATGATTTGGTGAAGCGTAGGTCAAAACACCTTCGTAATGGAGACTCTTCACCCATTCTGCTTCCTCTCCCTCTAGGTTCACTATGATGGCATTCACACAAGCCACATCATCAAAATAAGTTGACCCATATCGATCCACGAGCCCACACCTGGTTCAGGAACAAAGCCAACTTCTCTAGATTCATATAGAATGTGGTCTTGATTGTCAAGGGCTCCCTAGGGCTTGGGGCACCCCAATACCCTGGTGGTCACCTCACGCCCTAAGGCAATGGCCAGGGTTGATCATCTGCAGCCATCAGTTGTGCTTGAGGCTGGCCAGCAGTCCTATATGGTTGAGCTGCCGCTCAGTGGGGGCCCAGCAGTGTCTTGCCCTGGAACTGGCTGTGGAGCGGCAGCTCCTGGAGGGCTGGCTGTCCTTAGGATTGCGGTTCCTCCCATTATTGACTGGGGTTAAGGCTCCAGGGAAGGGAAGATCATTGAGGATTGGCTGGATCCTGGTTTGGCAGTTTGGGTCTTCTGCTGTAACAGTTCTCCGCCTCACATTTCCATTCTGACGAACCTCTCTCAACTGCTTGACTGAAGGGTACCTCCACTCTATCAACTCTTCCCACTCAGCTGCCTTTTTTCCTTTACATTTCAAGCCCTGGGTGAACGCCACTGCAGGGGGGAGCAGTGGGAACTCAACTTTGTGCTGCCTTTGGCACCAGAGTCTGCCATAGCTTCTCGCCAGCCTGATGGGGGCCCAGCCACCATGGCCTCCTCCAATGCTGCTGATTGCTCCGCTTTCTGCTTTCAATTGGGTCACTACCTTCTGAATATTAGAGTCCGCCTGAACTGCCACCAAGGCCGCTTTTTCCGGGGCTGTCCTGGATTTGGCAGCCTGCTCCCCTTTGTGTTCCACACCAGACATCTTTCCCTGGATTCCCACAGCTTTTTCAGAGGTAATCAAACAGGCTGTAGGAGACCAGGAGCCTTTTGTCTTTTTTAGTCTTTTGGCAGAGCTGGTTTAATGTCAATGTTCCGACTTTGATTTCCAACCAAATCAAGCACATTCAAGATCTTAAGATGTCTGGATGCAAAACTTTATTGAGTACATCATTTTGGCATTGGGGAAGGCAAAACCAGCTCTATCTAATTTCCGTGCAAACCCATGTATAATTACAATATGGATTTTCCCCTCCCCTTATTAGTGCAGGTCACATTGTCCAATTGAGTGTCATTATTTTGTTATGAGAAATGTCTCTGGTCTTGGCAAACACCTGTCAATGTGTCCTTGGTTCTCATGGCTCTTTTTCTTGAAGTCTGGAGCCTCCATTCCATTTCACCCTTCCCACCCCCCTAGTTTTTTGGTAAGTTGAGAAG
Organism: Natrix helvetica; assembly: GCF_964273705.1. Classification (NCBI taxonomy): domain Eukaryota; kingdom Metazoa; phylum Chordata; class Lepidosauria; order Squamata; family Natricidae; genus Natrix; species Natrix helvetica. The sequence continues at coordinate 59,581,993 of NC_138553.1, read as the reverse complement.
TGACAACAGTTGAAACAACATAAGTGCACTTCAAGCTTGATTAAAGGCAAAAATGTAGTTGTACTTCTTAATAATTTCTTAATTCATAATAATTAACATGAATGGCAGGTTTCTCCATTCTTATTTTTTCCAGTTTTTTAATTTACCATTAAATTAAATGTATTTATCTTTTACAGCTCTAACAAGGCTTTGGTATGTCATATGGGTTCAGTGTTGAAAAATTTCAGCAGGATATCTATATAAAATAAAAGAGGTAAAGATTTAGAGTCTTACATATTGGAGAAGCAAGTTGTTTGGCAATGAGCATTTGAAGAACCAGTTGCAAATAAGCAACATGTTTTCTTTTTTTTCTGGCATCTATGATTTTCTATACAGAAGAACAAGCCATTTAACCTGGAGGCCAGTCAAACAGCATTAAACAACAGACTCGATGCAGCCTGTCCAAAAGTGGCATTTCGCAAAGTAAAAAAAAAAAAAACCAACAATGTGTGATCTCTTATGAAATTGGACTGATGTGACCATCTAGTGATTTGGTTGGGAATATAGAGTCTGGTTTGCTGAAAGGCTTTAGAAGTTCTTGAAAAATGTATATGGGTTTTGTTTAGTATCAGAAGTCAAGTGAAGCCAGTTTGTAGCAGAGCATAGAAAAATAACGTACAAAGCTGATGAAAACCATAATAAAAATGCTGAGTACAACTCTGGATCTTTTTTGCCACCATTATTAAAGATGAAAAACTGTGAGGGAACATTTTTTATTCATACATATGGCCAAGGCATGCCATTATAAAAATAGGGTAAGCCTTTTTTGTTCACAAATGACAAGCTAGAGTAAAATTTAAATATGGCAAAGCCATAGGCTGATACTAACTTCAGAAGAAAAGTTATAAACATATTAGCTTCTACTACAACAGATAAGAAGTGGAACATGCAGTTCACTAACTCACTTTATAGAGGAGCTGGCTGAACAAATGTGCTCCTGAAAAAAATTATGTATCTATGTCTCAAAATCTTTACATCAGTTCAAAAGGAATTGTCAATATACTTAGTGAAGTAAGTAGAGTTCTAAGAGAACGATTAGAAGTGAGCAAATATCTTACAAGCTGATGTGTGTGGGGGGAGGGAAAGTATCACAATCTGAAGAAAAAAAGATAATTTGGACATATGCAACCGCACATGTTGTAGGTCAATTTTTGAAAATGATAAACTATTACTTTGAAACAGAATTACATAAAATATCTATATAAAAAGCTTATAGATACACTTCCAGGAACTATTCTGTTCTGTCAGAAAGTAGACTGGGAATGGTATAGATTTGAAGAGATAATCTATTCCAAATCTGACTAATCTAGTCAGTAGCTATAATCTGTATGTTCAAAACTATGTAAACTCTACCTGCAATAAAAGTATTCAGAAATAATATCAGATATAGGTAACTGTTTTGGACTGATAACCCAAATTTGTAATTTTGACAGCATGCTTAAACAAAATATCTACCATCAAGAATTTACACATTTGTCATGTGGCCACCATGATGTATGCAAATAGTCAGAAAACACCAACTTATAAAAAAATAAATCAAGTACTGTATTTATCCCTTCACTCATTGCATTCTTTTTTCTTGAGAAGTTTTATATACCCTATATGAGACTTAGATGCATTTTGGAAATTCATAGTTCTGCTCTGCACCAATTCCATTGATTTAATTTTCAAACAGAAAACTTTATGTAAAGGGAGGTTAGGGTTAGAGTTAGGCAAAGAGTATGATAGTTATCAATGGAAATGTTTGTGAACACATTGGTGCCTTTAAGTATTATGATACAGGCAAACCTTACAATCATAATGGAGCCTACCCATTACAGTTGAAAATGGGATGCCATTAAGAGAACTTCCTCACTTAACGAGTCCCCAAGCCTACTCCCCCATTAAATGAATGGATAATTAACTAGAATATTGAGTGTCTCAGGGGTGGAAGAGACTCTAATGCAGACACATGCCCACCTGCCTCCTCAGGCCTCCCCCATTCCCTGAAATACCATATGCTCCACTTTCTGCCTCTTGGGGTCCCCATAGCCCTTTGGACCTTCCCACCAATATTCCTATCACTGATTGCTCACTTACTTTTCAAAGATCTTCAGAGTTCAGATGGGTGGATATGGAAAGAGAATAGGCAGCTCCATTGCTGGGCCATGTGGCAGAATTCCACAAGTGGCTGTCTTTTTCTGAGACTCGAGTAAAGCTCCTGGTTTTCCTTTCCTTATTAGCTGCTGGCCTTCCCTCCCTAGCATTAGCAGTCTATTACAGTTAATGCTTGGGGATAAAATGTCATGCCCCTGTCAGAGCCTGAATCTGCGGAGGAAGCTGAGCCGTAACTGGAGCCAACGGAGATTGAGGGGGTGGCTTTGTTGAATTGTGGGTAGGAGCAGGTCAAGTCAGTTCATGGCCTTTCAGGATTGGGACAGCTTGTAGGCAAGGAGGAATGGGGGCAGGATGACAGAGAGGGTAAGCAGTGAACATGAGAAAGCGCTCAGGTGATGAGCAAGGACCACTCCCTCCTGATCCTCGAGCATGGAGAGAAGAGAGAAGGTAGGAACAGCACAGTGGTGGGTTTCAAAAATTTTTAGAACCTCTTCTATAGGTGTGGCCTGCTTTGTGGGAGTGGCTTGCCGGCCATGTGACTGGGTGGGAGTGGCTTGCCAGCCATGTGACCAAGTGGGAGTGGCTTGGCAGTCATGTGACGGTGGGCATGGTCAACTTGTAAAATATAGTGAAACTCATTTAACAATGCTCTTGCTTAGCAATCAAAATTTTGGCTCAGAAACTCTGGCATTTGAAGCACACAAGTCTTAAAGCTGTCAAGTTACAAGACCCTTGCATCCCTAACCCTTTAGAAAAAACCCTCAGGGGTGTTCAAACTTCACAGCTTTAAAACTTGTGGACTTCAACTCTCAGAATTCCTCCTCCAGTCATGTTGGCTCAGGAACTCTGGCATTGAAGTGTGCAAGTCTTAAAGCTGTCAAGTTACAAGACCCTTGCATCCCTAACCCTTTAGAAAAAAACCCCAGGGATGTTCAAACTTGACAGCTTTAAGACTTTAAGGTTTAGATAGGACTCTTAGAGACGGGCAGGGTGATTGGTGAGCCAGCCAATCAGTGAGTGGCAGGCGGGGCAAGCATGGTGCGGACGGGCCGGAGGAGAGAGCTGGAATCGGTTCTAAACGGCATGGTAGATTTATGGAACCTCTTCTATAGAAGAGGTTAGAACTGGGAGGAACCCACCCCTAGAACAGCGCAGGCTCACCTGACAACTGAGGAGGAGAGTGCCCCGCCCCTCTTCACAAGGCATACCTGGGGACTGAGACTTAAGGAGACCCAAGGAGACAGACAGGGGCATTTGTTAGGAACAAATACTGAATTCATGGAGTGTTGTGTGCCCTTGCCAATGTTTGAAGTTTCCTGAACTTCTTGCTTTCTTTCTTGCTTCCTGGATTAACTGCCTTGTTCCTTTGCTTCCTGGACTCATTGACTTATTCCCTTGCCCTGCTGGATTTCTTGCTTTGCAGCTGTTGTGCTCGTAGGGTTGTGCTGGACTACTTGCAGCCAGAGGCTGTTGGAGGTGTGTGTGTTTGTGTGTGTTCACTTTACTCTGGGACTTGCCAGAAATATAGTAGCGTTTGGTGGAAAGTTGGAGCAATAAAGAAGCAATTTGAACTGTCAGCTGACTGTGTTGCCTCTGTGCTGGGTCCCAGGTCATTACAGAAAAGGCTATTAACTAGACAGTAAGAAAACCATGACCTTTTTACTGGTGGTGATGTTGCCTTCACCGCCAGCATTAGCTGTGATATGCTGCAAAAATGAAGGCTACCAACCAGTGAGGAAAGGAAAACCAAGAGCTTCAACATCATCTAAAAAAAAAGATGGCTACTTGTGGAATTATGCTGTGTGGCCCAGCAGTGGAGTGCCCTGTCCTCCTTTTGTACCCCTGCCTACTGAACACTGGAAAAAGTAAGTGGGGGATCAGTGATGGGGGAATGGTGGCGAGGGGATGTGAAACCTGGTGGGCTGGAAAAACAGATCTAGGTCTTGTGGGGACCAGACAGAACAGGATGGGGTGAAAATGGGGGGGGGGATGCTGCAGTGTCTCTGCAGGACAAGCGACTACAGGAGTGCTGCAATAGATTTAACTGTGAGACTGAGTGGTAAGTAGCTTTAAGAGATTTGTCATAACTTTGAGTTTTGATAAGTGACCTCACATAAGTCGAGGACTACCTGAAAGGGCTGGAGACATGCCTTAGTACAGTGATGGCGAACCTATGGCACGCATGCCACAAGTGGCACGCGGAGCCATTTGTCAGGGCACGCGAGGCGCTGCCCTGTCAGCTGGCCACCGCGCATGCGTGCGCTGGCCAGCTGAGTTCACCTTTTAAAAAGCCATTTTTCGCCCTCCCCAGGCTCCAGAGGCTATATAGGAACCTGGGGAGGGCGAAAAGAGCCTCCCCCGCCCCTCCCGGAGGCCCTCCAGAGGCTTCAGGGACCGTCCAGAGGCTTCCCTGAAGCCTTCGGAATGCTTAAAACCACCCTCCGAGCAAACCGGAAGTGACTTCCGGTTTGCTCAGAGGGTTGTTTTAAGCGTTCCGAAGGCTTCAGGGACCGTCCGGAGGCTTCCCTGAAGCCTTTGGAGCGCTTAAAACCACCCTCCGAGCAAACCGGAAGTGACTTCCGGGTTGCTCGGAGGGTCGTTTTAAGCATTCTGAAGGCTTCAGGGACCGTCCGGAGGCTTCCCTGAAGCCTTTGGAGCGCTTAAAACCACCCTCCGAGCAAACCGGAAGTGACTTCCGGTTTGCTCAGAGGGTTGTTTTAAGCGTTCCGAAGGCTTCAGGGACCGTCCGGAGGCTTCCCTGAAGCCTTTGGAGCGCTTAAAACCACCCTCCGAGCAAACCGGAAGTGACTTCCGGTTTGCTCAGAGGGTTGTTTTAAGCGTTCCGAAGGCTTCAGGGACCTTCCGAAGGCTTCCCTGATGTCTTCGGAGCGCTTAAAACGACCCTCTGAGCAAACCGGAAGTCACTTTGTCACTTCCGGTTTGCTCGGAGGGTGGTTTTAAGCGTTCCAAAGGCTTCAGGGAAGCCTTTGGACGGTCCCTGAAGCCTCCGGAGGGCCTCCGGGGGGGGAGGCTCTTTTCGCCCTCCCCAGGCTCCTATAAAGCCTCTGGAGCCTGGGGAGGGCGAAAAAAGCATGTAAAAATGGGGGGGGTCGCACATTGTGCCTGCATGCGCACTGGGGGGTCGCATGTTGCATTATGGGTGTGGCACGCCCGCACACGACCCCCTGCGCTCCCCCCACTTGTGGCACGCGAGCCAAAAAAGGTTCGCCATCGCTGCCTTAGTATCTAACATACTCAATTTTAACACATTGAACTTGTAATCCTGCTGCTTACTCTCATCTATGGACCTATTTATCAGCAGACAAGTGTAGCCTTACACCAGGGGTCTTCAAACTTTTTAAACAGGGAGCGAATTCATGGTCCCTCAGACTGTTGGGGGACTGAGTGGGTGTGAGTAGCTAGGTGGTCATGTGACTGAGGTGGTCGTGGCTAGGTCATGTGATTAAGTGGGCATGGTCAATTTAGCAGTCCATTAAGCAATGCACACAAATTAAACTTTAATTCGTTTTGCTCCTGGAGGTGTTTTATTTGCTTTGTTTGCATATTGCTCTTTTGGTAGACTTTTCTTTTTAATAGATCATTTTTTTAGTTGTTTAGCAGTCTAATTGTGCACTTCAGGAAATTCAGTTTTGCAGCAATTCTTCTCAGCCCCAAAGAGCTTACAATCAACAAGTCTCTCTCTCTCTCCCTCTGTCTGTCTCTTTCTTTCTTTCTCTCTTTCTCTGTGTGTCTCTTGTCTCCCTCTCTCTTTCCTTCTCTCTCTCTCTCTCTATCTTGTCTCTCCCTCTCTTTCACTCTTTCTCTCTGTCTATCTTCTAGAGATGGAGGAGGTCAAAAAAGGAGCACACGGTTGCTCCGGGATGCCTCCGTGTGCCCTGTTTTTGGTCTGCACAGTGCACAGAGCACAAAACAGGCTCATTTTTGGCCTCCCTGGGCATCCGTATGGACCATTTTTCACCTCCACCACCTCCAGAATCATGGCCAAAAATGGGCTAAAATTGGTACATTTTTGGCCTCCTGGGACATCCATGCACCCCGTTTTTAACCTCCCCTGCCTCTGCAGGCCAAAAATGTTGACCTTACCTTCCAGTTCCAGACTGTGGGGCTTGCAAAGGTAAGTCCTGTGCTTGGCTGAAGGGTGGGTGGGGCAATGTGGGTGAGCAGCCTCGTGGTCCTGTGTAGGTTGGATTAATGACTTCAGCAGGCTGTATGCGGCCCGCGGGCGATTGTTTATAGTTACACTAATAAAATTGCATGTTTTTAGTACATGGAGGGGAAATTTCTACATGGACTTGGGTACTTTAGTCCATTGAAGTTCTAGTTCTATCTTAGTCATGAAAAACTAACTAAGTTTTCAGCCCAATTCATCTCAAAGGGCTCTTGTTATGGGGAAAATAATGGAAGGAATATTGATGTGTGTGTGTGTGTGTGTGTGTGTGTGTGTGTGTGTGTGAGAGAGAGAGAGAGAGAGAGAGAGAGAGAGAGAGAGAGAGAGAGAGAGAGAGAGAGAGAGAGAGAGAATAAGATATAATAGCAAGATGGTGTGATATCCAATTAGATGTAATTTACTATCAATGAATCATAAAATATAGTACATAAAAATCCCAACCTCAGAACACTTTTACTTAATTGTTTAAAACAATGTCTAAGGATTTACCAAGCTCTACTCACATGTAAAGAGAGACTTGCTATGAATTCTGGCTTATTATTATTAAGGTATCAAATCATTTTTACTTATTCTTTCTACCTGCAGAAATGGCCAAACAGAATAGCCTTGCATAACATTACCCTTTTAGCTCTGTCCTTCTAATATAATTCCCCCAAAAAGAAAAAATATATAAAAGAAAAAGTTTCAGATTTTATTTTATTAGGATTCCCACAAGCCAGTAATCTTAGTTTAAGATTCTTAAAACCCCACAACTTTCAGTCTTGCTTAATTATTCCTTTGGATAAAAGGGCTCAGGAATAACTGGCAAATATGCAGAAACCTAGTTATAAACAATTACTTCAAAATGTTGAAATAACCTAATTTTGCAATTTATTTGTATTTATTTCCTTTGTTCATGTCCATATTTATATTTATACCTGTTATCTTGTACATGTTTGACAAACTAAAAAAAAAAATTCAAAGCAAATTTAGTTTATTTAGGCAACTCTTGACTTACAACCATTTGATTAATTCAAATTAATCAAAGTTAAAATGGCACTGTATTTAGTGACTAATGACCAGTTCTCACACTTATGATCATTGTGGTATCCTCATAGTCAAGTGATCAAACTTCAGGTTCTTAGCAACTGCATTGTATTTAGAATGCTTGCAGTGGCCCAGGGTCCTGAGATTGTCATTTGCAACCTTTTTAAAGAACTTCTGACCAACAAAGTCAATGAAAGAAGGAATATATGTTTAACAATTGCATAATTTACCTAACAGTAGTGATTTGCTTAATAACCATGGCAAAAAAGACCATAAAATAATGTATGACTCACTTAACAATTGACTTGCATAGCAATGCCAATTTTGGGCTGAATTGTGGTTATAATTTGAGGACTCCCTCTACCAGTTATTTTAATGTCAGTAATTTAAAACAAAATAATACCAAATAAAATGTTTCTTCATTTTATTTTTAAGAAGCTATTTACGGGCAAAAAATGTAAAAGAAAAATATATAGACAGGTTAAAAACTTGATAGATGTCATCGTATTAAATCATAGTTTTATTTCTGTAATGTATTTTTGAATAATAGCAACTAGTCCTTTGTGTTACAGAGGCCTTTGAATCAGAGGTGGGTTGCTCCCAGTTCAGCCCGGTTCAGCAAAATTGGTACTGGAATTCAGGCCTGGGTTGCAGAACCAGCAACAACTGAGGCCTGCCACACCCCCGAACCGGTTCCCTCACTGCTGCTGGGCTGCCACCATTTTGATTTTTAGTGACTGTGTGTGCACAGTTCACTATAAATTGTTCTGCGCATGCGAGAAGAAAAATTTACATTGAACAGCACGCGCACACAGGTTGCAAACTGGTAGTAAACCGGTAGCAACCCATCCCTGCTTTGAATGTATTTTTCATAAAACAAAATAAATGCAAACACCTAAGGATCCACACTTCTCAATGATCGGTAGAAACCTACCTTGAATCAGATGCATGCAATAGGAATTTAATATCTCAGTCTTCAAAAAAGCCAAATCTCTATATAAACTTTAATGAATATCCAAAGAATCACATCTTTTAAGTTTCTTCTGGTTTTTCCAAGCAAAACAGCCTTCTGAGTAAATTAGACTATATAGTTGTAAATATCAGCCATTAAATTTTTGGCACAATATTAATTATACACAACTTATTTTAATCAGCTTTGTAATCCATTTTTTATCCATACAATGGAAAAAAAATCATATCTCATTTTTCAAAAATAGTTTAAGATTCTCTAGGAACAGAAAATGTGCTAATATACTGTATAAAATCTGTTGGAAAAAATTAAAAGTACACAATACCTCACTGGGCTAATGCCAAATATTGACTTGTCATGTATTTTTAGTATTCTGTTATAATTAACGTTCCATTTTTATATAATCCAGCGAATAATTTGCTAAAAATTGATATTAGAGAACGTAGTTTATTTTTTTAATATTTTAAGCAGAACTCCTTAAAACACGAAAAATAATTCAGCAATTGTTCTTCATAAAAAAGTGATATTTATTTAAAAACAGAGTGCTTAGTACCTTTACTTCTCAAATGTTTCCATTGACACCCATTATAATGCTAATGGAAAATCTTTGTAATTGTAACAATAATCTGAAACGCATTCAGCACAATTCAATATTTTTGCTTCACAATGAACATTGGTTTTCATTAATCTCCCTCCCCCCACCTTTAATGGCACTTTTTCTTATCCAATACATGTTTTCAGAATGCACACAAGAGTTCTATCTATGGATGGGTGCAGGTTAATAGCAGCAGTTCTAATACTTGCAATCTGCAACACGATTTCTTAAATAAAATAATATTCACAGAAAAAGACTTGGTAGGCTGTTCTCACATTAAATCATATTTTTATTTCCACACACATGAGTTGAACAATGTTTTATTGTTATGGATCTAAAGGAAACATTTAAAAACCCTTTTGGATTCTGAATGAGTGCTATTCAATTGCAATGTAATTTGTTTAAACTTCAATCAGGAATAGGATAGGTTATCTCTGGCTAGCTATTCAAAGCATACCAAAAGGGTATTGATGTTGATCAGTTTACTGTTTGATTAAAATGGTACTTAATCATCTTTGCTGCTAAAATGTAAGGTGGAGAAAGAGCCTCACCCAGAGCCCATATTTCTGATTGCCAATTCTCAGCTTCACTTCATGCAAATGTATTCGAAACAATGCCGGTTTATATATTCTGTTCCAATGGACTAAAGTATAAGTTTCATCAATATATTTTTCAATAAAGTAAACAGAGAGCAGCATATTGACAATCATTTATTGCTTTTTTATATATACTTGTCTTCTTAACCTTATGAAATGGGGCAACAGATTTAAATAAAAAGCAAAAGACTTTTCAAAGGTGCTAAATTTCCATAATTCTTAGTAAAGTTTACATTGACTTGGAGGGATAGACATTCCAAAAAATAATGGTCAGGAGTGAGGAATAACCCATATTTCCTACACTGTCAGGTGCGAAGAACCACATTCAAACGCAGAGGGTTCAAAATTACTGATTTATTGCTTAAGCCTCAGCACAGGAATCTTCTCAAACAAACCAGTTCAAGAGGAACTGGACTTTGCTCTCTTCTGAAACTTTAAACTTTAAACTGGTTAGTCTCTTGACTCCTCCTCCTGTCTCTGCCAGTCTGTCTCCTACTCTACTATTCCAAATGCGTTTTAAAAGAACATTATTACTAAATATATGGCATAAGTAAATGAAAAATTTTAAGGTTCCACATTTCCTCATTCTGTTTTTTAGATTACAGTTTATTGGCAAAGTACTAACTGTTTATGTAACTTTATTAGAAATAATAAAGTTCCCTGGCAAGGACTATTTTCAATTATTAGAATTTTCAGAGTTTATTTTCCAATGGAAAAAAGTCAATTTGACACATGGATGGTTTAAGGTTTATAATGTAAAAGTAAAGTTGACATTAAAGCATCTATCTTATTAAGAATGGTAGCCTCTTTTAAGTATTGCTAAAACAATATTTTGTTTTCATCCCAAATGTGCGATTGATTTTTAAAAAAACCTGAATGGGATATGAAATCAAAAATATAATTTATTCCAGGTACACATTGTGTGGCTCACAATCTGACCATTCCAAGAGATGAATATCACAGTTCGGCTGTGAATTGAGGAGAATAAATGGCAAATTCGTTCAGAACATGATTATAACCTTATGAAAATGTATGGGGCGCACACCGAATCGCTAGAAACATAATTAAATCCAGTTTAAAATAGAATTGTTATTGCATTGGTAAAACTAAAAATACAAAAATACAAATTGTGAGAAAAAGACAGAGAGTACAATAGATTATCCAATTACACTGGTCTACAAATTTTGGGAAATTATCGACCTCTGAGATAAAATGTGTTAATTTTACATATTTTGATTAGATGAATTAGGAAACAGCTGATAAAGGTTGGCTAATGTTTTCAAGGTATTTCACAATAAAGATTTATATACAGGCAAGTATATTTGCCTATAAAGGAGGGAAGTGTCTAATGATTGTGATGCCCAGGGGTGGGTTGTGCCGGTTCTACTTGAACAGCAAGACAGATGACTATGAAAAACATGTGGAAAATCTGCTTAAGTCCTATAGCATGTGGTGCAAACATGTCCTGAAAATTCACTTCTTACAATTGCATTTAGACTATCTCCCTTTGAATTGTGGGGCAGTGAGTGATGAGCATGGGGAAAGATTCCACCAGGATATTGCAGGCGTGGAGAAAAGATACCAAGGGAAATGGAGTCCACCCATGCTTGCCGATTACTGCTAGAATCTCTCCAAGGAGAAAAGCCAAAAAGTGTAGTTTAGATACCGAATAAAGATGGAACCTTGCCATTTAATGTGATGTTACATCTTGTCAGTTTGTCATGCAAAAAGCATGAAAAACCAATAAATGAATGGGAAGTTATGTTATTGGTATCAATAAAAAGATAAATTTATAATGATTGGTGTGGTACCATTCTCATTGCTATATCACATTTTGCAGAAAAGTAATGGAGCATAACTGCATATCCCTCTTATAATTTTGAATTATTGTGATGTAATTTTGACCTGAAATTGTATTTTGGAAACTGAAGCTAATTAATATTCAGGACTTAATTTTCCTTTATTAGTGACCCAATTCTGGTAAAATAAAGCTACTTTCATTTCCAGGGCTTTCTCTTTGTTACTTTCTCCCCATTTTAAAAGAAATTTAAATGTAGTTTATTTGTATGCACTACTTTAATATTTCTTTAAAATTGTACCTATACTTCTTTCCACCATCTTTCCAAAAATCTACTAATTCTCTTAACTGGGAAGCTATGCTAAAGTAGCTAGAGCTACTTTAGGCATCAAGCTAAACTATTATAATAGACTGTAGCAAGCAATTACAATTAGTACAGCCTTCACTGAACTTTGACTTTTAGCAACTTCTGAATATTTAATAAATGTAATTTTGGAATAATTGTTACAGACTAACAAAAATAATACAACCAGCTTATTCCTATGTTATGCAACATAAAACTATACTTTTTCTTAACAGTAATTGTCAATGTATAGTATATACAATATACACAAGGAAAATTGTTAACTCTGCTGACACATTTTTATATTTCAATTCAATTTAAATTAAATAGATAAGCTTGTATATTCTTATTATTAGACTCCTTTAAATTTTTGCTTATCAAGATATCTGTAATAATTTAATGAAATATCCTGCAAATTCAGCTGATGCCACTTGTTTTCTATGCGGCTCTCTACAAATATGTTTCAAACTCAACTCTTAGCAGGGAATCTTCGCATCTGCAGAGCCAATACTGCTTTAGTGTGCCAGTTGGAGAAGGAATCTACACTATTATGATGAAACATAACTAAGTAACTTTTGGAATTCTTTACTATGAATAACATTTTTAAAATGCATGAGGAACAACACATGGAGCTATATGTACATACCGGTATCTATAGATATGAACGAATTTATATACTTTTAGTGTATTGTTACTAAAATATAACTGCTTTATTTTTTAAATAAAATGTGAATTAAATGATAATTATTTTTTATTTGTTAACTGTTACATTACATGAAATCCACCAAGAAGGCTGCAACTTGGTTTACTGCATGTGTAATTCCAAATATTTACATATCTCAGAAGAAAACATATATCTAAACTGAAATGAAGTAGGCAATATTTTATTCAGGACATGTGACAAGAGATATTGTGATTTATAACTTGCACATTAAAGTATCCATGCAGCAACCTCGAATACAGACTGGCGCAGTTTGATTTGTTGATTTTCCTTTTGCTATCAACATAATATTATTCTAAAGGATATTTTAAAATGTTTAGCTAGTTAGATGCATGTAAATAATACTTTTGTGATAGTACATATTACACATTAACACAGGGGTGAAATGCTACTTGTTATGACTGGTTCACTAGAACTGGCAAAAAATGTTAAGGTTCGCCCGAACCGGTAGTAAAAAAAAGCTTTAAAAAGTGGAGGAAAAAGGTTCCGTGACACTCAGCTGTGCCGCGCGATCGTTGGAACCTTTTTTTCACTTTCTAAAGCATTTTTTCCTACCTATTTGCCTGAACCAGCAGGGAAAAAAATACTTTAAAAAGTGGGAAAAAATGGTTCCAACGATTGCACGAATCAGCTGTGAGCCGTGTGATTGTTGGATCATCTTTATTTCACTTTTTAAAGCATTTTCCCCTACCTATTTGCCTGAACCGGCAGGGAAAAATGCTTGAAAAAGTGAAAAAAAATGGTTCCGACAATGACCTCCCACCAAGCCACACCCACAGAACTGGTGGCAAAAAAATATTAGATTTCACCACTGTATTAACATAGCAACATTATGTGTTTTGCAACAAATGCCTCATATGAATCAACTGCAAAGCTCAAAACTCAAAAAACCAGAGTTATCAAAGAATTAAATACAGACATAAAGAATACACATAACGTATTTTTCAGACTATAAGGTGCTCCGGACTATAAGATGAACCTAACTTTTGGGGAGGAAAACAAGAAAAAAAAATCTGCCTCTGCCTTTGCCTCTGAGCAATTTGCCTCCTTGCAGCAAACAGCCTGATCAGCTTCAGCACAGCCTGATTTAGCACAAGCAGCTGATTGGTGGTTGAATCTGCCTCCTGGAATACCACCTATCAGCTGTTCTAGGCTGCAGGATCGCCACCACCCATTGCCACCCGTCGCCGTCCATCCCCGCTGCCACCTATCGCCACCTCTGTGCACCCCATTTTTGGCCTCTTCATGCCCCGTTTTTGGTCTCTGTGCATCCCATTTTTTGGGCCATTCCAGGCAGCAAGGATAGGCGGTAGTGGCGATCCTTGCCACCTGGAACAGGCCGAAAACAGGGTACACGGAGGCAAAAAATGGGGCGCACAGAGACCGAAAATGGGACATGCGGAGGCAGTGATAGGTGGCAACGGTGATGGGTGGCAACAGGCGGTGGCGATCCCCACAGTCTGGAACAGCTGATTGGTGGTATTCCAGGAGGCAGATTCAACCATCAATCAGCTGCTTGTGCTAAATCAGGGTGTGTTGAAGCTCACCAGGCTGTTTGCTGCAAGAAGGCAAATTGCTGGGAGGCAGAGGCTGAAGGATGGGTGGTGGTGGGTGGCGTGGCTTCAGCAATATTCGCTGTATAAGATGCACAGATATTTCCATCCACTTTTGGGGGGAGTGCGTCTTATACACCAAAATATATGGTAATAGAGTACATCTTACTTGCTTAGCTTCAAAATGAAATCAACACTTTTTAGAAATTTGAAAGAGGCAGGTAGCATGAAAGTGAGTGTCTAAACTTAAAAGAAAAAAAAGTGATATTTAAACTTATTATCCTGCAACTTCAGTTATTTCAACAGAAGCACAAAAATGTGTTAAGAGCTGCTTATAAATTAACCATTCTAAGGTAGACCGTGTTATATGTACCAAGCTTTTGTATCCACAGAGCACTTATCAGTTCTACAGAATTAATTACATTTGGAAAATTGTAAGACTAAAGTTTGACATACATAAATACACATAAACAATTGTGACATATAAATTTGATGTATTTTCCTTGCAGATTCTAATATTTTGAGAGGTTCATAGTATATATTATCACTACAAAAATAATGTTAATATTCATGTACTTATATAGTATGTACTGAGGGTCACATACATTCATATAGTATTTGAGTCCCTTTCGGGAGAGGGGGCGGTCTATAAGTGCTAATAAATTGAAATTGAAATTGAATTGTGAAAACCTCTCTTAAGGAATCAGATAATCCAGTTGCCAGGTAGGATTAATATTAAGGCTAAAAGTTAGACTCTGAGACTTGCTGGAACAATGTTGCTTCATGAGGCTTCCATAGATTTATGTGCTAGGAATCCTAGCTGCTAACATTTTTCCTTGCTTGTTTGATTTAGTTTGCTCCATTTTAAAGCAATTTGCTCCACAATTCTTCTTAGATATAAAGGTAATCTGTGACTTACAACCATTCATTTAGGGACTGTTCAAAGTTACAATGGCACTGAAAAAAATAACTTATGACCATTTTTCACACAACCATTGCAGCATTCCCCTGGGTCACACGATCACAATACTTAGCAACTGGTTTGTATTTATGATGGTTGCAGTGTCCCAGGGTCATGTGCTCAACTTTTGCGATCTTCCGACAAGGTCAATGGGGAAGCCAGATTCATTTTACAACTGTGTTACTAACAAATGCAGTGATTCACTTTAGAACTGTGGCAAGAAAAGTCATAAAATGGGGCAAAACTCAGTTAGCAACTGTTTTACTTAGCAATAGAAATGTTGGGCTCACTTGTAGTTGTAAGTCAAGGACTACCTGCATATGAAACCTGGACTAATTTAGACAATAATCAATGGAATTATCAATTGTATTTGTTGAAAAGACATAAAGATCACTCAATGATATTATTTATATAATATAGGTAGTCCTTGAGTTATGACCATTCACCAACCACTTGTAGTTGGTATAGGAAAGGACAACTCGTCCTTGAAATTCAGTAAGACTTTCTGACATTCTGACAAGCAGTTTTGGTCTAAGTATTTAATGTATTGCTTTAATCATGATGAAATTCTGTATGAATATATAAAATGCAGTCACTCTTCACTAGATATTATAAGAATAATATTTTGCCACTGGATTTTACAAAGCATTTTTTAGATTTGAGATATCTAGAAGTAGAGTTTCTGAATTCATATCACATTCTGCCAGTGACGTGCGGTGAGCTTTACGGCTGGTGAGGCTGGTGACGTCATCAGCGTGAGCCGTGGTCCCCTTCATGTTGACTCAGGAAGGAGGGGAATGGGACCATGTCAGCCTCCCTCCTGCGCACGTCCCATTCCCTGCCTTCCTAAGTCAACATGAAGGGGACCGCGGAGCGTGCTCCACGGGACAACGGCTAACGCTCCGCGATCCCCTTCATGTTAACTCAGGAGTCAGGAAGGAGGGGAATTCCCCTCCTTCCTGACTCCTGAGTCAACATGAAGGGGACCGCGGAGCGCGCTCCGTGGGACCTCAGCTCACGCTGCGCGATCCCTCCAGCCTCCCTCCTGCGCACGTCCCATTCCCCGCCTTCCTAAGTCAACATGAAGGGGACCGCGGCTCACGCTCCGCGGGACCGCGGCTCACGCTCCGCGGTCCCCTTCATGTTGACTTAGGAAGGCAGGGAATGGGACGTGCGCAGGAGGGAGGCTGAGGCTAGAGGAGCCTCCTGCACACGTGGTCCCATTCCCCTCCTTCCTGACTCCTGAGTCAACATGAAGGGGACCATGGAGCGCTCCCATTCCCGACCACGTGTGCAGAAGGCTCCTCAGCACCTTTTCCCTTTTTAAAATTTTTTTCATGATGAGAGCGGTGCAGCTCTGCCTCCCCTGCCTCCCCTGACCGCACGTCCCTGCATTCTGCATAGTATAATATTACTACTCAGAAGCAAATTCAAGTAGAAAGTTGTATGACTTGATTCAGCTGCAACTTGAATAAGGAAAGAACCAGGGTTACATCTAGCTCCAGCTCTGTGAAAATTATTCTGCCCGTTCTTTAAATTCCCTTCACTTAACAAAAGGATAGGGATGAAAATGGAAGCAACTGATAAGTCAAGCTAATTCTTGTAAACTTCTAAGGATAGGTCTACTATGTAATAATCATAATTAAACAAATGTATATTAAATTTGTAAGCTTTTGCAAATATGAATTAAAACTGATGGTTTTCATTATGATCAGTTCATGTTATAATAAATTAGAGGTAGCAATGAAAATTGACATGGAATAAACATGTGTTTTGCCAGGGAACACACCATGCCTTTCCATATATCCCTGCATACTATTAACAAAAATGAGTACACAAGACAAACTCCTACATGGGTTTTCCCTAAATATTATAATATTAGTATCTGATAAAGTGTATTCTTCCTTAGGAAACTTCATGCTACAATTAATTACTTTAAGGTTTTTTGCCTACACTTTCTATCATGTTTGGTTAATGGTTTATGCTCTCATTGAGTCCCTTCTCCAGTTGGCCCACCTCTAACTGCTTTTGCTACTGCCCATTACAATTATCTCTCTCTTTGGGTCTAATCTGAATCACTGCCCAGAGAAAGGACATATTGAGCAGTGGCAATTATTCATTTTGTTTTCTAAATCCTTACTTGCTTAGAGAAAGCACATGAAGAGGCAATGAAAACAAAGCAAAAAAGGGAGGGAAACAGAGTTAAGAGGCTTCAGAGAGTAGAAGTGGTATCCTATCCTAGAGTATTGACTCTAGGTTGGTACCCAACAACACCAGTTCTTGATAACAGTTTCTCAAAACGCTCTTTCAAACCTCTTTACACATTTAGATTTATTTACTAAAGAACTCAACATTATATTTTATTGGTTTTAGATTTCATGATAAAGGAAGCAACATTTTAAAAATGTTTGTTAGAAATTCTTCTTCTATTGTTATTGGGATATGTGTCAGATTTCAAAATCCTGACTATACAAGGGATGCTAGGGGGAAAAATCTGTGCTAAATTATATGTTCAGGAGCATCACCAGACAGAGAAACACACTCAAGCAGAAGGTTTGAGTCTTAAGAAACATCTCATCCTAACTGATAAAAAAGAAACCGGAGAATTGCTTTTGGCTGCACAAACACAAGCTATTCAAAGTAATGAAAACAAAGCTGGAATTGAAAAAAAAAACCATCAAATTACTCAAAGTGCAGATTACACAAGGAAGTAGAAGAAACATTCGATCATATACTCAGCTTGTGTAAGAATATTATATAAACTAATTATAAACAGCATAATATAGTCGCCTAATTGATTCATTGGAACATCTCTAAAAAATATCATTTGCTACATATGTATGTATTTGGTGTATAGGTATAAATAATGACAGACCAGTCACCAAAATGATTCCCTGGAACATCTGCAAAATTATAATTTGCCAATAATGAAAAACTGGTGGGAACACAGAGTTCAAAAAGTAGTTGAAAATGAGCAGATTAGAATATTGTGGATTACTGAATATAAACTGGTAAAGTCTTCACATATACACACCATGTTTATCTGTAATTGAAAAACTGAAAGCGTTGATAATTTATGTAGCAATACCAGAGCACAATAGAATAAAAGGCAAAGTATTAGAGAAGTATCACAAAATATCACGATCTGAAAATCTGAAAGATTATGGCATGATCCAACTGTGGTAATTCTAGTGGTTATCGGCAGATTAGCTGCCATACCAAAAAGCATTGGATAGTACTGAGAAATTTTGTGCATTGACAAAATTTTCATCTGTTAATTACAAAACGCCACAATGCTTGGATCTGCACATATACATCACTCCTAGATTCTTGTGAAGAACTTGAAGTGAATGAAAACAACCATCATCTAAATAATTGGCTGTTGTGATTTCATGTTATTGGGTATTATAATAATAATACTATTAATAACATTGAAAACTCACCATCAGTCTATCGAAACAAGCAACTTTACATGCAACAGATTATATTCTGTGACAATATCTTTAACACCATCAAACACCATCTGCCTATCTCAGGTCCTTGTGAAGAACTAGATAAAAATGCCAAATCAAGGCTAAACATTGGGCTGATTGTGCAACAAAATGTAATAAGAGTAATTTTTGGTCTCAGTCGAACCAGTAGTGGTTTAGTGGCCTGGGTTACTAGAACTGGCAGCGATCCAGGCCTGCCACCAGGGGTAGGTTTCAAAACTTTTTACTACTTATTCTGTGGGTTTGGCCTATTTTGTGGGCGTGAGGGTCATGTGACTGGGTGGGCATGGCCAACTTGATGTCACTCACTAGGTGATGTCATGGATTGGGTAAAATGTTGTGAAGCTCACTTAACAATGCTCTTACTTAGCAACCAAAGTTTTGGGCTCAATTGTAGTCATAGGTCAAGGGCTATCTCTGCCTTCCTCTGCATGGCAGTCTTGTCCTAATAAACTCCTTCTCCTTTCTGGCAATTTTCCTCTCTGTTAGAGGCACCAAAATAATCCATACAATTTAAGGTTTCCTGCTGCAGCAGGGGGTTGGACTAAATGACCTCTGAGTAGCCTTCTAGCCCTAAATTGCTGTGCTGTCCGTCCTTCCTTCCTTCCTTCCTTCCTTCCTTCCCTCTGTGGGAAGCAACCCCCCCCCCCAATAACTGCTGAATGTCACTTTGCAAACTCAACAGCTTTTCAATTTAAAGCAGGACTCCAAAGTTCGCAGCTTTAAGACTTGTGGACTTCGATTCCCAGAATTCCACAGCCAGGCATGTTCAGTTCCGACTTTGCTGAATCTCCTGGCAGAAAAGTGAATTTCCTTCCTTCTTCTCTCTCTCTCTCTCTCTCTCTCTCTCTCTCTCTCTCTCTCTCTCTCTCTCTCTTCTTTGTGTGTCTCTCTCTCTCATTTTTAAAGCTTTTTCCCCCTTGCCTGAACCAGCAGGGGAAGAAGTTTTTTTTAAAAAAGCTTCTGACAGGAGAACAGGTTCAGGGGCGGGGCCAAGCCACCATTTTTACTACTGGTCCTATCCGCTATGCCAGATTTTCACTACCTCTTCTGGCGTACTGGACCGTATAGGGAGGAACCTACCTCTGCCTGCCATGCTCCCGAACCCGTTCTTTGGGTGATGCCATAGGTGCCACCATCTTGTTTTTTGTTTCTGTACATGCGCAGAACAATTTTTATTGCTCTGTGCATCAAGCGCAGTGTGCACCAAGCGCATACATGGTGTATCCATGAGCAAACCAGCTGTAGTGACTGCTGGAACAGACCCCTGCAATATATACTACCTGATTCCAAGCAACTTTATCCTAGAACCCTTCTGAATTAGAAAGGAAAAATATATGGAGGAGACTGATAGCATCCTTGATAGCATCATCTTTCGAAAGGAGTCTTACAATAACCAGAATTATTGAACTAAGGGGTTGACAAATTAAGGAATAAGAACCACTTTGATTTTCTGCAAGATCTTTGTTGCTAATGGGAGAGCCAATTATCCAGTAGGCCTTCACCCTTTTAGCCTTTCAGAAGGCCATCAGGACCTGTTTTTTTACTCAGTTGATGGGATGGAGTAATTGGAGCCTGTAAACGATTGGGCATTCTAGGAGAAAGATTGAGAAGCCAAACGTCTATGGATATTCTCAATTATCCAGGTCATGGTTGTCCCAAAGGTGCTTTTCCAAAGACCATTGGACTTTTAGTTTTTACCTTGAAAATGTTTTCGCTTCTGAAGAATTCCTTTGGATGAGAAGTGAATTTTTTTCAACAAAAACCTGAAGAAATCCAGTTGAAATCCAGTTGCCTTTTGAAAAGAACCTTTGGGACGACTGACAAGGCAGTTTTTAGTTTTTGTTTCGCTTTATGGCTTTGTTATTAGATGTTATAAATCACCCAGAGTTGTACTCTTAGATGGGAAATCATACAAATACTTTTAAATAGCATGATCTTGAAAGTGTAACAAACATACATGTTTCTAATGTTTTCCTTTTTGAGGGAATCTCCTTGTTATGGCCCTGCTTCTTGTCTTGCTGCTTTCTTTGTGGTCCCATTAGAAGTGGGTTGCTAATTTTTTTACTACTGGTTTGGGTCCGCGCAAGATGTCGGGGCAGAACTTCCTGCCGCCGTTAGTACCAGTTCGAACTGGCAGCAACCCACCTCTGGGTCCCATGTTCTGTCAGATACTGTACCCCAGCAATCTACTTTGCAAGGTCACAAAAGAAGCGATAGTTGATGGTCTTAAAAGCCACTGAAAGATGTAAGGGATCTACAAAAGTCTTTGAGGACATATTCTCCACTATCTATCCCTGCACAGGACACATAAAATTAGTTCTGAATTGGGATTCATTTTAATGGGAAGTGAATCACTTTCTATAAAAGAGTTTGTAAATTAATTCTTGTATTAATCATTTACATACTAGAATTTGAACAAAGAATGAATGTTATATGAAAATATTGAACTATTTCAAATAAAATATCTTGTTCCTTTTGGTAGAAAAATAAAAATATTTCTGTTCATATGAAATATGCAGTATTTAATAACATATGTCATCCTGAAGGTATCTGGAGACAAATATACTTTCATTTTAGCACTTTAATAGTGCTAATACATTTCAAAGATTGGAATTTCAGATATTGATCCATATTTAATTTTTTAACAGGTCATTGATTTTATTCAGTAAAAATATGCTATTTATTGGAAGAAGAAATGCCTGATAACAGTGAGCTTGATACAGGGACATAGTTAATGAGTTCCTTCATCTTAATACCTTGTGGCTATTTTATGTAATTCACTAAAATGTAGTTTCCAGAATGGGAAATATATCCCTCAGAAACAATGACAACTCAGATGTAGGAAGGATCATAAATATTTTAGTAGGGAAAATTATTTATGGATTATTAGTATATTTATTAATATAGGTTTGATACATATTCTACAGTGTAAATATGTATAAGATTTCTTGTATTTAAATGCCTATTCATGTCAGAAATATATATTCTTCTTTATAAAGAAATAAAATAAGCTAATTAGTTTGGAGAGACATACAAAGGCTCCCCAGCCAAAGGTCCATGGAACACAAAACTGCTTATAACAATATGATTATAGGAAGTGGAAGTATAGGAATCACCAAGAGTAACTGAAGAACATTTGGCTTGGTATAACACATGACCCTCCTTTGTTATGCAATTATGCCAAAGTCTCTACTGACTCAAGCAAATTATTTTTTTTTTTTACAAATGCTATACCCCCCAAACCCCCCACAAAAATTTCACTTTCAAATATTATACCAAATACTTTGCCCCCTCCTCTCCCCCCATCTTAAAATAGATTACTCGTAACCCCTCTCCTCCCAACAAACACAATATAAATTTCTCTTAGATTAATAATAACACATTGATCCCATTTTCTAGGCTAATTTAACATCTATAACTCTTAGTATAAGTTTCTCCTAGCATAACAATGTTTCATTAATCCCATCTTCTAATTTATTCATACATATATATTACCCCACCCTCCACCCTAACCCTCCCCCACCTCCCACACAAACCCACCCCCCTGACTTCCGCTGTATACCACTCTAACAATTCCAAACATCCCATATACTATTTACTCTAATCATCTATCGGTCTAAACATTCTTACCTAAAGGCTACATAATAACTCCTAGTCTGGTATTTATTCTGTATATAATCAATCCATTTTGCCCATTCCTGTGTGTAATCCTCCTGTTTCTGAGCTTTTAAGAAAGCTGAAATTTTTGCCATTTCAGCGAACCCCGCCACCTTCTGAATCCATTGATCAATTGTCGGTAAAAAATCTTTTTTCCAATGTTGCGCAATCAACAACCTAGCTGCTGTGACCATATACAAGGCCAATTTTGTTTCCCCTTTGGTAAAATCCTTATCTATACCCAATAAAAACATTTGCGGAGTGAATTGTATTCTTACTCAAGCAAATGATTGACTGCTTTGAGTAATGTTGGAGATGCCATAGGAAATCTGGAAAACAAAGTTCAATGAAGAAGATATTTTGTTGTTATATGGCACTATTCATTCTTGTGGTAAAAAGATAATAGAGTTTTCTGGACTAAGTGCATTTAAGCTCCCTTGAAGATAAATATGTTCAGTGTAACAAAATTGTTCTTCAGTTATGACTACCACAAGCCAACAGTTTTGTGATGAATGCAAGAGAATATTTGGCCTAAGCTGTACTGGCATTCAGCTGACAAGAAAAAAAATGTGTGCATATCATAATATTGCATACAAGTCATTACTCAACATACGACCACAATTGAGTCCAAAATTTATGTTGCTAAGTGAGACATTTGCTAAGTGAGTTTTGTCCCATTTTATGACTTTTCTCATCACATTTGTTAAGTGAATCACTGCAGTTCTTAAATTAGTAACGTGGTTGTTAAGTGAATTCTGGTTTCCCATTGACATTGCTTGTTAGAAAGTCACAAAATATGACTCCAGGACACTGCAACCATCATAAATGTGAATCAATTGTTAAGCATCGTATCCAAATATAAATCACAACTTCAGTGATTCACTTAGCAACTGTGGTAAAGAATGGTCATAAAATGGGGCAAAACTGACTTAACAACTATCTCACTTAACAACAGAAATTTTGGGTTTAATTGTGGTCATAAGTCAAGGGCTACCTGTATTCTAAACTGGGTTTCATGCCATCATTTTTTTCTGTCCAATCAAATCTATCAGCAATATGCAATATTACAAAATACTTCGTTATTACATCAAGGATATATGCAGTCTATATTAAAATTCCATTTTATTAGTTTGCTTGTTTTATTGGGCTGCTTCATTAAATGATTTATGGCATCTTACAAAGTACAATACAATACAATATAAAAACAATACTATAAAAGTATATTAATCCAATCAATACACAATAAATATCCAAATAAACCAACATTTAAAATATATCTTTCTTTTTCTTTTCTTTCCAGGAAATACTTAATGATAACCCTGTTTAACTTCCAATCATGAGAGCAGGTTTCAGTTTAGCATATACACATATTTTTTGCATAATAATATTAATAAATTATTATTGTTGTTATTGTTACTATTACTACTACTATTATTATTACTATTATTATTATATAAAAATATCACACAATTGTTTTGCAGATTCCTTCAGTTTAAGAAATCTTTTAAAATATAAATAATACATGTGACCATTTGAAATTGATCCAGGAAAAACAGCTAGTTGCATAACTGGATACCTGTCATTCCTATTACACATCAGCTTTTCCTAAGATCCAAGTTATACATGTGCTTTTATTTTTAGCTTGCAAACAAGAAACCTTTCTATTTTTTACCACTGTAACATTCAAAAGTCTAATGCCATCAGTCATAAATATACAACTTTGTTTTCATGAGATGAAACTACTGCAAAGTACCCCAAAAGGAAAACAAAAACACTGAAAAGAATCCAACTATCAATTACCATGCTTAATGCACAATAACAGCCAGAAACCAGCCCTGGTTGTATCCCTTCAGGTGTTGTACCAATTGCATCCCTACCTGGACTTGAATGTCCTGTTCACAGTAACTCATACCCTTGCAACTTCTAGGTTAGACTACTATAACACGCTCTGCAAAACTTCAATTGGTGCAGAATGCATCTATGCTGATAGTATATGGTGCCAGATACATGGCACACATAATCCTACTTCTGTATAAGCTACATTGGTTACTAATGCGTTTCTGTGTGCAATTCAAGTTACTGGTGGCTACTTTTAAAACTCTACATGGCTTGGGACTGGGGTACCTAGGGGATCACCTTTTTCCAAGTGTCTGTAACCATCATCCAATGAGATCAAGCAGAATGGGCATGCTGCAGATCCCGTCAGGGTCGGTTGGTAAGGATCAGAAGACGAGCTTTTCTGCAGTAGCCCCTGCCCTATGGAACATCCTCACTGCAGAAATTAGAATGGTCTCAAACCTGTTAGCTTTCATAAGTCTAGAAATCTGGCTATATCCCTGTGCCTAGGGTGTTGAACGTGTTAAGGGCCCCGTTTCCTGGCTGTATTGCTAACTGGCCAAGTATCTTGCTCCTATGCATATTTCATCTGGATGTTTTTAGTGATTTCGTTGTTTTAATATGTTTTTAGTATTTTAACTGTATTTTTTTAAATTGCAAGGCATCTAGAGTTATTGACTGAAATAGGCAACTATAGTAAAGTAAGGAAGGAAACAAGCAAGCAAGCAAGCAAACCCTGGATGAACATCTGGCTGACTGTGCAACCAACCATAATAGCAGCAATGGAATCTGATTTACAGAAATGTGCTATAGTAGCAATAAATCATTGTAAAATCACAAACAGTAATGCAATTGAAATGCCAAATGGCTAAAGCATTGGGAACCATCAGGAGGAAGCCTAAATATATCTGGACATTTTACAGTTGGATAATATCAAAGATGGACAGTTAAACATGTGATTAGTAAAGAATACAAAGAGTGAGAAAATTTATAAAAACAAAATTGAATGGTGGGAACACCATTAAAGGCATCAATATCTGGGTGATACCAAGGAAGCAATACACCGATGGAATTATTTACTGGATATAAGCTGAATTAGACAGTTTGAAGAGAAGAATAAGAAACCTAACAACTATTCACTATGCATTTCATTCCCATATTGATATTGATACTTCCGATCTCCGCTCCTTCCGTGTACAGCTGAAGACCCACCTCTTTCAATTATCTGGCCTGGCTCAATCGTAATTTTTCTCTTATTCCTCCTAACTGTTTTTTAAATTGTCTTTAAATATTAATTCTTAATTGCATATTGGGTTTTTACAATTGGGGTATTTTAATGCTGATTTTTAACTGTCTAAATGATGAAATTTGTTACCTCCTCCGTGTATGTGTGTTTTGTATTTATGTACGTTTATGTGCTGTTATTTATCTTCTATGTTTTATGCTCCATTGTACGCCGCCCCGAGTCCTACTTGGAAAGGGAGCGGCTAATAAATCCAAATTATTATTATTATTATTATTATTATTATTATAAATTATATCTGCCCCACAGAAATAGAGGCAGAGGTCTATTTCAAATCAAACAAACTGTAGAAGAAGAAAAGCATACATTAGCTCAATACATAAAAGGCAGCCAAGAATATGCATTGATGCAAGTTAAAAACTGGAACTTACTGAATGTGCAGGAAACAAAACACCAATATCAAAATAAGGTAACAATCAAGAACAGAATGCTGGCAAGAAGCAGCATTACATGCTCTTCTTCGCCTTTACTTCTTCTTTTACCACTTCGGGTGTTGAGGAAGATACAAAGTTTTGTACTTCTCAACATTGTTATTTGTTGCTGCTATACGTATCTTTGATGTTATCTTTCCATCTTCTTCTGGGTCTGTTTGGTGCTCTTTGACAGTCTCCTCTTTTTATGTATGCCTTATATGGTATGAAATTCCCAGACATTCTCTCCAGATGGGCAAACCACTTTATTCGCTGTCTTTGTATGTAGTTTAATATTGGCTCTGTTCCAATTCTTTCCCCTCATTCCTGACTTTATCCCTTCTAGTCATTCCAGCAGCTTTCCTTAGTTATCTCATTTCTACAGTAACTAACTTTAGTTTGTGCTTTATTGTAACTGTCCATGTTTGGCACTGATAGCATAAGGTGGGGATGAATATGCTTTGTATGATATGCTTCTTTGTATTTCTATTGTAGAAGTGGGGCTAGCTGTCCCAATACTTAGTTTGCCTTACTGCATTGTGTGTTAATCTCTTTGTCCATTTTTCCATCTCCAGTAAATGTTCCTAAATATTTGAATTCTGATACTTGTTTCATGCTGTTCCCTCTATTATGTTTAAGATGTACTTTACAATTACTATTACTTTTGTTTTTTTCTTTACTAATATTCTTATTATTTGTTTTGCATTCTTGGTTCATGACATGAGATGTTGTTGAAGTTCTTTAGCTATACTTCTTTTGCCTGATCATCTGCAAAGAGTAGTTTTTTAATATTATTTTTATTCCTGGGCTTAGGTTTTATGCTTATGCTGTCAATGTAATTGATAAATAATAGTGGTGATTACAGGGTCAATTTCTGCAAAAGACTGAGAAGAATGTGAATAAATATAAAACTTTGCAATGGCTCATAACTGGAATTTCAAAACATAAACTGAAGTTTTGATTTTTATTTATTTTATTCCTTCAATTTCTATAACCTACCAAATCAACCATGTGAATCTGGGCCACTTATAATTCTAAAATTATAAAAAAATTAAATAAATCAGTAAAAATCCACAAAATAAATACATACATACATACATACATACAAACAAACAAACAAACAAACAATTTTGGCAGCTCAAGAACAAGCTATCCAAAGTAATGTAACCTAGGCCAGAATTGGAAAAAAATGTCAAGTGATTCAAAGTGCAGAATGTGTAAAGAAGCAGAAGAAACAGTAGATCATATATTCAGCTTGTCTTACAAGATTGTATTAAATGATTACAAACAATGACATAACATAGTGGAAATTATTCACTAGGATATCTGTAAAAGGTATCACTTGCCAGTAATGAAACTATTGCTGATTTCTAAAAACAAAACAAAAACTAATCAGATTT
Source organism: Natrix helvetica (assembly GCF_964273705.1). Taxonomy (NCBI): domain Eukaryota; kingdom Metazoa; phylum Chordata; class Lepidosauria; order Squamata; family Natricidae; genus Natrix; species Natrix helvetica. The sequence goes on along the minus strand of NC_138553.1, from coordinate 59,555,005 downwards.
AAATGTGGTTGAGCAGAAGGGGTGGATAATGTACATGGCGATATCAGAGGATAGTAGAACAGGAGACAAGAATAGGATAGAGAAAGTAGAATAGGAGACAAATAATTGGAGAAGATCACAAAGTTATCAAGATTTGAAAACTGAAATTGAGAGATAATGGCATAAACTGAAGATTAACATTATGCTCCCAGTGGTTATTGGCACAATGAGTGCCATTCCAAAAACAAAACAAAAACCAAGACCTTGGATGGCCCCTAGACAATTTGCCCATTGACAAAATTTCCTTCTGTCAATTATTCAAGCAGCCACCTTGCTTGAATCTGACATACACTATGCCAATCCTTTATGTTATGCTAGAGAGTTTCTTGAGAAAAAGTCAATGTGTATGATCGCTAACACCAGCTAAAAAATTGACAGCTATAATTTCACATTTTTTCTGTAAAATGATAATAATATCAGAATAATAGTCTAAACATTTGCATGACTGTGTGATGAACCATAATAATATCCACTAAAGCTCCTTGTTTCATTATGTAACTGTTCTATAACATAATAACTTTTCTGTTTTCTATTTAGTGGCAAATATCTTCAACAGTTTTACCTTTTTAATTTATGGTTTTATAAATTAAAAACAGAACATAGACTTTTTCATAGATGAGAGGGACAACTGTATACAATTTATTAATATGTTATTTACTTTACCACCTTTTTTCAATTTATTTTGTAATACTGATTTTTATAGAGATTGTTTATAACAACCAGTATACACATATTGCAATACATAAAAAACAAGAATGTGGGATTTCTTTAAAAGTCTTATATGTATTCAGATAAGGCTTTGGAGTTTTAAGCAAAGGAACTTGTCTTTGCCCTTTGATGATTTATTTGTCTACTTTGTCTTCACATTTGTGTAACCTGAATTGCCTTTAATTTTGCTATCATTATTGTATTCATTTTGAAGAAGCCTACTAAAAACAACAACTAAGGAAGAGCAGTTTATGGGTTAAAATTAATTTAAAATAAGCTTGGTACCTCTTGCTCAAATCAGTGCAGCTGATACTGGATGAACACCAGTATTGATGTAAATACCTACTGTGTATAGCATCACGTTATATAGCAAAAAGCATACAAGTGTCCGCTCTCTTGCTTTTCTGTGTCAGTTGCCAACCTTGCGAAACCATATACCTCCAGTTCAGAAAGAATCCTGTCACAATGTGACAATCAGCTAACTACAGTATACAAGTAGTCCTTGACTTACAATCACAATTGAACCCAAAATTTATGTTGTTAAGTAAGGTATTTGTTAAGTGAGTTCTGGCCCATTTTATGACCTTTCTTGCTAAGTGAATCATTACAGTTGTTAAACTAATAACACAGTTGTTAAATGAAACTGCTTCCCCTTGACTTCGATTGTCAGAAGTTTGCAAAGGTTGATAACATGACCCTGTGACACTGCAACCATTATAAATACAAATCAGTTGTCAAGTATCTGAATTGTGATTATGTGGTCATGTGAATGCTGCAATGGTTGTAAGTGTGAAAAACAGTCATAAATCATTTTTTCAGTGTGTTGTAACATTGAACAGTCACTAAACCAACTGTTGTAAGTCAAGGATTAGCTGTATTAGATTTGGTATGTCTCTTCTCAATATCACGGATACCTAAGCAAACAGAACTTTGGCTCATGTAATGAATTTACTGTTTAGGAATTATCCTTGTACCTGAAAGTTTTCTAGAAGATCCCAAAATGTTGTGGCATAGATTTATGATATGTAAAATTAGTATATGAGACAAGCTGTCTCCTTCCCAATGAACAATTGTTCAATTTTTTGTTTTCTTTTACCCGATATTTAAGAATATTATTCAAATTAGGTCAGTAAGTAATTTAGAACAGTGGCCCCCCAATCATTTAGGCACCAGGGACTGGTTCTGTGGAGAGATGTTTTTCTGTGAACTGGAGAAGGCATGGTTTCACATGCTGCTTGCATCCAATGGATGGGGCTCCGGTTGTTTGCACGGCCCAGTTTCTGGCATGCCGCAGCCTGGTGCTGTTCCATAGCCTGGGGATTGGGGACCCAATTTAGAAACAAGTGTCCCCCAAACTAGATCTTATTTGTTTGCACAGGTTTTTTCAAGCCTTTTTATAATTCTATTAATTTTACCCTAGAGCTTTAGATAATATTACATGAATGCTTAGATAATATCACATGAACATTTCTGGATCACATAACAATAAACATTTCTCCAATTATAATATACGTGTTGCAACATCCTTGGCACTAATGTATATTTTTAATTAGAGTGCAGGAGTTTACAGAATAGCAGTAATTCCTATTTTCATCAACTAACACTTCTTTGGATCCACAAAATAGCAATAGAACATAGACTTATATACAGCTTCACAGTGCTTTACAACCCTCTCTAAGTGGTTTACAGAGTCAGCATATTGTCCCCAAACAATTTGGGTCCTCATTTTACCCACCTCAGAAGGATGGAAGGCTGAGTCAACCTTGAGCTGGTGAGATTTGAACTGCCAAATTGAAGGCAGCCAGTAGTCAGCAGAAATAGCACTCAGTACTGCACTCTAGTGACTGCACCACCATGGCTCATACCATTAAATATTATTAAACTATCAAGGATTCAATGAATTCATTACAGCCACTTACTATCAACTTCCCATCTCCTATGACATTGCTCCATTTTCCATATGCATAGGTTATTTTTGTTTGAAAGATTTAGCAATGAAGCATTCCAAAGACGAATGTCACCTTTTATATATAAAATACTCAACCCCAGTCAATGCTTCTTTCATTAAGCCCGTGGCCTTTTCCTTTGATATTTTTTGTGTTATGCAGCTTCTTTATAAAGTGCTAACTGCTATCTCAGCCTCTTCCTTATTTGCTTACTTCTGTCTTTCCATGTTTGTTGCAATTAATGATTGTGGTAGAAAAAGATAGTTTTTTGAATTTTTCTGTGGCCATTTTTCAAACATTTTTTGTTTGTTTTTTCCCATCCTGATAGAATGTAAATCATATTAAGCAAAGCTTGCATCTATGATCTAAATTAAGAGTGTTTTCCCACAAAATGATTACTATTGATTCACTTGTGGTTGCATCAACAAAACCCGATAGTTCTGGTAAAATATAGTTTATGTTACTTATGGCCAAATCTTCTGAAAATCGCTTTGTGGTTTTCTCACATCATAAAATGTAGAATACTGCCTCTTCTCCCTTACAATCTCATAAAGGAACAGAGTATTACCAGTCCATTCCAGGCAGATGGTTAATACTGTATCACGTTAAACATAAAAGAAAAGGTATCACCTAAGTAATATTTTAACTAAACCATGTGAAACATGTCTTCACCATGTGTATTCTTTGAAACATATAGTCATCCAAAATAATTATGACATGTTTGTTGTATAATTATCTGAGTATATAATTAATAATTAGCTTATTTACTTCAGTGATTTGCTTGCTACTACAATATATTGAAATAAAGTCAAATAAAACATTTTGAAATCATATCGTTTAGGAAAATTGACTGAAGAAGTGAAGAAATAGAAATTATGACCAAGGGTTCAAGGAACAACAAGGAAACTCCTTTTGTTGTAACAAAGCAACCTCTATATGCAACCCAGTTTTATTAGTGCACTGTAAATTCAGATTGGATTCTTTCTACTGGTAGTCCTTTCAAACAAAGCAAAGAGGATCTCCATAAGCATTGAGGCTTTTTTGTGCCCTTGCTTCTACCAACAGATGCCTGCTGTTAAGGGCAAGTCTCTCCTCCTGTTCACTTGCTACCCAGCACCCTCTGTGCTTTTTTCTCCCATCCTTACAATCTTCTAATATATAACGGTAGACAGAAGGAACAAATGGAATGTACTATGTACTTATCAAGCAAAAATTGTATGATTATGTTAGAGTAAGATATTTTTTTCTAAAGTATAGTTATAAGTAATGGAGAACATCAATCCAAATAGCATTATGTTTTATCTAACTTTTAATGCACTACTTTTGAAGATAACAAAAGGCATATTAATAATTTGAACCCTGGGTTTTTAATAGCATCTCAGATTTTTATAGGCAAGAATTTTAAATGCCTTCTAAAATAAAACTCATTCAAAACATTTGTAGGAAATATACATTTTTGACATTTTATATGAAATATAGGATTCTGTTTTTTACCTGTTGTCCCATGAACCCCAGAAAGTTCTAAACACTACTGCAGAGCAGATCAGGCATGAAATGGTCATAAGTATTAGTTTCCAGTAGATTTCACTTTTCTTTTTCAAGCTACAGAGCTTGACATTTTACGAAATCTCTGGAGACCAAACAGTGAAATCGAGTTACTGCAGGAGTGAACTGTAAATTCCATGAAACCATGTAATATATCTTAACACAGATGGACACAGTACATTAAAATAACTGTGGATGATAATAGAACAATACCATCTGTTTTGTCTAGGGAAGACAACGCACATCAGCTACACTGTCAGTCATATCATATATCTTTAGTGTCATCATGTGGTAGACGACAACTCTATATGTCAGGCCAAGTGTACACTTCTTTAGGGATTATGGAAAACGTTAAAAAGTTAACTGTGAAA